>NC_140997.1:132418293-132852023 GCF_052327205.1 Somniosus microcephalus
GGGCGGGGGGGGCGAGAGACGGGGCGGGGGGGGCGAGAGACGGGGCGGGGGGGCGAGAGACGGGGCGGGGGGGCGAGAGACGGGGCGGGGGGGCGAGAGACGGGGCGGGGGGGCGAGAGACGGGGCGGGGGGGCGAGAGACGGGGCGGGGGGGCGAGAGACGGGGCGGGGGGGGCGAGAGACGGGGCGGGGGCGAGAGACGGGGCGGCGAGAGACGGGGCGGCGAGAGACGGGGCGGCGAGAGACGGGGCGGCGAGAGACGGGGCGGCGAGAGACGGGGCGGCGAGAGACGGGGCGGCGAGAGACGGGGCGGCGAGAGACGGGGCGGGGGGCGGCGAGAGGCGGGGCGAGAGGCGGGGCGGGCGAGGGGCGGGGCGGGGGGGGCGAGGGGCTGGGCGGGGGGGGCCGAGGGGGCGGGGGCGGGGGGGGGGGCGAGGGGCGGGGCGGGGGGGGCGAGGGGCGGGGCGGCGAGAGACGGGGCGGGGGGGCGAGAGAGACGGGGCGGGGGGGCGAGAGACGGGGCGGCGAGAGACGGGGCGGCGAGAGACGGGGCGGCGAGAGACGGGGCGGCGAGAGACGGGGCGGCGAGAGACGGGGCGGCGAGAGACGGGGCGGCGAGAGACGGGGCGGCGAGAAGACGGGGCGGCGAGAGACGGGGCGGCGAGAGACGGGGCGGCGAGAGACGGGGCGGGGGGGCGAGAGGCGGGGCGAGAGGCGGGGCGGGGGGGGCGAGGGGCGGGGCGGGGGGGGCGAGGGGCGGGGCGGGGGGGGCCGAGGGGCGGGGCGGGGGGGGCCGAGGGGCGGGGCGGGGGGGGCCGAGGGGCGGGGCGGGGGGGGGCCGAGGGGCGGGGCGGGGGGGGCCGAGGGGCGGGGCGGGGGGGGCGAGGGGCGGGGCGGCGAGAGACGGGGCGGGGGGGCGAGAGAGACGGGGCGGGGGGGGCGAGAGACGGGGCGGGGGGGCGAGAGACGGGGCGGGGGGGCGAGAGACGGGGCGGGGGGGCGAGAGACGGGGCGGGGGGGGCGAGAGACGGGGCGGCGAGAGACGGGGCGGCGAGAGACGGGGCGGCGAGAGACGGGGCGGCGAGAGACGGGGCGGCGAGAGACGGGGCGGCGAGAGACGGGGCGGCGAGAGACGGGGCGGCGAGAGACGGGGCGGCGAGAGACGGGGCGGCGAGAGACGGGGCGGGGGGGCGAGAGGCGGGGCGAGAGGCGGGGCGGGGGGGGCGAGGGGCGGGGCGGGGGGGGCGAGGGGCGGGGCGGGGGGGCCGAGGGGCGGGGCGGGGGGGCGAGGGGCGGGGCGGGGGGGGCGAGGGGCGGGGCGGGGGGGCGAGGGGCGGGGCGGGGGGGGCGAGGGGCGGGGCGGCGAGAGACGGGGCGGGGGGGGCGAGAGACGGGGCGGGGGGGCGAGAGACGGGGCGGGGGGGCGAGAGACGGGGCGGGGGGGGCGAGAGACGGGGCGGGGGGGCGAGAGACGGGGCGGGGGGGGCGAGAGACGGGGCGGCGAGAGACGGGGCGGCGAGAGACGGGGCGGCGAGAGACGGGGCGGCGAGAGACGGGGCGGCGAGAGACGGGGCGGCGAGAGACGGGGCGGGGGGGCGAGAGGCGGGGCGAGAGGCGGGGCGGGGGGGGGCGAGGGGCGGGGGCGAGGGGCGGGGCGGGGGGGGCCGAGGGGCGGGGCGGGGGGGGCCGAGGGGCGGGGCGGGGGGGGCGAGGGGCAGGGCGGCGAGAGACGGGGCGGGGGGGCGAGAGAGACGGGGCGGGGGGGGCGAGAGACGGGGCGGGGGGGCGAGAGACGGGGCGGGGGGGCGAGAGACGGGGCGGGGGGGCGAGAGACGGGGCGGGGGGGCGAGAGACGGGGCGGGGGGGCGAGAGACGGGGCGGGGGGGGCGAGAGACGGGGCGGGGGGGCGAGAGACGGGGCGGGGGGGGCGAGAGACGGGGCGGGGGGGGCGAGAGACGGGGCGGGGGGGGCGAGAGACGGGGCGGCGAGAGACGGGGCGGCGAGAGACGGGGCGGCGAGAGACGGGGCGGCGAGAGACGGGGCGGCGAGAGACGGGGCGGCGAGAGACGGGGCGGCGAGAGACGGGGCGGCGAGAGACGGGGCGGCGAGAGACGGGGCGGCGAGAGACGGGGCGGCGAGAGACGGGGCGGCGAGAGACGGGGCGGCGAGAGACGGGGCGGCGAGAGACGGGGCGGCGAGAGACGGGGCGGCGAGAGACGGGGCGGCGAGAGACGGGGCGGCGAGAGACGGGGCGGCGAGAGACGGGGCGGTGCGGCGAGAGACGGGGCGGGGGGGGCGAGAGACGGGGCGGGGGGGCGAGAGACGGGGCGGGGGGCGAGCGACGGGGCGGGGGGCGAGCGACGGGGCGGGGGGCGAGAGGGGCGCGGGGCGGGGGGGCGAGAGACGGGGCGGGGGGGGCGAGAGACGGGGCGGGGGGGCGAGAGACGGGGCGGGGGGGGGCGAGAGACGGGGCGGGGGGGGCGAGAGACGGGGCGGGGGGGCGAGAGACGGGGCGGGGGGGCGAGAGACGGGGCGGGGGGGGCGAGAGACGGGGCGGGGGGGGCGAGAGACGGGGCGGGGGGGGCGAGAGACGGGGCGGGGGGGGCGAGAGACGGGGCGGGGGGGGCGAGAGACGGGGCGGGGGGGGCGAGAGACGGGGCGGGGGGGGCGAGAGACGGGGCGGGGGGGGCGAGAGACGGGGCGGGGGGGGCGAGAGACGGGGCGGGGGGGCGAGAGACGGGGCGGGGGGGCGAGAGACGGGGCGGGGGGGCGAGAGACGGGGCGGGGGGGGCGAGAGACGGGGCGGGGGGGCGAGAGACGGGGCGGGGGGGCGAGAGACGGGGCGGGGGGGCGAGAGGCGGGGCGGGGGGGCGAGAGGCGGGGCGGGGGGGCGAGAGGCGGGGGGGGGGGCGAGGGGCGGGGCGGGGGGGCGAGGGGCGGGGCGGGGGGGCGAGGGGCGGGGGGGGCGAGGGGCGGGGCGGGAGAGAGAGACGGGGCGGGGGGGGGGGGAGAGAGACGGGGCGGGGGGGGGAGAGAGACGGGGCGGGGGGGGGGAGAGAGACGGGGCGGGGGGGGGGGAGAGAGACGGGGCGGGGGGGGGAGAGAGACGGGGCGGGGGGGGGAGAGAGACGGGGCGGGGGGGGAGAGAGACGGGGCGGGGGGGGGAGAGAGACGGGGCGGGGGGGGGGGGGAGAGAGACGGGGCGGGGGGGGGGGAGAGAGACGGGGCGGGGGGGGAGAGAGACGGGGCGGGGGGGGGAGAGAGACGGGGCGGGGGGGGGAGAGAGACGGGGCGGGGGGGGAGAGAGACGGGGCGGGGGGGGAGAGAGACGGGGCGGGGGGGGAGAGAGACGGGGCGGGGGGGGAGAGAGACGGGGCGGGGGGGGAGAGAGACGGGGCGGGGGGGGAGAGAGACGGGGCGGGGCGGGAGAGAGACGGGGCGGGGCGGGAGAGAGACGGGGCGGGGCGGGAGAGAGACGGGGCGGGGCGGGAGAGAGACGGGGCGGGGCGGGAGAGAGACGGGGCGGGGCGGGAGAGAGACGGGGCGGGGCGGGAGAGAGACGGGGCGGGGCGGGAGAGAGACGGGGCGGGGCGGGAGAGAGACGGGGCGGGGCGGGAGAGAGACGGGGCGGGGCGGGAGAGAGACGGGGCGGGGCGGGAGAGAGACGGGGCGGGGCGGGAGAGAGACGGGGCGGGGCGGGAGAGAGACGGGGCGGGGCGGGAGAGAGACGGGGCGGGGCGGGAGAGAGACGGGGCGGGGCGGGAGAGAGACGGGGCGGGGCGGGAGAGAGACGGGGCGGGGCGGGAGAGAGACGGGGCGGGGCGGGAGAGAGACGGGGCGGGGCGGGGAGAGAGACGGGGCGGGGCGGGAGAGAGACGGGGCGGGGCGGGAGAGAGACGGGGCGGGGCGGGAGAGAGACGGGGCGGGGCGGGAGAGAGACGGGGCGGGAGAGAGACGGGGCGGGGCGGGAGAGAGACGGGGCGGGGCGGGAGAGAGACGGGGCGGGGCGGGAGAGAGACGGGGCGGGGCGGGAGAGAGACGGGGCGGGGCGGGAGAGAGACGGGGCGGGGCGGGAGAGAGACGGGGCGGGGCGGGAGAGAGACGGGGCGGGGCGGGAGAGAGACGGGGCGGGGCGGGAGAGAGACGGGGCGGGGCGGGAGGGCCGGCGGGCGGAGGGAGGGCCGGCGGGCGGAGGGAGGGCCGGCGGGCGGGCGACACTGAAGGGGAAAGACATATTGGTGAAGGAAGAGGCAGACAGACGAGTGAGAGAGAGAAGCAAGAGACCTATGGAGGGAGAAGAGAGAAGTGCGGCTGGAAATAAGGGGTGGGAGACAAAAGTCAGTCGGCTGGGGGGGGGGGCGGCGAAATAAAACACATGCCCAGAAGAGACAGAGACCAGAAGGAAAAGAGAAACTTGCCGAGGACAAGGAGACGAGCTAATCATTGGGGGGTGGGGGGGGGGGGGAGTTGGGCGGGGAAAGAGATGCAAAAGTTGCAGGGAGCAAAACACAGGTGGAGTGAGGTACGGGGTCGGGGGTTTGGAAAGAGAAAAAGAGTTACAGGAAAGATGGATGGCAGGGGCAAGCAATGGGGGGGCGGGCGTAATAGATACCTGTCAAGGAAAGATGTCATGGGGTGAAGGAGACACTGGGGAGTATGGTGGGGCGGGGGGAGAAGTGAGGTGCGGGAGGGAACAGAAAGAGACGGGAGTACACCAGAGTGGGTGAAAGATGAGGCACTAGGGGAGAGACACGGAGCAGAGGGGCTGACACAGAAGGGAGAGACGAGCTCAGAAGATAAGTACATATGGTGAGAAAAAGCAATGCAGAGGGAGATTGGAGAAAATCAGAGCGAGAGAGATACGCGGGGGGGGGGGGGGGGGGCGGGGAAAGAGATGCGTGCAGGGAAGAGAGAAATGAAAGGGGAAGAGAAACTCAAAACTGAGGGGAGAGCGAGAAACAGATACCCAGAGGGGAGAGCAACAGAGGGATGAGACACTGAAGACGAGAGACAGGCACGCAGTGGGGAGAGTCACACACATGGCGTGACAATGCAGAGAGAAGAGACATACATGAAGACACATACACATAGGGTGAGAGACGCACGAGAAGTGACACAGGCACGGTGGGGGGGGGGGGGGAAGAGAAGAGACCCCAATGCAAGGAGGGGGTGTGGTGAGCGGAACGAAGAAAGAAAAGCAGACAAAAAATACATGCGCAGGTAGACAGACAGCAATAGGCAGAGGCGAGGAGAGAGATGCAAATGAAAAGAGCCGACACTCCAAAGAGCAAGAATGACATGCAGAGGGAGAAATGTATAGCAAGGAGACAGACATAGAGCGGAGATGGAGATAACACATAGAAGGGGGGGATAGAGAGCGCGCTATACACAGAAGGTAAAGGACACATAAGGAGGAAGGCAGAGAAGCTCACTGGTGTGGAGGAGAGAGGCACTTGCTTGAAGGTGAATGTAGGTTTAAACAAAGACAGGCAAATATGTACTAGTGGAGGGGGTAGAGAGAGGGAAAAAGTAGGAAGACAGGTGCAGCAACCTCATATGGGAAGGAAGACAGGGTGGAAGAGAAAAATTGGGCACAAAATAGGGCAGAGGTAGAGAAAAACACGAGTCATAATTCACAAAAAAAATGGAAATGGAGACATAAACGCACAGGGAAGTGGAAAGGGTGCAGAGAAACTTGGAGGTTCCGAGGAGCACAAAAGGCTTCAGATACAGATCACCCAAAAGAGAAACCAGTACAAGACATATTCTTGAAAAACTGAAATATATTACACCCCTGAATTCCTTTTGCCGAAAAATAAATTCCTTCCAGAATCCTTTACCTTGGTTCGCTGTTTGCACGCTGCAATTTACTGGAGACTCATGAATGAATCAAACCCACACTTTTATATTGTCTCGTGCCCATCAACTGCTGTCATTAAGTAGCAACAATGGACTTCAGAGCACTGTGGGGCAATATTGGTCACACTCTCACTCTGCAATTTTAACTGTCGAAAGTGTGAAAAAAAAGCCAAGGACAGAACAGAATTAAAAATACAACGTTAGACGCAGCTTTACTGACAATTCAGAACTTTCTTCATACAACCAATATTTTTTTTTAAAAAAACCAAACAAATGAAAGGTCAAAGTTCAGCACTGGCCTAAAATTCCACTTGGAAGGAATAAAAGGGCTATTATGGTAAATGGTAAAAACAGACTACAGAATTAGACAACTAAAAGTTCTGGTGCAGACACACATTTGTTTGGTTTAGCAATCATTGTCCCAAAGACACTTGAACTGAATTGGCAGTCCCAACAAGAGTTACACTTTATTCCAGGTGAAGCAGTCTCTCTCTCAGACAGAGTCCCGTACTATTACCACAATCAAATGCTCTTCATCCACTTTCCCCAATGTCCTCATGGCTGTCTGTAGGAACTGCTGGGAAAAGACGCAGGGAGGGAAGGCGTACAGCATGCCCGCGTTGTCCTTGTCCTTCGCTCCGCCGACGGGCAAACTGATCACCCCCGCCGCCTGCTTCTGCTTCAAGTACGACACCAGATTCCGCAGGAGCCGTTGCTGGAGGCCGGGCTCCACCGCCGCGGCCCCGTCGCCCCCCTCAGCCCCCTGGGAGGACTGAACGGCCAGCAGCACGGCATAGCCGTCGGGGCTGCCCTGCTTGATGCGCCGGGTTACCTCGTCCAACTTGGGCTGGTCGAGGCGGAGACGCTGCGCGATCTTCAGCTGAGACACCCGGGTGCCCGTGGCGGAGTCCTTGAGGAGGGAATGGGTGATGGCAGCGTCACCTTCGAGCGTGAACATGTTCGTCGGAAAGCAGCTGTTTTTGAGCACAAGGACGCCATTCCAGGCAAGCGTCAGTGCCTGGGCAAACTCCAGCAAGTTGGCCGGCTTCTTGGTCTCTGGTTTTGGAGCCTCAACACTGGCTTTAGTCTCGGGCTCAATCTCACTAGTTCTGTGATTGCGCTCACTGTCTTTCTTTTTCAGCTGCAGGGGCTCATGGGCGTCGGAGAGCGCCTTGTCCTCGACAGGTGGGCGCCGGTCTTCCGGGGGAACAGAGACGGCCTGCTCCTTATCAGTTGCGCCGTCCGTCCCGCGGGCATCCCGGTTCCTCTTGTCCGGGCTCGGCTCCAACGAGCCCCGAGGCTTGGCCCGCACCCGCTCCTCGTAGGGCGAGTGGACGGGCCGGGTGCGGTCGTTGGAGAGGCTCCGGCGCTTCCGCCGCTCCTCCCACGGCTTGGCGGTGCCGCGGTCGTTCTCCCGCTCGGTCGGCCAGCGGTCCCGGCTGCGGACAGAGGCGACGTAGCTATCAGCATTGTTGCGGCGGTCGAGGGCCTTGGCCGGGCTGCTCCAGTCGCCGTCAGAGTAGTTCCTCTCCCGCTCGTGGTACAGGGGCAACGGCGGGGTCCGGTCGCGTGCCCCCCGGGCTTCGCGCTCCAGGCTCCGGTGCCGGCCGTAGCCGTCCGCCAGCAGCTCGTAGTGCACTGGCAGCGGCACCTGCGGGTAAGGCTGCTGGTAGCGCGCATCCTCCACCTTGGCAAAGTCGACCCTCAGCCGCCGGTCAGGCCCCCCAAGAGGAAAGCCCCGCATCTGGGCGCAAGCGGCCTGCGCGGCATCCAAGCTCTCATACTGTATGTAAGCAAAGCTGTCGCCTTTAACATAGTCAATGGTGCGAATGCTGCCAAACCGGTCAAACTCCCTGGCCAGGGCGGCCAGCGAGGTCAGGGGCCCCAGCCCACCCACCCACAAACGAGTCGTTGGGTTCGCTTTGCCATATCCAATTTTAACATGGTTCCTGCCGATCATCCGGCCTGACATTGCCACCTTGGCTCGGTGCGCCATGTCCAAATTCTGAAATTTTAAGAACCCATAGGCACCTCCTTGGCCCCTGGGAGGGCGTTTGATGACTACCTCCTCGATGATGCCGTACTTCTCAAAAGCACGTCTCAAGTCGCTCTCCGAGATGTTGTGGTCCAAGTTGCCGATAAACAAATTCCGGGTGGCCCGTTTGTCATCCTCGGGCATCAAATCGTCCTCCTGCACGGGGTAGCTGTAAGCGCGCCCCCGCTCGTCGTACAGTCCATAATAATCTAGCGACCGCTCCCGCTCTCTCGGCAGCGGTACCGCCTCAATGGGATAATTGGTGTGTCTTGTCCTCTGCTCTCGGAGAGCGCAGGCCCCCGGCGACAAAGAGCGCTGCCGATACTGGTACCCGGCGTGAATGGGCACGTAGTTGACCTCTGGCGGGGTGCAGCTCCTCCTCTTGGGGTACACCGGTTCAATTTTGAGGGGCCGGTCGTAGAGCACCAGCCGGCCCTTGGCGTGCCGCGCCTCCTTCGCGTCCTCGTGGTGCCGGAAGTGCACATAGGCCAGCCGGCCCCCCTCGGGAGTGTGGGTGGCGTTGACGCTCACCTCACCAAACTTCTTGAACTCGTGGAAGAGGCCGTCCTCCACCGCCTCGTCAGTCAGCTGCGAGCCCAGGTTGCTGACCACCAGGGTCTTGTACTCCAGGCCGGCAGGCCTGCTATTGTCGCCCTTGTTCTTCTGGGCAGAGCTGGTCCTAGCGGAGGGCAGCCTGGCAGAGCTGGCAGGCTCATGGTGGTGATGGTGATGGTGGTGGTCCCCCCTCTCCTCCCTGCGGCTGTTACTGTTGGATTTCTCCCCCCCTCCTCCACCACCTCCCCCTGGCCTGTCCCGGCTCCTACTTCTACTGCGGCCCGGGTGTTTGGTGCTAAGTCCAGCCTTATGGTAGTTGCCGCCTCCTCCTCCTCGGGCCCCGTCGCAATCCTCACGCCCACCCCGGCTCTCCCGCTCCCGGGGCCTCTTGGCCGACCTGCCACCGGGCCCGCTGCCCGGGGCCGAGCTGGGGCTCGAGTCACGCTCGCTCTGTCTCTTCATCGCCGGCGCCCGGCCGCCGCCACCTTCCCTCCTCCCGCCGGCTCTCAGGCTTCTCCTCACCCCGCGCCCGCGCTAGGCCGCCAGCCTTCCCTCTCCTTCCCCCCACCCCCCCCCCCCGGTCCCCCCGGGAAACCAGGCCGGCTCCGCTATTACTCAGCGGCCGACAGCCCAACCGGAAAGCCCAGCTGAAAAGAAGAAGGGCCTCGGCACAGACCCCCGCACAAAGGCTCCGCCGCTCAGAAGCCAAACTCCCCGGCCGCCATATTGTCAGAGGAACCCCTCTCCGCCGAAAGAATGCGCGCCGCCTCCCCTCCCCCACTCTGCGCTCATCGTCACCGCTTCTTGCCCACCTCGGGCGGCAGGACTGCGCGGTGACGTCAGAGGCACGCAGATTCTGTTGATGTCATCAGCCTCGCTGCCCCTCACGTTCCAGCGTGCCGGCGGCGGAACGCGACGTCACTGCGCCGGCCTCAAAGCAGGCTGAGGAGCCGGAGTGTCCCCGAGCCCTGGCTCACAGAGCGCTGACCCTCCTGCCTCTCCGCCATAAGGGGATTCACGCACACCAGTCTTTGAGGGTGGCAGGACAAGTTGAAAAGGCTGTTAAAAAGCATGTGGGATCATTGGCCAACGTTCCACCCTCCGTAAACTTGAGGTCATCCAGAACTCTGCAGCCGGTATCCTAACTCACACCAAGTCCCTTTCGCCCATCACCCCTGTGCTCGCTGATCCACATTGGCTGCCGGTCTGGCAACGCCTCGATTTAAAAATTCTCAACCTTGTTTTCAAATCCCTCCATGGCCTCACCCGCACCTTCTATAATCTCCTCCAGCCCTACAACCCTCCGAGATATCTGCGCTCCTCTAATTCTGGCATCTTGAGCATCCCTGATTTTAATTGCTCCACCATTGGTGGCTGTGCCGTCTGTTGCCTAGGCCCTAAGCTCTGGAATTCCCTCCCTAAACCTCTCCACCTCACTACTTCAAAGCGCTCCTTAAAACCTATCTCTTTGACCTCATTTGCCCAAATTTCTACATATGTGGCTCGGTGTCAAATTTTTATCTTGTAATACTCCTGTGAAGCGCCTTGGGATGTTTTACTACATAAAGGCGCTATATAAATATAAACAGCGACATAGCATACACAACCTGTCTACACAAAGGAGGACACAAATAACCTCCCAGAGATGTCGGGGAACATAGGGTCTAATGAGAGGGAGGAATTGAATGAAATCAGTATTTGTAGGGAAATGGTGTTAGGGAAATTGACGGGATTGAAGGCTGATAAATCCCCAGGGCCTGATAGTCTACATCCTAGGGTACTTAAGGAAGTGGCCCTAGAAATAGTAGATGCTTTGCTGGTCATCTTCCAAAATTCGATAGACTGGAACAGTTTCCATGGATTGGAGGGTAGCTAATGTAACCCCACTATTCAAAAAGGTGGTAGAGAGAAAACGGGGAATTAAAGACTGGTAAGTCTGACATCGGTAGTGGGGAAAATGCTAGAGTCCATTATAAAAGATGTAATAGCAGAGCACTTGGAAAGCAGTGACAGGATCGGACAAAGTCAGCATGGATTTACAAAAGGTAAATCATGCTTGACTAATCTACTGGAATTTTTTGAGGATGTAACTGGTAGAATAGATAAGGGAGAACAAGTGGATGTGGTGTATTTGGACTTTCAGAAGGCTTTCGATAAGGTCCCGCAAAAGAGATTAGCGTGCAAAGTTAAGGCACATGGGATTGGGGGTAAGGTACTGTCTTGGATAGAGAACTGGTTGGCAGACAGGAAGCAAAGAGTTGGAATAAACGGGTCGTTTTCCGAGTGGCAGGCAGTGACTAGTGGTGTACCGCAGGGATCGGTGCTAGGACCCCAGCTATTCACAATACGTATATATAAATGATGATCTAGACGAGGGAACTAGATGTAATGGCCTTGATTTTCATTGGGCCGTGAGGCGGGCTTTGAGGCGGGCGGGGGGTTAAAATCGCGAAACCTGGGGGTCGCGACCCCCCCCCCCGCCTGGTTCCCACCTCCACGCCATTTTAACCTAGGTGTGTCTGATGAACCCGAATCAGTCCCGCCTGCAACTGGCGGGACTGGTCTTTAGGGCCCTTAAACAGCACTAATTAGCCTTCATAATCCCATTTTAACAGGCCCTTGCCTGTTTAACCCTTTTCCCACGTAAAACACACCTGGTGGGGATGATGCCTGTGAAACCTGGCGTGAACACTCTTGGCTTGTTGACTATCAGCTGCAGGTCCAACATTAAAGAGGATATTTGATCAGTCATCATTTGCAGGTGGCAGGACTTTGTTGTCTCAGGTCTGGGGGAACTTTTACCAGGCCTAGCCACACCTGTGGAAGGTTGTAGCCTCACACACTTCGCCAGTGTGACCTCCTGCGAGACCCCTCTCGCCACCCTCACTCAGCGCTTCCTCAACTGAGGCATCTACCAGAAGCATGGGAGGCCTTTTCTTCCTTCCCTTCTTGGCATTAGAGGACCTCCAGCACCAGGCGCGGCAGCAGCAGAACCAGGCACAACAGCAGCAGCAGCAGGAGCGACAGGCTGCTGCTCACCCACCTGAGGCAGCACAGGCCAGGAGGGGCCAGTGCATGGAAGCCCGTCGGCGCAGGAGCTACCCCCCCAAACAGGGTCTACAGACACAGGGTCAGCTACCTCAACATGACTGAACAGCAGTGCCAAAGGCGGCTCCAACTTTCGCGACAGGTGGTGACTGACATCTGCGCAATGATACAGCAAGACCTGCAGCCCAGAGGACCAGGTAGACTTCCTTAACAGTGGCCATCAAAGTCACCACCTTTTTTGCCTCAGGCTCATTCCAGGGATCAGCAGCAGACATCAGCGGCATCTCCCAGTCGGCCGCACACATTTGCATCACGTGGGTAACTGATGCCCTCTTTGCCCTCGTGCACAATCACATCCATTTCACCAGGGATCGCGTAAATGTGACGGCGCGAGCGGCTGGATTAGCTCATCTGGCAGACTTTCCAAGGGTGCAGGGCATCATTGACTGCACACATGTGGCCGTTAGGGCACCCCATCGCAATCCAGGTATTTTTGTCAACCGCAAGAGCTTCCACTCCCTTAACATTCAGCTGGTGTGTGGCCACAAGAAGGAGATTTTGCATGTTTGTGCCAAGTACCCTGGCAGTTGCCGTGACTCCTTCATACTGCGCCAGTCTAGTGTGCCTCCACTATTCAGTCTGTCAGACCAACTTCACGGATGGCTACTTGGAGACAAGGGCTATCCCCTGAGGACTTGGCTAATGACGCCATTGAGGAGGCCAGCCAACGAAGCTGAGGAGCGCTACAACTCCAGCCACATTTCCACCAGATCCATAATCGAGCAAACCATCGGCTTGCTGAAGATGTACTTCAGATGCCTGGATAGATCAGGTGGAGCCCTACAGTACTCAGTAGCCAGGGTCTCCAAAATCGTCGTGGTTTGCTGTGCACTTCACAACATGGCACAGCGCCATGGCTTGCAGATTCCTGAGGACCAAGTGGCTCCTCTCATACCCTCCTCAGATGATGATGATGATGAGGAGGAGGAGGAAGAGGAGGAGGAGGGCAAGAACGAGCATCCTGCAGAGGCCCATCAACCAGCGGCAGCATTACATGAGAACATTGCTGCCCGGGATGCAAGGAATGCACTCATCCTGACCAGATTTGCTTAGCCTAGTTAATCAAGCTCTTTTGCCTTGCAGCTTCTTACCTGAGCATTGACAATGGCCAAACCCTGCGGATTCCGAGCTATTTGACCAGCATCCTGACAACTGCAAGTAATCCTAAGCCCTCAATGTGAAAGCCCCATTCGCAAAATGACACACGCCAGAACTGCAGCAGTTGCCATCAGAATTTTTATGAAACACACACAACTGATGGCATTTTTCCAAAATACACAGCATTTCACCCAAGTGACTACCCTTGTGAATATTTGTGCTTTATTTTCCTCTTACGCGTGCTCCTACGTAGTGGTTCCCCTGTGGCTTCAGCAGATGTGGAGGCCTCTTGCTCACTTTCCTGCTGCTCCTGTCTCGACACCTTTGATGGGCGTCCTCTGGGGTGGCGAGCCTGTGAGGGCTCGTCAGCAGTCTGCTGCTCCTGCGGCAGTGCAGGAGCTGAGACGTCTATCTCCATTGGGTGTGGACTCTGGCGGGGCTCTGACCGAGGGCTCTGCAGTGGCATGGAAGTGTGAGCGCTTGGAGAGGAGCCCCCACTTCCTTGAGGTCTGCCATCAGCCTCCCTCTCATGGGTCAGATCCCCCTCAGTGCCTGCAAGTGGCTTGAGAGCAGCTTGCTGCACATCAGGGGGGCCATGGGGACCTGTATCTGCAATGGCAGTCCTACTCAGAAGGACTTCCATGAAGGTTTGGTTTCTCTGTTCAATAGATGCCCATCACTCCTCAAGAGATGTCATTCTTTTCTGAACACTCACCATGTTTTCCATACCCTGACGACTAACCTCCTCCATGGCCGTAGCCCTCCTCTCCGCTACCGTAGCCAGCCTTACCACGGAGGCAGCAATCATTTCCACGTAGGTAGCCATCCTTTCCGTGTTGATGCGTTCATGCGCCACTGACTCCACAAAGGCTCTGCTCATGTTTGCTATGGACTCCTCCATTCATTACACACTCGCAGCGACCCTGGAGACAAAACCTGCCAGAGACTCCTGCATCTGTGCCTGGAGTTCCATCACCTCTGATCTTACAGATGGATTCAGTGGCATAAGGTCGACATGCAGCTGAGCCGAGCTGGCAGAGTCCTGCGCCCACCAACGAGGACTCTCCACTGCTTTCCCTGTCTCCACAATCTGCTGATGCTCACTTGTGAGCTGTGATACACCAGGTGATAACTCTACTCTATGTCCCGAAGGTCCCACCGATGTGTGAGTGTCTGCGCTGGTGCTGGGTGCGCTTATTTCTGCTGACGCTGCGCCCTCAGAGGTTGCAGATTCCTCTGAGGAGTCTGGCAGCTCAGGCTCTTCCTCCTGCAGAGTGGGGACGGGGGCTCTCGATGGTCCTGTGGGGGAGTCAAGGAAAAAGTTAGAGATGTGATGCCAAGGTTACATGCACATTGCATTTTGCAGATGATCATAAGTCCATATGATGCAGCTTCAGAATCATTATCAGCGACTCATGCAATGCCAATGAGAGAGAGGGAAAACTATTCTGTCACCAGCTTGCGGGGATGCTCATGTCTGTCCTTCCCCAACTTCCGCTTCGCGGTCAGCCCCGGCAATCTCCAGGACGCCTTCCTCCCAGGGGTTGAGCTGGGTGTAGTGTATGTAACCTGTACCACCTTAAGAGGATACCTTAAGGTGATGGACTACTTTTTGATGGCTCCTGTACATTGTAGTACCGGTGGTGACCACACCGGTATATAAACCCTGCAGAGCAAAGTGTTTCCCAGTTCAGCCCTGAGCCTCAATCACTAAGAGTCTTCAGTGCATTTCTGGCTGTCTCAGTCAGCAGGAGGAGAAGGAGCAGCCAAACCAAGAGAGTGGAGAGTGGAAAGTGGTGGTCTCCTGACCAGGAAGAGGAGGAGAACAATAGACCTCCACCTCCTCCACCATCATCACAGCAACTGAGGTGCCTGGAGAGATAGGACAGAGGAGGAGAAGGAGAAAGGAGGCCAGCAACAACACCAACCAGGGGAGAGGCCTTTCCATTACTGCCTCCCCAAATTGGCCTCCACTTCAGGAGAGGGAGAGAGGGGAGAGAAACCACCAACTGTTTGGAAGGAGGGAAGAACAAAATCATCTCTTCTGAACATCTACAGGTGGGTGTTATTTGGGGCACTCTCCCAAAGACTTTGTATTTTAGGTGGGGGGAGAAAAGAAGAAACAAGGCCGGATCATCAAGGGGTGTAGTGTGTGTGTGTGTGTCTCTTGTTAAAAGCTAGGCCACGCACACCACTAATAAGCACCCCTTTCTATTGCCTGGCCTGGGAGAGCTGGAGCTGCCTCGGTGAAGTCTTTAATTTAATTCCATTAATTGCGTCGTTAAGACCTGCTGCAGGACTGAGCCTGGGCATCTCCAGTTTTCCCAGGTGAAGACATCTTCTCCCCCTGCCAGAAGACCACCACCACCAAAGACTTTTAAATCCCATCGGAGAGTGCACCCCTGCCAAAACCCACCCACCATCCTGAGTGGCAACACTGCCCTTGCGGCCTCCCTCCTTCCCACCCGCCTCTCTCTCTCTCTCTTTGTCTCTCTCTGCCTATTTCTCTGAGGCACCTCATTTTCATCACTTTTTATTAATTGCCTATTGAGCAGAGGGGAGAAGGCCCCTCTCCCAATTTCAATCAATAAGGGGGAGAGGTGTGCCTTCAATTTAAGCAGCTCCCTCTGCTCAACAGAGGACCGAAAAAAAATACCTGAGGCCATTAAAACATTCAGGCCTGTGACTTGGGGTGAGTGTAGCCCTTATAAAAGCACCCCAGAATGGCGACTGCATCTTCGCTGGTGGCGGGGCAAGCCAGGACTTATGCGGGAGTGGCAGCCACAGCCACAGCTGCTCCCGCTGCTTCTGCTGCCCCGTCACCATTCAGATTAATAACAAAAAAGCTTGGGGTGAAGAGCTACACTCACCCCACTATGACCATTGAGGCCTGCGTTAAAGCCATGGCTGGGGTTGTCGGCCCCTCAGCCATCGTCGCGGCCTCAAAAATGTATGGGAAGGCTGTGTTCTTCCTGGGGTCGGAGCGGGCGGTGTCCCTGGCCATCACCAAGGGGCTCATCGTGGGCGGGACCTTCCTGCCGGTGGATCCTCTCGAGGCCACCGCGCAGAGGATCGTCATTTCCAACGTCCCGCCCTATGTTCCTGGTGAGCTCCTCCTTCCCCATTTACGTTAACTTGGGGAGGTGAGGTCGGGGATCACACCCATCCCGCTCGGCTTCCGGGAGGCCAGCCTTCGCCACGTCTTCTCCTTCCGGCGCCAGCTGTTTATCCAGCTGGCGCGGGAGGAGGACACCGACGGGGCGTTCGTCGTCCTCCACGAGGGGACCGCCTATCGCGTCTTTTGGACGTCGGACGGTGTGCAGTGCCATGCCTGCAAGGAGGTGGGGCACATTAGGAAAAACTGCCCCGCCTCCAAGGCCGCCGGATCATCTCGTGCGGCCCAGGCTGGCGCCGCCGCCGCTCCTCCCCCCGGATCTGCCCGCGCGTCGAGAACATCTGATGCGCGGTTGACGTCAGGGGCCGATGCCACCAATGCCTCCGGCGGGGGGGAGGGAGCGTGTCCAGCCGGAAAGAAGGCGCGGGGAAAAAATAAACACCTTAGGGCGGGTCCCCCCCGTGGATGGCCAGCCCTTGCCCCTTGAGCCCCTTACACCCGCGCTCCTCGCGGAGTTAATCGGGGCAGACGCGAGCGGGAGGGGCCTCGTGCCCGAGCCTGTGGCCGCAACCGCCGCAGCGGTAACACCAATACCTGCGGCCGGGCTCGGGCCCGAGGAACCCGACAAACCTGCTCCGCCGGAGGGAGCTGAGGAGGAGGCCTTTGCAGACATGGAGGTCTCCCTCGCTCCCTCCGTGCTAAAAAGAAGGTGCTACCCCCTGGAAGAGGAGGAGGACCGGGAGGAGGAAGGTCCCTCCGAGCAGGGGGAGTCGCCGCCCGCCGCGGGTACTGCGCCCCCCCCCCCGCTGTCGTCATCATCAGCGATCGGCAGGGGTCGCCTGTCCCTCGGGAGGCTGAGGCAGATGTGTCTGTCCGGCGCGTGCCTCCCGGGGATGGGGACGAGACCCTGCCTGTGGGGGGGGGTCGCGGAACAACCCGCGGCGGAAAATGAAATTGACATTCTATCGGTGCCGTTACTCCTCGCCGGGTCGGGCGGCCTGGGGTCTGGGTCGGGCGAGCTCGGGGATAATGAGCTCGCCCAATGCGACCCGGACATCTCCCAGGGGCTGCTCGACCTGGTAGAGGTTTTAATTCAAAACACCCCATCCGCTGGGTCGGAGGTTGGTGGCGGGGAGGAGGATGGCACCCTGGCTGCGTCTCTGGTGCCGGACGTACTGGAGGAGCTGGGAATTGTTCTCTCCCCAGTTTCTCCGGTCGTTCTGGCGTCTGGGGCGGAGGGGAGCTCTGAACCGCCGCCGTCTTCTGGCCCAGCACCCCTAGAGGAGCCCAGGGAGGAATCCTCTGCCGCCGATCCTGGGGGTGGGATCCGGGCGGAGGCGGGGCTGGCTGGTGCGGCCGAGCTGTTCACTGCGCACTGCGTGGCGGACGGGTCGGCCGCTGGTGACGACCCCCTGGAGGAGGATGGGGACTCGGTGATGGGCACGGAGGACGATTTGGACTCCAGCGCCGACGAGGCGATGGATGACCTCGTGCCCCTTGCCGAGTCTCCCCTCATTCCCGTAAGGGAACTCCGGGATTTTATGGCCACGTGCCTGGGTCGGCGCAATAAGGTCCGGCTGGCCCTCGACAGGTGGTCGGAGCTGGCGCTGCTCATCGTATCCCTCCGCGCCGCCGTTAAGATCATGGGCGCGGACGAGGGTGTGAACCCACTCGAGCTGCGTCGGCTCAGAACGTTTCTCACTGGGCTGCTGAGGAAGTGGCGGCTGACCAGCGGCTGCGCTTCCTCCCCCCGTTAGGTGTAGGTAGAGGTTGCACTATGCTTCTGACATGAAGATAACCATAGCCAGCCTCAACATCAACGGCAGCAGGGAGGCACACCGCAGATTCAATAACTTCTCGGTCCTTCGGGACGGGAAGTATGCGGTGTGCTTCCTGCAAGAAACCCACACCGTTCCGGGAGACGAAGCCACGTGGCTCCTGGAGTGGCAAGGAGGGGTCGGCATGAGTCACCTCTCCAACAATTCCAGCGGGGTGGCTATCTTGCTGGCCCCGCATTTTCAGCTGGAGATCTTGGGGGTCAAGGAGATGTGCCGGGCCGCTTGCTCCAGGTCACTGTTCACCTGGGGGGCGTGCCGCTCCATCTAGTGAACGTGTACGCCCCTCAGGCCGGTGCGCAGCAAGTGCGCTTCTTTCAAGAAGTGTCCGCTCTTCTGGGCTCCATCGACGTGGGCGAGTGCGTCATCCTTGGGGGGGATTTTAACTGCACCCTCGAGGCGAGGGACCGTCCGGGTCCCCCGCGATGCCCGGCGGCGATGGAGAAGTTGAGGGACCTGGTCGGGTCCTTCGACTTGGTGGACGTCTGGCGAAATCTTCATCCCGACTCCAGCGCCTTCACTAGCGTCAGGTCTGGAGGAGGAGGGTCCAGAATCGACCGCCTCTACATTTCCCGGGCGTACGTCTCCTGTGTTCCGGTGGCTTCCATGCAGCCGGTGCCGTGCACGGACCACCACCTGGTGTGGGCGGAGCTCGTTCCGCTGCGCACGCGGGGGGGGTCAGCGTACTGGCACTTTAACAACCTGCTGCTGGAGGACGCGCGGTTCCGGGATTCATTTCGTCAGTTCTGGGCCGACTGGAGACGGAAGCAGGGGGGCTTCCCCTCCTTGAGGCTGTGGTGGGACGTGGGCAAGGCTGTGGTGGGACGTGGGCAAGGCTCACGTCCGTCTCTCCTGTCAGGAGTACGCGAAGGGGTCGACCAAGAGGCGGGAGGCCCGGGTCGGGCGGTTGGAGAAGGAGGTGCTCGACCTGGAGTACCGTCTCGGTCAAGTCGTCAGGGACCCGGCCCTGCGGAAGGTGTACGAAGAGAAGAAGGGCGCGCTGAAGGACCTGCAGCTCGTCGGGTCCCGAGGCGCGTACGTGAGGTCGCGGATCCAGCTCCTGCGGGACCTGGACCGCGGCTCCCCCTCCTTCTACTCGCTGGAAAAAAGACGGGGGGTCCGTAAGCAGCTCTTGGGGCTGCTGGCCAATGACGGATCACAGAATCACAGAATCACAGAAACCCCACAGTGCAGATAGAGGCCATTTCGGCCCATCGAGCCTGCAACGACACATATCCCACCCAATCCCCGTAACCCCTACACCAACACATATCCCACCCTATCCCCGTAACCCAACGTATTTAATCCCCCTAACACTAAGGGTCAATTTATCATAGTCAATCAACCTAACTCGCACATCTTTGGACTGTGGGAGGAAACCGGAGCACCCGGAGGAAACCCACGCAAACACGGGGAGAATGTGCAAACTCCACACAGTCGCCCAAGGCCGGATTCGAACCTGGGTCCCTGGCGCTGTGAGGCAACAGTGCTAACCACTATGCCACCGTGCTGCCCTCTCTGGTCTCGGATCCAGAGGGAATCAGCGCGGAGACCCGCGCCTACAACAGGGCTCTGTTCTCTCCGGATCCATCCAGCGAGGATGCGCGCAGAGTTTTGTTGGAGGACCTGCCGAAGGTTAGTCCGGAGGGCACCGAAAAATTGGACGCTCCGCTAAGCCTGGCGGAGCTGACTGGCGCCCTCCGCCAGCTCTCTAGGGGAAAGTCCCCGGGGCTGGACGGGCTGACCGTGGAGTTCCACAGGACGTTCTGGGACGTCTTGGGGGGCGACTACGCGCGGGTCCTGGGGGAAAGTTTGGCGACCGGGGAGATGCCCCTCTCTTGGCGCAGGGCGGTCATTGTCCTGCTGCCTAAGAAGGGCGATCTCCGCCTCCTGAAGAACTGGCGCCCGGTCTCCCTCCTCAGCACGGACTATAAAATCTTTGCCAGGGCCATGTCTGCTCGCCTTGGCACCGTGCTGGCCCACATGATCCACCCCGACCAGTCCTACACGGTCCCGGGCCGGACCATCAACGATAACATCCATCTGCTCCGGGACCTGATCCACCACTCCCAGAGGGCTGGTCTGTCGGTCGCCTTCCTCTCCCTGGATCAGGAGAAGGCGTTCGACAGGGTGGATCACGAGTATCTCTGCGCGCATTCGGGTTCGGGACGCATTTCGTCGCCCGGATCCGACTTCTGTACGCCGCCGCAGAGTGTCTGATTAAAGTTAACGGGCCCTTGACGGCGCCCCTTCGCTTCGGGAGGGGGGTGCGTCAGGGATGCCCCATGTCCGGTCAGTTATACGCCATTTGCGTGGAGCCATTCCTGCGCCTCTTGCGGAAGAGGTTGACGGGACTGGCTCTGCAAGGGCCGGGCGTGGAGGTGGTCCCCTCGGCTTACGCCGATGACGTGCTCCTCACGGTCACGGATCCCGCTGACTTGCGGAGGATGCGGGAATGCCAGCAGATTTACTCGGACGCATCCTCCGCCAAGATCAACTGGGAGAAATGTTCCGGACTCCTGGTGGGTCAGTGGCGGGTGGACTCCCTGCCGGAGGAGTTCAGGCCTTTCACCTGGAGCACCACGCACCTCCTCTATTTGGGAGTCTACCTTAGCCCTGCCGAGGACGCCTGGCCGGTGAACTGGCAAGAGCTGGAGGCCAAAGTCACCGCTCGCCTAGGACGCTGGACAGGACTGCTCCGAGTGTTGTCCTACAGGGGTCGAGCGCTGGTCATAAACCAGCTGGTGGCCGCCATGTTGTGGTACCGGTTGGTCACTTTGATCCCTCCCCCTGCGTTTGTCGCCAAGATGCAGAAGAAGCCCATCGACTTCTTCTGGGACAAAAGGAAGCACTGGGTCTCTGCCGCGGTTCTGTGTCTCCCGCTTAGGGAGGGCAGTCAGGCGCTGGTGTGCCTTCGCACCCAGGCTGCGACTTTCCGTCTTCAGATGCTGCAGAGATACCTGTACGTCGAGAATCCTCCGAGATGGTGTGCGCTGGCGACGTTTTTCTTCCGCCAGCTGCACGGCCTCAAGTACGACACGCAGCTCCTGTTTGTGAAAGTGGGTGGCCGGCGTGCCGACCTGCAGGAGCTGCCTGTCTTCTACCAGGAACTACTATGGGTTTGGAACTACGTCGCTTCTAGGCGGAGCTCTCCCCCGTCAGGGGCGGCGGCTCTCCTTTGGGAGCCGCTGCTCAGGAATCCGCACCTCCACGAACGCGGGTTCGGGTGGCTGGTGGAGGGCAGTGCTGTGCCTGGCTGGGTGACCAGAGTCGGGGACCTGCTCGATGGCAGAGGAGCGGGCTGGATGGCGCCGGAGGAGCTGGCGTGGCGCCTGTCCTGGGCCAACGTCCGGCTCGCGGCCGAAGCCATCGAATCGGTGAAAGCGGCATTGGGCCCCGACTCCACTAGGTGTATCGAGGCGGCTCAAGCACGTGGGGCGATCCCGTCCGAGCTTACCCCCGTCCGGACGGAATTCCTCATCGGCGCCCGGCCCCGAAACTCCCCTCGGGAGCCGGCGCCTCACAACTTGAGCCGTCTCGAGGAAATACCCTCCGTGCCTTTTCATTCTGCGTGGAGGGGTTTCCTGTACGGGCTGCTCCTGCACACTCTCCACTTTGCCATCTTTGTCTACCGTCCGGACACGCCTTGGCGTGGCGTCTTGCCGACTGGCGGTGGCGGAGGTCCCCAATGGAGGGCTCTCTACGCAGGAGTCCTCCCTTGTTCCATCGGGGACTTGGCCTGGAGGGTGTTGCACGGAGTGGTCCCGTGCAATAAGGTTTTAAGTAGGTTCATGGACTCCCAGGCCAGCTGCATTTTTTGCGGCCTGGAGGAGTCCGTGTTTCACGATTATATGGAATGTGAGAGGTTGCAGCCCCTCTTTCACTACTTGAAGGGGCTGCTCCTCGATTTTTGTTTGCACTTCAGTCCCACGCTCTTGATCTACGGTCACCCGGTGCGGAGGGGAGCGGACAGGCTGGAGGACCTCCTTGTGGGCCTGCTCTTGGGCCTGGCTAAAAGAGCAATCAATTGGTCCAGGCAGTGGGCGGTCGAGGGGGTCGTCCAGCCGGATTGCCTGCGTCTCTTCCGCGGCCATGTTCGCGCCCGGGTGGCCCTGGAGATGGAGCACGTGGTGTTCGCCGGTGCGCTTGAGTATTTCCGCGACCGGTGGGCGCCGCGGGGACTGGAGTGCATCATCAATTCGGAAAACCAAATTTTAATTTGATTTGTTAAGATTTAGTTGAACTTTTGTTTATTTACAGTCTAATTGGGTTTTTTGGGTTCAAACAAAAAGAGGACCCTCAATCACGAAGAGTCTTCAGTGACCCTCTGTTCCAGCATTTCTGGCTGTGCAGCTGCCTCAATCAGCAGGAGGAGAAGGAGCAGCCAAACCAAGAGAGTGGAGAGTGGAAAGTGGTGGTCTCCTGACCAGGAAGAGGAGGAGAATGATAGACCACCACCTCCACCTCCTCCACCATCATCACAGCAACTGAGGTGCCTGGAGAGATAGGACAGAGGAGGAGAAGGAGAAAGGAGGCCAGCAACAACACCAACCAGGGGAGAGGCCTTTCCATTACTGCCTCCCCAAATTGGCCTCCACTTCAGGAGAGGGAGAGAGGGGAGAGAAACAACCAACAACCACCAACTGTTTGGAAGGAGGGAAGAACAAAATCATCTCTTCTGAACATCTACAGGTGGGTGTTATTTGGGGCACTCTCCCAAAGACGTTATATTTTAGGTGGGGGGAGAAAAGAAGAAACAAGGCCGGATCATCAAGGGGTGGTCTATGTGTGTGTGTGTGGCTCTTGTTAAAAGCTAGGCCACGCACACCACTAATAAGCACCCCTTCTATTGCCTGGCCTGGGGCAGCTGGAGCTGCCTAGGTGAAGTCTTTAATTCCATTAATTGCATCGTTAAGACCTGCTGCAGGACTGAGCCTGGGCATCTCCAGCTTTCCCAGGTGAAGACATCTTCTCCCCCTGCCAGAAGACCACCACCAAAGACTTTGAAATCCCATCGGAGAGTGCACCCCTGCCAACACCCACCCACCATCCTGAGTGGCAACACTGCCCTTGCGGCCACCCTCCTTCCCACCCCCCCTCTCTCTCTCTCTTTGTCTCTCTCTGCCTGTTTCTCGGAGGCACCTCATTTTTCATCTCTTTTTATTAATTGCCTATTGAGCAGAGGGGAGAAGGCCCCTCTCCCAATTTCAATCAATAAGGGGAGAGGTGTGTCTTCATTTTAATCAGCTCGGTGGCATAGTGGTTAGCACTGTTGCCTCACAGCGGCAGGGACCCGGGTTCGAATCCGGCCTCGGGTGACTGTCTGTGTGGAGTTTGCACATTCTCCCCGTGTTTGCGTGGGTTTCCTCCGGGTGCTCCGGTTTCCTCCCACAGTCCAAAGATGTGCGGGTTAGGTTGATTGGCTATGATAAAATTGACCCTTAGTGTTAGGGGGATTAAATACGTGGGGTTATGGGGATAGGGTGGGATATGTGTTGGTGTACGGGTTACGGGGATCGGGTGGGATATGTGTCGGTGCAGGCTCGATGGGCCGAAATGGCCTCTATCTGCACTGTGAGGTTTCTGTGATTCTGTGATTCTGTGAATAGAGGACAAAAAAATGCCTGAGGCCGTTAAAGCCTTCAGGCTTGTGACTTGGGGTGAGTGTTGCCCTTATAAAAGCACCCCAGAATGGCGACTGCATCTTCGCCGGTGGCAGGGCAAGCCAGGACTTATGCGGGAGTGGCAGCCACAGCCACAGCTGCTCCCGCTGCTTCTGCTGCCACGTCACCATTCAGATTAATAACAAAAAAGCTTGGGGTGAAGAGCTACACTCACCCCACTATGACCATTGAGGCCTGCGTTAAAGCCATGGCTGGGGTTGTCGGCCCCTCAGCCATCGTCGCGGCCTCAAAAATGTATGGGAAGGCTGTGTTCTTCCTGGGGTCGGAGCGGGCAGTGTCCCTGGCCGTCGCCAAGGGGCTCACCGTGGGTGGGACCTTCCTGCCGGTGGATCCTCTCGAGGCCACCGCGCAGAGGATCGTCATTTCCAACGTCCCACCCTATGTTCCTGGTGAGCTCCTCCTTCCCCATTTATGTCAACTTGGGGAGGTGAGGTCGGGGATCACACCCATCCCGCTCGGCTTCCGGGAGGCCAGCCTTCGCCACGTCTTCTCCTTCCGGCGCCAGCTGTTTATCCAGCTGGCGCGGGAGGAGGACACCGACGGGGCGTTCATCGTCCTCCACGAGGGGACCGCCTATCGCGTCTTTTGGACGTCGGACGGTGTGCGGTGCCATGCCTGCAAGGAGGTGGGGCACATCAGGAAAAACTGCCCCGCCTCCAAGGCCGCCGGATCATCTCGTGCGGCCGAGGCTGGCGCCGCCGCCACTCCTCCCCCCGGATCTGCCCGCGCGTCGAGAACATCTGATGCGCGGTTGACGTCGGGGGCCGATGCCACCAAGGCCTCCGGCGGGGGGGAGGGAGCGCGTCCGGCTGGAAAGAAGGGGCGGATAAAATCAAAACACCTTAGGGCGGGTCCCCCCGTGGAGGTCCAACCCTTGCCCCTTGAGCCCCTTACACCCGCGCTCCTCGCGGAGTTGATCAGGGCGGACGTGAGTGGGAGGGGCCTCGTGCCCGAGCCTGTGGTCGCAACCGCCATTGCGGAAACACCGATACCTGCGGCCGGGCTCGGGCCCGAGGAACCTGACAAACCTGCTCCGCCGGAGGGAGCTGAGGAGGAGGCCTCTGCAGACATGGAGGTCTCCCTCGCTCCCTCCGTGCTAAAAAGAAGGCGCAACCCCCTGGAAGAGGAGGAGGACCGGGAGGAGGATGGTCCCTTCGAGCAGGGGGAGTCGTCGCCCGCCGTGGGTACTGCGCCCCCCCCCCCCGCTGTCATCATCACCAGCGATCGGCAGGGGTCGCCTGTCCCTCGGGAGGCTGAGGCAGATGTGTCTGTCCAGTGTGTGCCTCCCGGGGACGGGGACGAGACCCTGCCCGTGGGGGGGTTCGCGGAACAACCCGCAGCGGAATTTGACATTCTATCGGTGCCGTTACTGTGGTGTATGTGCCTTTAAGAGCAATTATGGTGTAAGTGCCTTTAAGAGCCCCAGGTGTGCGTAATGCCGGTAATTGCCACTTGGGCTATATAAGCCTGTGTATTGTGTATATCCTTTAGAAACCCCCCCCCAGACTTGCTTAGTAAATACCTATGAACCAACTCCTGTCTTCAGTGTCTTTATCTACACACGGACACTACAGTGGCGACGAAGTGGAAACGGACTTACCTGCAATTCGGCAGCACCTCAAGGACATCGATTCCCCCAGCGTCCAGAAGACTCAAGGAAGTAAGAGAAACTGTGGTTTCACCAGCTGGCCAAGCTGGTGACAGGTACTGCGCTAATCCTTCCTGGGCGTCAGGCTGGAGCTCCAGCGGCGGGCTCTACAGCTGAGACAGGCAGCGAAATCGGAGGCAAGCAATAACGGACTGGGAGGGTGCACTCGAGAGACGGCCGGCGCGGCAAGCAGGTCAGCGTTTAGACCTCCGTCGGGAACGAGTCTCCAACAGTGAATAAATGGAAACCACAGTAAAACAGCGTAGTTATCGGTAGCAGTGGCGGGAAAGCGCAGGAAGCGCCATATCGTTGCTACAGAGAGAAAAAAAAAGCGCGGGAAGCGCCATATCTTTTCTGAAATGCCTAAATCTGGTAATATTGAGGCTTTTGATGGCGAAATAGAAGATTGGACCACATACGTGGAAAGAGTAATGGATAAGGAAGATACGTTTAGACTGGCACTCCATTCAGGCACTGACGGTGACCAGTAAGGAAAAAAACAATGATGACATCATACCTGAACGATTAAAAGACATCTTGGCCAACGCCAAAGAAGTGTTTCAAGAGAAACTAGGAACCTTGAAAGGCATCACCGCCTCAATAAAAGTGGAAGATACAGCAATTCCAAAATTTTTGAAGGCAAGACCGGTGCCATACGCAATACGTCCGGCAGTCGAGGCAGAGCTGAAGAATTTGGAAAAGGCAGGCGTATTATCCAAAATAGATTGGAGCGAATGGGCAACACCCATCGTTCCAGTCATGAAAAAAACATTGAAAAATAACTCTGAGGAACAGAAAAAAATTCGCATCTGTGGGGACTTTAAGGTGACTGTAAACCCGGTCCTTCACACGGTACAGTATCCTCTTCCGAGGATAGAAGATATTTTCGCCTCACTATCCGGAGGGAAACGTTTCACAAAAATTGACTTGGCACAGGCATATCTACAGATGGAGGTTGAGGAGACCTCTAAAAAGTATCTCACAATAAACACACACAAAGGCCTGTACCAGTACAATTGACTGGTTTTTGGAATAGCATCAGCTCCAGCTATCTGGCAAAGAGCTATGGAGCAAGTCCTGCAAGGGATTCCGGGGACTCAATGCTACCTAGACGACATCCTTATAACAGGAGAAAACGACAACGAGCACCTTGCCAATTTGGAGCAGGTGCTCACTAGGCTGAAAGAACGGGGCCTACGAGCAAATCGCCCCAAGTGCGAATTTTTCCAAAATCAGATATCATATTGTGGCCACATAATTAATAAGGAAGGGTTGCATAAGTCACCTGAAAAAATTGAAGCAGTTATAAAAGCCCCAGCACCTGAAAATGTTTCACAATTAAGGTCATTCCTGGGATTAATAAATTACTATCATAAATTTTTACCGAACTTATCAACTATTCTACACCCTCTTAAAGATCTTCTACAGACAGGAGTGATTTGGAAATGGAACGAAGACTGTAAACGTGCCTTCCATAAATGTAAAGACTTAATCACATCCGAGAAAATTTTGGCTCATTACAACCCATCACTACCAATCAGACTGGCGTGCGATGCATCCCCTTACGGCATAGGAGCGGTATTGTCCCATAGATTCCCTGATGGCTCGGAACGGCCGATAGCTTTTGCGTCACGCTCATTGAACTCAGCTGAGCGTAACTATGCCCAGATAGACAGGGAAGCACTCAGCCTGGTATGGGGAGTGAAGAAATTCAACCATTACCTACACGGACAAAAATTTACCTTGCTGACTGACCATCAACCCCTCATCTCCATATTCAACCCTAAAAAAGGTGTCCCCATTATGACGGCACAAAGACTACAGAGGTGGTCCCTTTTTCTAGGGGCACACCAATACAACATTGAATACAAAGGGTCAAAACAGCATGGGAATGCTGACGGTTTATCACGCCTACCGTTGCCAACGATAGAAGAGGCACCTACAGTAGACCCAGTAGAGATATTCCACTCTACCATAGTGGAATGTCTACCGGTGACAAATTCTGCCATTGAAAGGGAGACAAGAAATAACCCTACTCTCTCACGGGTCTACGATTTAACAGTGAAGGGATGGCCAGCACATGGCGAACCACTGTTGCCAGCATTCTCGCAAAGAAGAGAACAGCTGTCAGTGTGCCGAGGAACCTTGATGTGTGGATCCAGAGTGGTGATTCCACCCAAACTCCAGGATAAAGTGCTAAAGGAGCTTCACGAGGGGCATCTGGGTGGAGTGAAAATGAAGAACCTAGCTAGGGCATTTGTATGGTGGCCAGGTATCGATGGAGACATCGAAGACATGACCAAGAGCTGCCTAGGATGCCAGAAGGTCCAAAATGCTCCGCCACAGGCCCCTCTACATCCATGGGAGTGGCCCTCATCTCCCTGGCAAAGGGTGCACATCGACTTTGCTGGTCCATTTATGGACTCAATGTTCTTAATCGCAGTTGATGCACACTCCAAGTGGCCGGAGGTAATAAAGATGTCCTCCACCACCACGGAAAAAACCATCACAGTATTAAGGACCATATTTGCCAGGAATGGGCTGCCGGAGCAGATATGTTCTGATAATGGACCGCAATTTGTGTCCGAAGAATTCAGAAAGTTCTTAATGAACAATGGGGTAAAGCACTACACGTCCGCCCCATACCATCCCGCCACCAATGGATTGGCTGAAAGGTTTGTCCAGACCTTCAAGAAGGCCATCAAGGCCATGGGTAATGAAGACATAAAACTTCAGCACAAGGTGGATAACTTCTTATTTGCATATAGGAATGCAACGCATATGGTTACTAACCAAACTCCCGCCATGATGTTCTACAATAGAAACCTAAGATGCCGGCTGGATTTGGTCAAGCCCAACATCCGAAGGGACGTGGAGAACCGGCAGTTTCAGGGCATGAATGAAAGGCCAACTAGGGCCTTCCAGATAGGCCAACCGGTTTTGGCCCGGGACTACCGTACCGAGAAATGGCAGCCTGGAACTATCTGCACACGATTAGGACCACTGATGTATACCATGGACATCGGAGACAGCATAATAAGGCGCCATGCTGACCAAATCATCAAGTCATCCGAAAAGCGACAACCTACACCACCACTCTATACATCTAACGATGAAGTAGAGATACCCATATCTACCTCCGATCCGGTGATACTGGAGCCCGATGAACCCGACACTGGCCTTCAAGCTGAATCAGCCTTGCCAGAAGAACCTACTACACCACCAGAAACTACTACACCCCCGAGGCGTTATCCGGACCGAGTCAGGAAGCCTCCTGAGAGACTAACTTATAATTAATTAATACAGCAATGTATATTACTTTGCATATAACATGTAATTAATAATTACTTAAAATATGATGTACTAGTTAGCTAGAAGGGGAGGAATTGTGGTGTATGTGCCTTTAAGAGCAATTATGGTGTATGTGCCTTTAAGAGCCCCAGGTGTGCGTAATGCCGGTAATTGCCACTTGGGCTATATAAGCCTGTGTATTGTGTATATCCTTTAGAAACCCCCCCCCCAGACTTGCTTAGTAAATACCTATGAACCAACTCCTGTCTTCAGTGTCTTTATTTACACACGGACACTAAGGTTACCCCTCGCCGGGTTGGGCGGCCTGGGGTCTGGGTCGGGCGAGCTCGAGGATAATGAGCTCGCCCAATGCGACCTGGACATCTCCCAGGGGCTGCTCGACCTGGTAGAGGTTTTAATTCAAAACACCCGATCCGCTGGGTCGGAGGTTGGTGGCGGGGAGGAGGATGGCCCCCTGGCTGCATCTCTGGTGCTGGATGTACTGGAGGAGCTGGGAATTGTTCTCTCCCCGGTTTCTCCAGTCGTTCCGGCGTCTGGGGCGGAGGGGAGCTCTGAACCGCCGCCGTCTTCTGGCCCAGCACCCCTAGAGGAGCCCAGGGAGAAATCCTCTGCCGCCGATCCTGGGGTGGGATCCGGGCGGAGGCGGGGCTGGCTGGTGCGGCCGAGCCGTTCGCTGCGCACTGCGTGGCAGACGGGTCGGCCGCTGGTGACGACCCCCTGGAGGAGGATGGGGACTCGGTGATGGGCACGGAGGACAATTCGGACTCCAGCGCCGATGAGGCGATGGATGACCTCGTGTCCGTTGCCGAGTCTCCCCTCATTCCCGTAAGGGAACTCCGGGATTTTATGGCCACGTGCCTGGGTTGGCACAATAAGGTCCGGCTGGCCCGCGACAGGTGGTCGGAGCTGGCGCTGCTCATCGTATCCGTCCGCGCCACCGTTAAGATCATGAGCGCGGACGAGGGTGTGAGCCCACTCGAGCTGCGTCGGCTAAGAACCTTTCTCACTGGGCTGCTGAGGAAGTGGCGGCTGACCAGCAGCTGCGCTTCCTCCCCCCGTTAGGTGTAGGTAGAGGTTGCACTATGCTTCTGACATGAAGATAACCATAGCCAGCCTCAACATCAACGGCAGCAGGGAGGCACGCCGCAGATTCAATAACTTCTCGGTCCTTCGGGACGGTAAGTATGCGGTGTGCTTCCTGCAAGAAACCCACACCGTTCCGGGAGACGAAGCCACGTGGCTCCTGGAGTGGCAAGGAGGGGGTCAGCATGAGTCACCTCTCCAACAATTCCAGCGGGGTGGCTATCTTGCTGGCCCCGCATTTTCAGCCGGAGATCTTGGGGGTCAAGGAGCACGTGCCGGGCCGCTTGCTCCAGGTCACTGTTCGCCTGGGGGGCGTGCCGCTCCATCTAGTGAGTGTGTACGCCCCTCAGGCCGGTGCGCAGCAAGTGCGCTTCTTTGAAGAAGTGTCCGCTCTTCTGGGCTCCATCGACGTGGGCGAGTGCGTCATCCTCGGGGGGGATTTTAACTGCAGCCTCGAGGCGAGGGACCGTCCGGGTCCCCCGTGATGCCCGGCGGCGATGGAGAAGTTGAGGGACCTGGTCGGGTCCTTCGACTTGGTGGACACCTGGCGAAATCTTCATCCCAACTCCAGCGCCTTCACTAGCATGAGGTCTGGAGGAGGAGGGTCCAGAATCGACCGCCTCTACATTTCCCGGGCGTACGTCTCCTGCGTTCCGGCGGCTTCCATGTGGCCGGTGCCATGCACGGACCACCACCTGGTGTGGGCGGAACTTGTTCCGCTGCGCGCGTGGCGGGGGTCCGCGTACTGGCACTTTAACAACCTGCTGCTGGAGGACGCGCGGTTCCGGGATTTGTTTTGTCGGTTCTGGGCTGACTGGAGAAGGAAGCAGGGGGGCTTCCCCTCCTTGAGGCTATGGTGGGGCGGTCTCTTCTGTCAGGAGTACGCAATGGGGTCGACCAAGAGGCGAGAGGCCCGGGTCGGGCGGTTGGAGAAGGAGGTGCTCGACCTGGAGTCCCGTCTCGGTCAAGTCGTCGAGGACCCGGCCCTGCGGAAGGTGTACGAAGAGAAGAAGGGCGCGCTGAAGGACCTGCAGCTCGTCGGGTCCCGAGGCGCGTATGTGAGGTCGCGGATCCAGCTCCTGCGGGACCTGGACCGCGGCTCCCCCTTCTTCTACTCGCTGGAAAAAAGACGGGGGGTCCGTAAGCAGCTCTTGGGGCTGCTGGCCGACGACGGATCTCTGGTCTCGGATCCGGAGGGAATCAGCTCGGAGACCCGCGCCTACTACAGGGCTCTGTTCTCTCCGGATCCGTCCAGCGAGGATGCGCGCAGGGTTTTGAGGGAGGACCTGCCGAAGGTCAGTCCGGAGGGCGCCGAAAAATTGGACGCTCCGCTAAGCCTGGCGGAGCTGACCGGCGCACTCCGCCAGCTCTCTAGGGGAAAGTCCCCGGGGCTGGACGGGCTGACCGTGGAGTTCCACAGGACATTCTAGGACGTCTTGGGGGCGACTACGCACGGGTCCTGGGGGAAGGTTTGGCGACCGGGGAGATGCCCCTCTCTTGGCGCAGGGCGGTCATTGTCCTGCTGCCTAAGAAGGGCGATCTCCGCCTCCTGAAGAACTGGCGCCCGGTCTCCCTCCTCAGCACGGACTATAAAATCTTTGCCAGGGCCATGTCTGCTCGCCTTGGCACTGTGCTGGCCCACATGATCCACCCCGACCAGTCCTACACGGTCCCGGGCCGGACCATCAACGATAACATCCATCTGGTCCGGGACCTGGTCCACCACTCCCAGAGGGCTGGTCTGTTGGTCGCCTTCCTCTCCCTGGATCGGGAGAAGGCGTTCGACAGGGTGGATCACGAGTATCTCTTCGGGACTCTGCGCGCATTCGGCTTCGGGACGCATTTCGTCGCCCGGATCTGACTTCTGTACGCCGCAGCAGAGTGTCTGATTAAAGATAACGGGTCCTTGACGGCGCCCCTTCACATCGGGAGGGGGGTGCATCAGGGATGCCCCATGTCCGGTCAGTTATACGCCATTTGCGTGGAGCCATTCCTGCGCCTCTTGCGGAAGAGGTTGACGGGACTGGCTCTGCAAGGGCCGGGCGTGGAGGTGGTCCTCTCGGCTTACGCCGATGACGTGCTCCTCACGGTCACGGATCCCACTGACATGCAGAGGATGCGGGAATGCCAGCAGATTTACTCGGACGCATCCTCCGCCAAGATCAACTGGGAGAAATGTTCCAGACTCCTGGTGGGTCAGTGGTGGGTGGACTCCCTGCCGGAGGAGTTCAGGCCTTTCGCCTGGAGCACCACGCACCTCCTCTATTTGGGAGTCTACCTTAGCCCTGCCGAGGACGCCTGGCCGGCGAACTGGCAAGAGCTGGAGGCCAAAGTCACCGCTCGCCTAGGACGCTGGACAGGACTGCTCCGAGTGTTGTCCTACAGGGGTCGAGCGCTGGTCATAAACCAGCTGGTGGCCGCCATGTTGTGGTACCGGTTGGTCACTTTGATCCCTCCCCCTGCGTTTGTCGCCAAGATGCAGAAGAAGCTCATCGACTTCTTCTGGGACAAATGGAAGCACTGGGTCTCTGCCGTGGTTCTGTGTCTCCCGCTTAGGGAGGGCGGTCAGGCGCTGGTGTGCCTTCGCACCCAGGCTGCGACTTTCCGTCTTCAGATGCTGCAGAGATACCTGTACGTCGAGAATCCTCCGAGATGGTGTGCGCTGGCGACGTTTTTCTTCCGCCAGCTGCACGGCCTCAAGTACGACACGCAGCTCCTGTTTGTGAAAGTGGGCGGCAGGCGTGCCGACCTGCGGGAGCTGCCTGTCTTCTACCAGGAACTACTATGGGTTTGGAACTATGTCGCTTCCAGGCGGAGCTCTCCCCCGTCAGGAGCGGCGGCTCTCCTTCGGGAGCTGCTGCTCAGGAATCCGCACTTCCACGAACGCGGGTTCAGGCGGCTGGCGGAGGGCAGGGCTGTGCCTGGCAAGGTGACCAGAGTCGGGGACCTGCTCGATGTCGGAGGAGCGGGCTGGATGGCGCCGGAGGAGCTGGCGTGGCGCCTGTCCTGGGCCAACGTCCGGCTCGCGGCCAAAGCCATCGAATCGGTGAAAGCGGCACTGGGCCCCGACTCCACTAGGTGTATCGAGGCGGCTCAAGCACGTGGGGCGATCCCGTCCGAGCTTACCCCCGTCCGGACGGAATTCCTCATCAGCGCCCGGCCCTGAAACTCCCCTCGGAAGCCGGCGCCTCACAACTTGAGCCGTCTTGAGGAAATACCCTCCGTGCCTTTTCATTCCGCACGGAGGGGTTGCCTGTACGGGCTGCTCCTGCACACTCTCCACTTTGCCATCTTTGTCTACCGTCTGGACACGCCTTGGCGTGGCGTCTTGCCGACTGGCGGTGGCGGAGGTCCCCAATGGAGGGCTCTCTACGCGGGAGTCCTCCCTTGTTCCATCGGGGACTTGGCCTGGAGGGTGTTGCACGGAGTGGTCCCGTGCAATAAGGTTTTAAGTAGGTTCACGGACTCCCAGGCCGCCTGCATTTTTTGCGGCCTGGAGGAGTCCGTGTTTCACGTTTATATGGAGTGTGAGAGGTTGCAGCCCCTCTTTCACTACTTGAAGGGGCTGCTCCTCGATTTTTGGTTGCACTTCAGTCCCACGCTCTTGATCTACGGTCACCCAGTGCGGAGGGGAGGGGACAGGCTGGAGGACCTCCTTGTGGGCCTGCTCCTGGGCCTGGCTAAAAGAGCAATCAATTGGTCCAGGCAGCGGGCGGTCGAGGGGGTCGTCCAGCCGGATTGCCTGCCTCTCTTCCATGGCCATGTTCGCGCCCGGGTGGCCCTGGAGATGGAGCACGCGGTGTCCGCTGGTGCGCTTGAGTATTTCTGCGACCGGTGGGCGCCACGGGGACTGGAGTGCATCATCAACTTGGAAAACCAAATTTTAATTTGATTTGTTAAGATTTAGTTGAACTTTTGTTTATTTACAGTCCAATTGTTTTTTTTTGGGTTCAAACAAAAAGAGGACCCTCAATCACTAAAGACCTGTTTAATTATTTCTGTAGTCTGTGTCCTGTTATTCAGCATAACTACATTTGAAAACACAGACTCAACAGTGGCGACGGGTCTGATCTTACCTAGCGGCAGTTGCATCAAAGGAAGCTTCGTCCTCTGAAACGGGCGTCGAACAAGGACATCCACCCTCAACATCCTGCTGGGCACTGCATCGCACGGGAGGCCATCGGGAACCCGGGTTGGTTTCTGGCCACGAAGTCAAACATCAGTGAACATCCCTTCGACGACAGCGCGATCGAGCGGCACCGGGGGGAAGTCGGCCGAGTTGTCAGTAAGAGAAGGGGAGGGAAACGATGAAAAGGGTGGAGAACACGACCGCAGCCGGTGTCAGGGGCCGGACTGCAATCGGGGCAGAGACGCGCAGCAGCCAGAAAAGCGTTTATGACCACAAGGACCGCGCGAGCGGCGGGGAACAAGAGCAGCAGCGTAGGGGAAAATAAAGGACCGCTGGGAGGCGTGAACGGCAACAGCACGGGAATCGGCGGGGGAAGAAGACAAACGCGGGAAAAGCCGCTAAGCGCGGGAAGCTGCCATTTTGAATAAATAAATAAATAAATAAATAAAATAATAATCATATCCGAAGGAAAGGAAACTCAACAAGGATGCCAAAAACGGGTAACATCACTGCTTTTGATAACGATGTGGAAGATTGGGCCACTTATGTGGAACGCATCGAAGTTTACTGTACAATGAATGAGGTACCGGAGGATAAGAAAGCACTAACCCTATTAAACTCGATGGGTGCAAAGACGTACGGGTTATTAAGGAACCTTGTAACACCAGATAAACCGGTAGGGAAGAGTTTCACGGATATTGTTACTATCCTGCAAGAGCATTTAAACCCCACGCCGCTGCTGATAGCGGAACGATTTAAATTCTACAAAAGAATTCAACTTAAAGAAGAAAGCAACACTGAATTCCTAACCGAACTGCGCAAGTTATCAAAGTACTGTCAGTTCGGTACAGGACTAGCAGACGCACTGAGAGATAAGTTTGTGTGTGGGCTCCTAAGGGAAGGAACCCAGAAGTGACTGCTAGAGGAAAAGGACCTTATGCTGGACAAAGCTTTCAGCATTGCAGCATCGCACGAGGCAGCAGCACGAGGCGCTGCAGAGATACAGCAAAGGCCATTGGAATTCAGCACCAATGAAATGGCATTGGGCACAGTAAAGTGCTATCGTTGTGGAAGGACAACGCATGACCAGAACCAGTGCTGGTTCAAAGATAAAGAATGCAGGCAATGTGGCAAACTTGGTCACATAGCGAGAGTATGCCGGTCAGGAAAGAAGACCAGCAGCAAAAAGTCACCGCAGGAGAAGTACAAAAAGGTACACAAGGTGACAGAGAACAGTTCGGATGAACAGAAGACGGATTCAGACTCCAGCAGTAAGCAACTGGGTTGTCTGAAAATACATAATGTGGGTAACACAGCAGACCACCAAACTATCTGGGTCATGCTTCGGATAGCAGGAGTCCAAGTGAAGATGGAATTGGACACTGGGTCGGCATTAACGGTCATGAATAAGCAAGATTACAAAAGGTTATTCTCGCACATTCCCCTGAGGGATACGGAGATTGTATTGAAAACATACACGGGGCAAATAGTATACCCCAAAGGAAAGATAAAAGTAAACGTGGTCTACAATGGTAAAGAATTTCAGAAAATGGACTTGTATGTGTTACCTGATGGAGGTCCGCCACTACTGGGACGGGAATGGATCCGGAGAATAAATGTGGACTGGCATTCCATACAAGCACTGACTGTAGATGCCTGTAAGGAGGACGACGTCAAACCTAAACGACTGTCCAAAATCTTAGACGATGCTAAGGAGGTGTTCCAACAAAGACTTGGAACACTGAAAGGAATTACGGCAACCATCAAGGTTGAAGAACATGCAAACCCAAAATTTTTCAAAGCCAGACTGGTGCCTTATGCGATACGACCTGCTGTGGAAGCAGAGCTGGAAGGGCTAGAATGTTCAGGGGTACTGTCCAAGGTGGACTGGAGCGAATGGGCTACACCCATTGTTCCTGTCATGAAGCGTTCGTTGAGCAACAAGCCGGGGGAACCTGAGAAGGTTCGCATCTGTGGTGATTTCAAGATCACTGTTAATCCGGTTCTTCACACGGTGCAATATCCGCTTCCGCGGATTGAAGATATCTTCGCATCGCTGTCTGGCGGGAAACACTTCACTAAGATAGACCTGGCGCAGGCGTACCTACAGATGGAAGTTGATGAAGCGTCACGTCAGTATCTCACGATCAACACGCATAAGGGCTTATATCGGTATAATAGACTGGTTTTTGGAGTGGCATCGGCTCCAGCGATTTGGCAAAGGGCCATGGAGCAGGTATTGCAGGGAATTCCAGGCACACAATGCTACCTGGATGACATCCTGATTACAGGAGATGATGATAAGGAACACCTCGCAAATTTGGAGCAGGTGCTCACCAGATTGAAAGAATATGGGCTCAGAGTTAATCGCCAGAAATGCGAGTTCTTTCAAAAGCGAATCTCGTACTGCGGCCACGTCATTGACCGGGAGGGGCTCCATAAGTCACCTGACAAGATCAAAGCTGTTGTAAAAACTCCTGCACCGGAGAATGTATCCCAGTTGAGGTCGTTCCTCGGGTTGGTTAACTATTACCATAAGTTTCTTCCAAATTTATCCATGGTGTTACACCCGCTGAACACTCTTTTGCAAATGGGAATACCATGGAAGTGGAGCGATGATTGTAAGCGGGCGTTTCAAAAGAGCAAAGCACTGATCACCTCTAAGGAAGTGTTGGCTCACTTTAACCCAACACTGCCTATTCGCTTAGCTTGTGATGCTTCTCCATATGGTATCGGGGCAGTGCTCTCACATAAGTTTCCAGATGGCTCGGAAAGGCCAGTCGCTTTCGCATCCAGATCATTGACCTCCGCTGAGCGCAACTATGCTCAGATAGATAGGGAGGCTCTCAGCCTCGTGTGGGGAGTTAAGAAATTTAACCATTACCTGCAAGGCCAAAAGTTTACGCTGCTGACAGATCACCAGCCGTTGGTTTCCATTTTCAACCCTAAGAAGGGTGTTCCGGTAATGATGGCGCAGAGGCTTCAGAGATGGTCCCTTTTCCTAGGGGCACATCAATATGATATTGAATTCAAAGGTACAAAACAACATGGTAATGCTGATGGGCTGTCGCGCCTGCCACTACCTACAGCGGAAGAGGCACTGGCAGTTGACCCTGTAGAGATATTTCACTCGACCATCATCGAATGCTTACCAGTCACCAATGCGGGTATTGAGAGAGAGACCCGAAATGACCCGACACTGTCTCGGGTCTACGAATTGACAGTGAAGGGATGGCCAGCACATGGCGAACCACTGTTACCAGCATTCTCAGCCAGACGAGAACAGCTGTCCGTATGTCAAGGAACATTGATGTATGGTACAAGGGTGATTATTCCTCCAAAATTAAGAGATTTCTGAAAGAATTGCACGAAGGTCATCTAGGGGGAGTCAAGATGAAAAGCCTTGCTAGGGCTTATGTCTGGTGGCCAGGTATCGACAAACAATTAGAGGATCTGACTAAAAGCTGCTCAGGGTGCCAAAAAGTTCAAAATGCACCTCCAATTGCACCGCTGCATCTGTGGGAATGGCCTTCAGCCCCATGGCAACGTGTGCATATCGACTTTGCAGGTCCATTCATGGATTCCATGTTTTTGATAGCAGTAGACGCACATTCTAAATGGCCAGAAGTGATTAAGATGTCGACCACTACCTCGGAGAAGACGATCGCAGTTCTAAGAACCATATTTGCAAGGAATGGGTTGCTGGAGCAAATATGTTCAGACAACGGACCACAGTTCGTGTCAGAAGAATTCCAGAAATTCATGAAAAAGAATGGGGTGAAACACTATACATCTGCCCCATATCATCCGGCTACAAATGGGTTGGCCGAGAGATTTGTTCAAACGTTCAAAAAGGCGATAAAGGCCATGAGTGAAGACCATATTCCACTACAACACAAGGTGGACAATTTCCTGATGGCGTATCGAAACGCCACGCATTCAGTGACAAATCAAAGCCCTGCCATAATGTTCTATAACAGAAGGTTGCGGTCCCGGTTGGATTTGTTAAAACCCAATGTGCGAAGGGAAGTCGAAAACAAGCAATTCCAGCATGTAAATAACAAGGCCACTCGTAGTTTCGAAATAGGACAACCAGTGTTGGCCAGGGACTACAGGGATGATAAATGGCAACCTGGAAAAATTCGTGCACGACAAGGACCCTTGATGTACACGGTAGACGTTGGAGAGAACGTAATACGACGTCATGCTGACCAACTTGTGGAATCGAGAACAAGGGTCGACCCCATGTCGACGGCAGAGACACCAGTTGAAGAACTTATTGAGCCTGTAGCATCTACCTCAGACTTGAACGTACCTGATGATGTTCAATCCATAGGAGATCAAGTGGATGAGTCACCCCAGCAACGAGAACCAGAGACCCCTGAAAGGCGTTATCTGGGCCGGATCAGGAGGCCTCCTCAGTGACTGAATCTTTGAACAGTTGTGTGTAAATTGTATATATGTTATCCATGTAATGTTTAATTTGGGGTGTACACTGTTAAGCTAAAAGGGGAGGAATTGTAGTGTATGTAACCTGTACCACCTTAAGAGGATACCTTAAGGTGATGGACTACTTTTTGATGGCTCCTGTACATTGTAGTACCGGTGGTGACCACACCGGTATATAAACCCTGCGGAGCAAAGTGTATCCCAGTTCAGCCCTGACCCTCAATCACTAAAGACCTGTTTAATTATTTCTGTAGTCTGTGTCCTGTTATTCGAAAACACAGACTCAACACTGGGCTAATGAGGGTGGCCCTCCTCCTGTCCTGGCTCGCTCTCTCCTGTTGTGAGCTCTCTTTTCCTGCAATGAGGGAGACAAGTGGAGGTTGAGTGACAATGAAGGAGTGAGTGCAGAGATTGCATAGCATAGATACTTAGAAGCAGACAAAGATGGAGTGAGGTTGCAAGACCAAGGGCCCTCCCTGTGTGTTGTCAGTTGTGTTCAAAGCATCAGAGTGAGAGGAAGTGTGAGGGCTGCATGGTGGAATAGTTCTGTGAATGTGAGCATAGAGAGAGAGGGAATGGCTAAGGGTGCATGGATGTGAGTGTCTAGTGAGATGTGCAGGAAGAGATTGCTAAAGCTGAGTGCTGGTGAGGAAAGGCAATGGGGAACAGATTGAGGGTGATGGAAACTTCATATAGGACTTACTTTTCCAGTGCGAAGAAGGTCATGGAATCTTTTCCTGCACTGGAACCACGTTCTTCGTGTTAGCCCCAAGGAGTTGACTTGACCTGCCACCTCTAGCCACACAGCCTTGGTCTGGCTGGGAGGCCTCTTCCTCCCTGAAGAAGGGAAGAAGACCTCCCTGTGGGCCCTAGCACCATCCAGTAATGCCTGTAATGAAGCCTCATCAAATTTGGGCGCAGATCTGGCCCTCCAGCTGGCCGTTCCTCCTGCAGGCTCCTGTGCCATCTTAATGTTGAAGGTTGGAAGCCTGCAGAGGAAGCAAGGCTTGCTGTGGACCTTAAAAGCAGCAGCAATGATGACGTCATATTCTGCGACTTTCTGACTGGAAATATTCAATTGCCAAGGCTTCCCACTCGCTGGAAATAAATTGGCCAATTGTGTTAAATTTGCATCAATCTCACAGACCCATTTACAATCGTGTCGGAATCACTAAATTCGGGGAACCCGGCAATTCCCCGCACCTGAGTTAAAATCGACCCCAATATCTCCAAGTTTGCAGACGACACAAAGCTGGGTGAGCATGTGTGCTGTGAGGGGGATGCTGAGAAACTCCAGGATGATTTGGACAGGTTGGGTGATTGGGCAGATGCATGGCAAATGCAGTATAATGTGGATGAATGCGAGGTTATCCATTTCGGTGGCAAAAACAGGAAGACAGATTATTATCTGAACGGCAATAGATTGGGAAAAGGGGAAGTGCAACGAGACCTGGGTGTTCTTGTGCACCAGTCGCTGAAGGTAAGCATGCAGGTGCAGCAGGCGGTTAAGAAGGCAAATGGTATGTTGGCCTTCATAGCGAGAGGATTCGAGTACAGGAGCAAGGATGTCTTGCTGCAGTTGTACAGGGCCTTGGTGAGACCACACCTTGAGTATTGTGTGCAGTTTTGGTCGCCTTATCTGAGGAAAGATGTTCTTGCCATGGAGGGAGTGCAGCGAAGATTCACCAGACTGATACCTGGGATGGCAGGAATGACATATGAAGAGAGATTGGGTCGATTAGGCTTATATTCACTAGAGTTTAGAAGAATGAGAGGGGATCTCATTGAAACTTATAAAATTCTAACAGAACTAGACAGACTAGATGCAGGAAGGATGTTCCCGATGGCGGGGGAGTCCAGAACCAGGCATCACAGTCTAAGAATAAGGGGCAAGCCATTTAGGACTGAAATGAGGAGGAATTTCTTCACCCAGAGAGTGGTGAACCTGAGGAATTCTCTACCACAGAAGGCAGTTGAGGCCAATTCATTAAATATATTCAAGAAGGAGTTGGATATATTTCTTGAGGCTAAAGGGATCAAGGGATATGGGGGAAAAGCAGGGACAGGGTACTGAATTTGGATGATCAGCCATGATCTCTGATATACCTATCAATTCATTCCATGAAAAGCGACGAGTTAAGATAGTAACTATAGGTTTTTATTGGCTAAATAACAGAGCCCACCCTCGTGGGTGATCGGTTCCAACAAGGAAGAATACTAGCCAAGCGGTCACCTTTATACCTGGGCAAGCAGGCGGAGCCATGGGCGGAGTCAGCTGAGGTATGCCTAGGTATAACAGCGTGCGTGGCAAGAGGTAACCTTGTGCAGTGATAACAACAGTGTAAACAGTGATAACAACAGTGTAACAATAGTGAACGGTTGTGAACGGTAACAGTGGTTTACCACATTCACCCCTTGTTTAAAATTGAGTCCGGCGGGGTGAAGTGTACTACCAGTTCGTGTATGTCAGTCTCTCAGGAGGCCTCGTAAGCCTTTCTGATCGGCGCAGCAGCGGCGGCGGTGGTGCAGTATCCGATGTTAATGCTGGTGTCTGCGTGGTCGACGAAGGCTCCTGGGGTTCCGGCATGCCGTCTACAGGAGCTGGATTTGGGGGAGTGGTGGGGGGTAACAGTGGTATCTCAGGGGTGCCCGAGGGTGCGAGGTCTCGCAAGGAGACAGTGTCCTCCCGCCCGTCTGGGTATGCCACATAGGCGTACTGGGGGTTGGCGTGCAGGAGGTCCACCCTCTTGACCAGGGGGTCTGTTTTATGGGTCCTCACGTGCTTCCGCAGCAGGACGGGCCCCGGAGAAGTCAGCCATGTTGGTAGTGAGGTTCCCGTAGTCGACTTCCTGGGGAAAACAAACATTCGTTGATGGGGGGTGGCGTTAATGGCAGTGCAAAGCAGTGACCGGATGGAGTGGAGCGCTGCCGGGAGGACTTCCTGCCAGCGAGAGGTTGGGAGGCCCTTAGACTTTAGGGCTAAGAGGACGGCCTTCCAAACTGTCGCGTTTTCTCTTTCCACCTGGCCGTTCCCCCGGGGGTTGTAGCTGGTGGTCCTGCTCGCAGCAATACCTCTCGCGAGCAGGAACTGGCGAAGTTCCTCGCTCATGAAGGATGCGCCCCGGTCGCTATGTATATAGTTCGGGAACCCGAACAAGGCGAAGAGGTCGTTCAGGCATTTGATGACCGTGGTACTGGTCATGTCTGGGCAGGGGATGGCAAAGGGGAAACGGGAGTACTCATCAATAATGTTGAGGAAGTACACATTACGGTCAGAGGACGGGAGGGGCCCCTTAAAATCGATGCTCAAGTGCTTGAAGGGGCGGGTGGCCTTGATCAGGCTTGCTCTGTCCGGCCTATAGAAATGCGGTTTGCATTCGGCACAGGTTTGGCAGTTCCTGGTCATGGTCCTGACCTCCTCGATGGAGTAGGGCAGGTTGCAGGCCTTAATGAAGTGATAAAGTCTGGTGACCCCGGGGTGGCAGAGGTCGTTGTGGAGGGTCCGCAGTCTATCAACTTGTGCGTTGGCGCATGTACTTCGTGATAGAGCATCTGGGGGGTCGTTGAGTTTACCAGGCCGGTACAAGATATCGTAATCGTAGGTGGAGAGCTCAATTCTCCACCTCAAGATCTTGTCGTTCTTGATTTTGCCCTTCAGCTTGTTATTAAACATAAAAGCAACCGAACGCTGGTCGGTGAGGAGGGTAAATCGTTTGCCTGCCAGGTAATGCCTCCAGCGTCGTACCGCCTCCACAATCGCCTGGGCCTCCTTCTCGACAGAAGAGTGTCGGATCTCAGGACCCTGGAGGGTCCTTGAGAAGAAGGCCACAGGTCTCCCCGCCTGGTTAAGGGTTGCAGCTAGGGCGAAGTCGGATGCATCGCTTTCCACTTGGAAAGGGATGAACTCATCCACTGCGTGCATTGTGGCCTTCGCAATGTCTCCTTTTATGAGGGAGAAGGCTGCGCCTGCTTCTGCTGTCAGGGGGAAGGAGGTGGACTTCATGAGGGGTCTGGCTTTGTCCGCATAATTGGGCACCCATTGGGCATAGTAAGCGAAGAGCCCCAGGGTTCTCTTCAGCGCCTTTGGACAGTGGAGGAGGGGAAGCTCCATGAGGGGGCGCATTCTTTCGGGGTCGGGGCCGATGACTCCGTTCTCTACTACGCAGCCGAGGATGGCAAGGTGCGAGGTGTTAAACACACATTTCTCCTTATTGTAAGTGAGGTTCAGCCGTTGGGCCGTACGGAGGAATTTCTCCAGATTAACATCGTGGTCCTGCTGGTCGCGGCCGCAGATGGTGACGTTATCTAGATAAGGGAACGTGGCCTGCAGCGCGTTCTGGTCAACCATCCGGTCCATCTCCCTTTGGAAGACCGAAACCCCGTTGGTGACGCCGAAGGGAACCCTAAGGAAGTGGTAGAGGCGGCCATTCGCCTCGAAGGCGGTATACTGGCGGTCCTCAGGGTGGATAGGGAGTTGGTGATAGGCCGACTTGAGGTCGATGGTGGAGAATACCCGGTACTGTGCAATCTGGTTGACCATATCAGGTATGCGGGGAAGGGGGTATGCGTCCAGCTGGGTGTACCGGTTTATGGTTTGGCTGTAGTCGATGACCAGGCGGTGTTTATCGCCGGTCTTAACGACTACGACCTGGGCACGCCAGGGGCTGGTGCTCCCCTCGATGATGCCCTCCTTCAGGAGTCGCTGCACCTCAGAGCTAATAAAAGCTCTGTCCCCGGCGCTGTACCGCCTGCTCTTGGTAGCGACGGGTTTACAGTCACGGGTGAGGTTAGCGAACAAGGAGGGGGGCGGGACTTTGAGGGTGGAGAGGCCGCAGGTGGTACGCGGCGGGCGGTTTAAATTTTGCTGGTTGCAGACTGTGAGTGGTGGGGAGGGATCCACCGTAAGCCAAAGTGACACTTTGAAGGTGGCTTTGGAAATCCAGCCCTCGTAGGACGGCAGCGCAGAGCTGGGGCAGGACGAGAAGTTTAAAGTTTTTATATTCCGTGCCCCTAACCGACAGGGTCACCACACAGTAGCCGCTGATGTCTGTTGAATGGGACTTCGCCGCCATCGAGGTCCGATGGCGCGTTGGCCGGACAGTGAGGGAGTAGCAGCTCACCGTGTCTGGGTGAATAAAACTCTCCGTGCTTCCGCTGTCGAACAGGCAGGTCGTGGCGTGGCCGTTTACGTCGATGTCCATCATGGACTTGGACAGATGATGCGGGAGAGCTTGGTCAAGCATGACGGAGGCCAGTGTATGGCTGAGTGAGCTGCTGTAGTCTGCAGGTGAGGCGGCGGTCGGGTCTGGAGACAAAACGGCGGCCGAGTGCGGCGAACAAAATGGCGGCGCCCATGACGCGGATCCCCACGAAGTTGGACAAAATGGCGGAGAAGATGGCCGCCCCCACAACTCACATGAGGCACTGCTGGCGTCTGTGGCCTTGATCAAAGATGGCCACCCCCCACGACTCACATGATGCAATGCTGGCATCTGTGGCCTTGATCAAAGATGGCCGCCCCCACAACTCACATGAGGCACTGCTGGCATCTGTGGCTTTCCCCCTGCAGGCGTTTACGAAGTGGCCTTTCTTTTTGCAGCCGGAGCAGGTCGCGTTCATTGCAGGGCAGCGCGCCCTTTGATGTCTCGCCTGGCCACAGAAGAAGCAGCTGGCGGCCCGATCGCGGAGGTCCACTGCCGCAACAGGTCCCGGGGGTGGCGGTCCCGATCGATTCCGGGACACCGACGCCGTAGCAGGTCCCGGGGCGGCGGTGCGAGGGGTATTGCGGCCGGAGTCGGGCCCGAGTCCCAGGGTCGCGCAGCACTGTACCTGGAGTACGCCTCGAGGTCCCGATGGGCCACTTCCAGGGAGCGAGCGAGGGCTGCAGCTGTTTTCAATTCGAGGTCCTTTGATTCGAGCAGCCTTTGCCGTGAGTAGTCGGACCGAAGGCCTTTCACGAAGGCATCGTGGATATTTCCTTCAGTATTTTCTGCAGCCGTTACAGCTTTAAAGTCACAGTCCCTGCCGAGTGTTTGTAGCGCCCGTAAAAATTCATCTACAGACTCTCCTGGCTGTTGCGAGCGGGATCTTAGGAGATGTCTGGCATACATTGAATTTACTGGGCTCCGGTACTGCTCTTTTAGCAGGTTGAGGGCGTCCTCGTATGTAGCAAGGTCCCGGATGAGTGCAAATACTTTAGGGCTCACCTGGGTGGTCAGGACTCTTAGTTTGGATTCCGGAGGCACGCCAGAGGCTCCCAGGTAGGATTCGAAACAGCTCAGCCAGTGTTCGAAGTCGAGGGCTGAATTCGCTGCCTGTGGGTTTAGATCCAGGTACGGCGGTCGGAGGGCTCGCAGCCAGGTCGGCTGCTGGGGCTGTTGTAGCTGGCCGTTTGGCTGGTCGTTTGGCTGCTCCGATCCACTCATTTCAAAATTTAGCCAATAAAATTGATATACCTATCAATTCATTCCATGAAAAGCGACGAGTTAAGATAGTAACTATAGGTTTTTATTGGCTAAATAACAGAGCCCATCCTCGTGGGTGATCGGTTCCAACAAGGAAGAATACTAGCCAAGCGGTCACCTTTATACCTGGGCAAGCAGGCGGAGCCATGGGCGGAGTCAGCTGAGGTATGCCTAGGTATAACAGCGTGCGTGGCAAGAGGTAACCTTGTGTAAATTGAACAAACCACTCACTACACATACTTGGGCTTAAAAATCAGTTCTACGGGAAACTTCAAACTGGCTGTGAATGAACTGAAAGAGAAAGCAAGAAGGGCTTTCTATGCCATCAAAAAATCAATCCAAATAGAAATCCCAATTAGCATTTGGCTCAAAATTTTCAAATCAGTAATTGAACCAATTGCACTCTATGGCAGTGAGGTCTGGGGACCACTAACACAACAAGATTTTGCAAAATGGGACAAACACCCAATTGAGATCCTACATGCGGAATTCTGTAAAAGTATCCTCCGGACTCAAAGGAAAACAGTAAACAACGCATGCAGGGCGGAACTAGGCCAATACCCATTAATAATCACTATCCAAAAAAGAGCCACCAAATTTTGGAATCACCTACAAATGAGCAACCCCCAATGCTATCACTACGACGCCCTGAAATGCCAAGAGCTGACCATAAAGAAGAATACCCTCAGTCAACTAGTCCTGGGACTCAATAAAATAACTAATAACAATACTAACAATAACCAGCCCCAGGACAGTGACAGGGTAACACAAAGAATTCGACCCAACACAATCGTCGCTAAGCAAAAGGAAAAATATCTGTCATATTGGGCAGAAACAACAAAAACCCAAAGCAAACTCAATTGCTACTTGGCCCTAACCAGACAATACAACATAGCTGATTACCTGACCATGGTAAAGGATAACAAACTGAGAAGAACCTTGACAAGGTACAGACTTAGCGAACATAGCCTAGCGATCAAAAAAGGCAGACACAGGCAGACCAGGCTGCCAAGAGAAGACAGGATATGCTCTCACTGCAGTCAGGGAGTAGTTGAGACAGAGATGCACTTCCTCACAGCCTGTGGAAAATATCAGGGCATCAGAGAGAATTTCTATCAAAAATTCTCACAAATATGCCCTGAATTCAGAAATCTGACTGACAACCAAAAACTCCCATTAATACTGGGGGAGGAGAGAAGCTGTGTAACACTGGCGGCACACTATGTTACAGCTTGCCATGAACAGAGGGACAACCAGTAAACTAAGACAAGAGTATATATAAACAAGGCGAAAATATATTTATAAACTCAGGGATATACCTGTTTATACACTGTATGAATGGAACCGCGTTTATGTGTTCAACCATAAATGTATTTTGATGCTTTGGCAACATAAGATGTACCTTATCATGCCAATAAAGCGATTTGTATTGTATTGTATTGTGTAGTGATAACAACAGTGTAAACAGTGATAACAACAGTGTAACAATAGTGAACGGTTGTGAACGGTAACAGTGGTTTACCACAATCTCATTAAATGGTGGAGCAGGCTCGAGGGGCCGAATGGCCTACTCCTGCTCTTATCTTCTATGTTTCTATGTAAGCAATGCTAAAACTTTGCGTGTGGTGCCCAGAATTGGAAGGCTTTCGGAAGGACACTTTAGCAAGGCTTTGGAGAGGGTGCAGAGGAGATTTTCTAGAATGGTACCAGGGATCCGAGACTTCAGTTACGTGGAGACTAGAGAAGCTGGGGTTGTTCTCCTTAGAGCAGAGAAGCTTAAGGGGAGATTTATATTTGTCTTCAAAATCATGAAGAGTTTTGATAGAGTAAACAAGGAGAAACTGTTTCCATTGGCAGAAGGGTCAGTAATCAAAGGACACAGATTTAAGATAATTGGCTAAAATGCCAAAGTGCAAATGTTTTTACACAGCGAGTTATTATGATCTGGAATGCGTTGCCTGAAAGGGTGGGGGAAGCAGGCTCAATAGTAACTTTTAAAAAGGGATTAGGATAAATACTTGAAGTGCAGAAATTTACAGGACTAGGGGAAAAGAGCAGTAGAATTGGATCTAATTGGAAAGCGCTGTAAACACCGTTTACAATTTTTCTGGGGTTCCGCCAAAGTCATAGACGACCAATTGGATAACCCTTGTGAGAGTCGCAGCGTGGGTGTTAATATCACCCTCTGTCACTGACATTTATACTGTGACTCAATCACTGACACCCATACTGTGACCCTCAATCATTGACACCCATACTGTGACCCTCAATCACTGACACCCATACTGTGACCCTCAATCATTGACACCCATACTGTGACCCTCAATCATTGACACCCATACTGTGACCTTCAATCACTGACACCCATACTGTGACCCTCAATCACTGACACCCATACTGTGACCCTCAATCATTGACACCCATACTGTGACCCTCAATCATTGACACCCATACTGTGACCCTCAATCACTGACACCCATATTGTGACCGTCAATTACTGACACCCATACTGTGACCCTCAATCATTGACACCCATACTGTGACCCTCAATCACTGACACCCATACTGTGACCCTCAATCATTGACACCCATACTGTGACCCTCAATCTCTGACAACCATATTGTGACCGTCAATTACTGACACCCATACTGTGACCCTCAATCACTGACACCCATATTGTGACCGTCAATTACTGACACCCATACTGTGACCCTCAATAACTGACACCCATACTGTGACCCTCAATCATTGACACCCATACTGTGACCCTCAATCATTGACAACCATACTGTGACCGTCAATTACTGACACCCATACTGTGACCCTCAATTACTGACACCCATATTGTGACCCTCAATCATTGGCACCCATACTGTGACCCTCAATCATTGACACCCATACTGTGACCCTCAATCACTGACACCCGTATTGTGACCGTCAATTACTGACACCCGTATTGTGAGCGTCAATTACTGACACCCATATTGTGACCCATACTGTGACCCTCAATCATTGACACCCATACTGTGACCCTCAATCACTGACACCCGTATTGTGACCGTCAATTACTGACACCCGTATTGTGACCCTCAATCACTGACACTCGTATTGTGACCGTCAATTACTGACACCCATACTGTGACCCTCAAACATTGACACCCATACTGTGACCCTCAATTATTGACACCCATACTGTGACCCTCAATTATTGACACCCATCCTGTGACCCTCAATCATTGACACCCATACTGTGACCCTCAATCATTGACACCCATACTGTGCCCCTCAATCATTGACACCCATACTGTGACCCTCAATCATTGACAACCATATTGTGATCCTCAATCACTGACACCCATATTGTGACCCTCAATCACTGACACTCATATTGTGACCGTCAATCATTGACACCCATACTGTGACCCTCAATCATTGACAACCATATTGTGACCCTCAATCAATGGCATACTGTGACCCTCAATCACTGACACCCATATTGTGACCCTCAATCACTGACACCCATATTGTGACCGTCAATCATTGACACCCATACTGTGATACTCAATCATTGACAACCATATTGTGACCCTCAATCACTGACACCCATATTGTGACCCTCAATCATTGACACCCATACTGTGACCCTCAATCACTGACACCCATATTGTGACCCTCAATCATTGACACCCATACTGTGACCCTCAATCATTGACACCCATACTGTGATCCTCAATCACTGACACCCATATTGTGACCCTCAATCATTGACACCCATCCTGTGACCCTCAATCACTGACACCCATATGTGACCCTCAATCACTGACACCCGTATTGTGACCCTCAATCATTGACACCCATACTGTGACCCTCAATCATTGACACCCATACTGTGACCCTCAATCACTGACACCCATATTGTGACCGTCAATTACTGACACCCATACTGTGACCCTCAATCATTGACACCCATACTGTGACCCTCAATCACTGACACCCATACTGTGACCCTCAATCATTGACACCCATACTGTGACCCTCAATCTCTGACAACCATATTGTGACCGTCAATTACTGACACCCATACTGTGACCCTCAATCACTGACACCCATATTGTGACCGTCAATTAGTGACACCCATACTGTGACCCTCAATAACTGACACCCATACTGTGACCCTCAATCATTGACACCCATACTGTGACCCTCAATCATTGACAACCATACTGTGACCGTCAATTACTGACACCCATACTGTGACCCTCAATTACTGACACCCATATTTTGACCCTCAATCATTGACACCCATACTGTGACCCTCAATCATTGACACCCATACTGTGACCCTCAATCACTGACACCCGTATTGTGACCGTCAATTACTGACACCCATCCTGTGATCCTCAATCACTGACACCCGTATTGTGACCCTCAATCACTGACACCCGTATTGTGACCGTCAATTACTGACACCCATATTGTGACCCATACTGTGACCCTCAATCATTGACACCCATACTGTGACCCTCAATCACTGACACCCGTATTGTGACCGTCAATTACTGACACCCGTATTGTGACCCTCAATCACTGACACCCGTATTGTGACCGTCAATTACTGACACCCATACTGTGACCCTCAAACATTGACACCCATACTGTGACCCTCAATTATTGACACCCATACGGTGACCCTCAATTATTGACACCCATCCTGTGACCCTCAATCATTGACACCCATACTGTGACCCTCAATCATTGACACCCATACTGTGACCCTCAATCATTGACACCCATACTGTGACACTCAATCATTGACAACCATATTGTGATCCTCAATCACTGACACCCATATTGTGACCCTCAATCACTGACACTCATATTGTGACCGTCAATCATTGACACCCATACTGTGACCCTCAATCATTGACAACCATATTGTGACCCTCAATCAATGGCATACTGTGACCCTCAATCACTGACACCCATATTGTGACCCTCAATCACTGACACCCATATTGTGACCGTCAATCATTGACACCCATACTGTGACCCTCAATCATTGACAACCATATTGTGACCCTCAATCACTGACACCCATACTGTGACCCTCAATCATTGACACCCATACTGTGACCCTCAATCACTGACACCCATATTGTGACCCTCAATCATTGACACCCATACTGTGACCCTCAATCATTGACACCCATACTGTGATCCTCAATCACTGACACCCATATTGTGACCTTCAATCATTGACACCCATCCTGTGACCCTCAATCACTGACACCCATATGTGACCCTCAATCACTGACACCCGTATTGTGACCCTCAATCATTGACACCCATACTGTGACCCTCAATCATTGACACCCATACTGTGACCCTCAATCACTGACACCCATACTGTGAACTTCAATTATTGACACCCACACTGTGACCCTCAATTATTGACACCCATACTGTGACCGTCAGTCATTGGCACCCATACTGTGACCCTCAATCACTGACACCCATACTGTGACCCTCAATCACTGACACCCATATTGTGACCCTCAATCACTGACACCCATACTGTGACCCTCAATCATTGACACCCATATTATGACCCTCAATCACTGACACCCATACTGTGACCCTCAATCATTGGCACCCATCCTGTGACCCTCAATCACTGACACCCATACTGTGACCCTCAGTCACTGAGACACATACTGTGACCCTCAATCTCTGACACCCATACTGTGACCCTCAATCACTGACACCCATACTGTGACCCTCAATCATTGACACCCATACTGTGACCGTCAATCATTGACACCCATACTGTGACCCTCAATCATTGACACCCATACTGTGACCTTCAATCACTGACACCCATACTGAGACCCTCAATCACTGACACCCATATTGTGACCCTCAATCACTGACACCCATCCTGTGACCTTCAATCACTGACACCCATACTGTGTCCCTCAATCATTGACATCCATAATGTGACCCTCAATCATTGACACCCATTCTGTGATCCTCAATCACTGACACCCATACTGTGACCCTCAATCACTGACACCCATATTGTGACCCTCAATCACTGACACCCATCCTGTGACCCTCAATCACTGACACCCATACTGTGACCCTCAATCACTGACACCCATCCTGTGACCCTCAATCATTGGCACCCATCCTGTGACCCTCAATCATTGACATCCATACTGTGACCCTCAGTCACTGACAGCCATCCTGTGACCCTCAATCATTGACACCCATACTGTGACCCTCAATCACTGACACCCATCCTGTGACCCTCAATCACTGACACCCATACTGTGACCCTCAATCACTGACACCCATCCTGTGACCCTCAATCATTGACACCCATACTATGACCCTCAGTCACTGACACCCATCCTGTGACCTTCAATCACTGACACGCATACTGTGACCCTCAATCACTGACACCCATACTGTGACCCTCAATCAAATTCAAATTCAAATTCAAATAGCTTTATTGGCATGATAAGATACATCTTATGTTGCCAAAGCATCAAAATACATTTATGGTTGAACACATAAACGCAGTTCTATTCATAAAGTGTATAAACAGGTATATCCCTGAGTGTATAAATATACATTCGCATTGTTTATATATACTCTTTTCTTAGTTTACTGGTTGTCCCTCTGTTCATGGCAAGCTGTAACATAGTGTGCCGCCAGTGTTACACAGCTTCTCTCCTCCCCCAGTAGGAATGGGAGTTTTTGGTTGTCATTCAGATTTCTGAATTCAGGGCATATTTGTGAGAATTTTTGGTAGAAATTCTCCCTCATGCCCTGATATTTTCCACAGGCTGTGAGGAAGTGCATCTCTGTCTCCACTACTCCCTGACTGCAGTGAGAGCATATCCTGTCTTCTCTTGGCAGCCTGGTCTGCCTGTGTCTGCCTTTTTCGATCGCTAGGCTATGTTCGCTAAGTCTGTACCTTGTCAAGGTTTTTCTTAGTTTGTTATCCTTTACCATGGTCAGGTAATCAGCTATGTTGTATTGTCTGTTTAGGGCCAAGTAGCAATTGAGTTTGCTTTGGGTTTTTGTTGTTTCTGCCCAATATGTCAGATATTTTTCCTTTTGCTTAGCGACGATTGTGTTGGGTCGAATTCTTTGTGTTACCCTGTCACTGTCCTGGGACTGGTTATTGTTAGTATTGTTAGTAGTTACTTCACTGAGTCCCAGGACTAGTTGACTGAGGCTATTCTTCTTTATGGTCAGCTCTTGGCATTTCAGGGCGTCGTAGTGATAGCATTGGGGGTTGCTCATATGTAGGTGATTCCAAAATGACACCCATCCTGTGACCCTCAGTCACTGACAGCCATACTGTGACCCTCAATCACTGACACCCATACTGTGACCCTCAATCTCTGACACCCATACTGTGACCCTCAATCATTGACACCCATACTGTGACCCTCAATCACTGACACCCATACTGTGACCCTCAATCATTGACACCCATACTGTGACCCTCAATCATTGACACCCATACTGTGATCCTCAATCACTGACACCCATACTGTGACCCTCAATCATTGACACCCATACTGTGACACTCTGTCACTGACACCCATACTGTGACCCTCAATCACTGACACCCATACTGTGACCCTGAATCACTGACACCCATACTGTGACCCTCAATCATTGACACCCATACTGTGACACTCAATCATTGACACCCATCCTGTGAGCCTCAATCATTGAGACCTATACTGTGACCCTCAATCATTGACACCCATACTGTGACCCTCAATCATTGACATCCATCCTGTGACCCTCAATCACTGACACCCATCCTGTGACCCTCAATCACAGACACCCATACTGTGACCCTCAATCACTGACACCCATACTGTGACCCTCACTCATTGACACCCATACTGTGACCCTCAGTCATTGGCACCCATCCTGTGACCCTCAATCACTGACATCCATCCTGTGACCCTCAATCACTGACACCCATCCTGTGACCCTCAATCACTGACACCCATCCTGTGACCCTCAATCATTGACACCCATCCTGTGACACTCAATCACTGACACCCATACTGTGACCCTCAATCACTGACACCCATACTGTGACCCTCAATCATTGGCACCCATACTGTGACCCTCAATCACTGACACCCATACTGTGACCCTCAATCACTGACACCCATCCTGTGACCCTCAATCACTGACACCCATCCTGTGACCCTCAATCTTTGACACCCATATTGTGACCCTCAGTCACTGACACCCATAATGTGACCCTCAATCAATGACACCCATCCTGTGACCCTCAATCACTGACACCCACACTGTCACCCTCAATCACTGACACCCATACTGTGACCCTCAATCACTGACACCCATACTGTGACCCTCAATCACTGACACCCATATTGTGACCCACAGTCACTGACACCCATACTGTGACACTCAATCATTGACACCCATACTGTGACCCTCAGTCACTGACACCCATCCTGTGACCCTCAATCACTGACACCCATACTGTGACCCTCAATCACTGACACCCATACTGTGACCCTCAATCACTGACACCCATACTGTGACCCTCAATCACTGACACCCATACTGTGACCCTCAATCACTGACACCCGTACTGTGACCCTCAATCACTGACACCCATCCTGTGACCCTCAATCACTGACACCCATACTGTGACCCTCAATCACTGACACCCATACTGTGACCCTCAATCACTGACACCCATACTGTGTCCCTCAGTCACTGACACCCATACTGTGACACTCTATCATTGGCACCAATCCTGTGACCCTCAATCTCTGACACCCATACTGTGACCCTCAATCACTGACACCCATACTGTGACCCTCAATCTGTGACACCCATACTGTGACCCTCAATCACTGACACCCATACTGTGACCCTCAATCACTGACACTCATACTGTGACCCTCAATCACTGACACCCATACTGTGACGCTCAATCACTGACACCCATACTGTGACCCTCTATCACTGACACCCATACTGTGACCCTCAATCACTGACACCCATACTGTGACCCACAATCACTGACACCCATACTGTGACCCTCAATCACTGACACCCATACTGTGACCCTCAATCACTGACACCCATACTGTGACCCTCAATCACTGACACCCATCCTGTGACCCTCAGTCACTGACACCCATCCTGTGACCCTCAATCACTGACACCCATATTGTGACCCTCAATCATTGACACCCATATTGTGACCCTCAATCACTGACACCCTTACTGTGACCCTCAGTCAATGACACCCATACTGTGACCCACAATCACTGACACCCATCCTGTGACCCTCAATCATTGACACCCATACTCTGACCCTCAATCACTGACACCCATCCTGTGACCCTCAGGCACTGACACCCATCCTGTGACCCTCAGTCACTGACACCCATACTGTGACCCCCTGTCACTGACACCCATACTGTGACCCTCAATCATTGACACCCATCCTGTGACCCTCAGTTACTGACACCAATACTGTGACCCTCAATCATTGACACCCATAATTTGACCCTCAATCACTGACACCCATCCTGTGACCCTCTGTGACGGACACCCATACTGTGACCCTCAATCCATTCAAGTCAATTCAATTCAAATGGCTTTATTGGCATGATAATGGACATCTTATGTTGCCAAAGCATCAAAATACATTTATGGTTGAACACATAAACGCGGTTCTATTCATACAGATTATAAATATTCATTCGCCTTGTTTGTATATATTCTTGTCTTAGTTTACTGTGACCCTCAATCACTGACGCCCATACTGTGACCCTCAATCACTGACACCCAAACTGTGACCCTGAATCATTGACACCCATACTGTGACCCTCAATCATTGACACCCATACTGTGACCCTCAATCATTGACACCCATACTGTGACCCTCAATCACTGACACCCATCCTGTGACCCTCAGTCACTGACACCCATACTGTGACCCTCAATCATTGACACCCATACCGTGACCCTCAGTCACTGACACCCATACTGTGACCCTCAATCACTGACACCCATACTGTGACCCTCAATCACTGACACCCATACTGTGACCCTCAATCTCTGACACCCATACTGTGACCCTCAATCATTGACACCCATGCTGTGACCCTCAATCAATGACACCCATACTGTGACCCTCAATCACTGACACCCATACTGTGACCCTCAATCATTGACACCCATACTGTGACCCTCAATCACTGACACCCATACTGTGACCCTCAATCACTGACACCCATACTGTGACCCTCAATCATTGACACCCATACTGTGACCCTCAATCATTGACACCCATACTGTTACTCTCAATCATTGACACCCATACTGTGACCCTCAATCATTGACACCCATACTGTTACTCTCAATCATTGACACCCATACTGTGACTCTCAATCACTGACACCCATACTGTGACCCTCAATCACTAACACCCATACTGTGACCCTCAATCATTGACACCCATACTGTGACCCTCAATCATTGACATCCATCCTGTGACCCTCAATCACTGACACCCATCCTGTGACCCTCAATCACTGACACCCATCCTGTGACCCTCAATCACTGACATCCATCCTGTGACCCTCAAACATTGACACCCATACTGTGACCCTCAGTCACTGACACCCATAATGTGACCCTCAATCACTGACACCCATCCTGTGACCCTCAATCACTGACACCCATATTGTGACCCTCAATCACTGACACCCATACTGTGACCCTCAATCACTGACACCCATACTGTGATACTCAATCTCTGACACCCATACTGTAACCCTCAATCACTGACACCCATACTGTGACCCTCAATCACTGACACTCATACTGTGACCCTCAATCACTGACACCCATACTGTGACCCTCAATCACTGACACCCATACTGTGACCCTCAATCACTGACACCCACACTGTGACACTCAATCACTGACACCCATACTGTGACCCTCAAATACTGACACCCATACTGTGACCCTCAATCACTGACACCCATACTGTGACCTTCAATCATTGACACCCATCCTGTGACCCTCAGGCACTGACACCCATCCTGTGACCCTCAGCCACTGACACCCATACTGTGACCCTCATTCACTGTCACCCACACTGTGACCCTCAATCATTGACACCCATCCTGTGACCCTCAGTCACTGACACCCAAACTGTGACCCTCAATGATTGACACCCATAATTTGACCCTCAATCACTGACACCCATCCTGTGACCCTCAGTCACTGAGACCCATACTGTGAACGTCATTCACTGACACCCATATTGTGACCCTCAGTCACTGACACCCATCCTGTGACCCTCAATCACTGACACCCATACTGTGACCCTCAATCACTGACACCCATACTGTGACCCTCAATCACTGACACCCATACTGTGACCATCAATCACTGACACCCATACTGTGACCCTCAATCATTGACACCCATACTGTGGCCCTCAATCACTGACACCCATACTGTGACCCTCAATCACTGACACCCATCCTGTGACCCTCAGTCACTGACACCCATACTGTGACCCTCAATCACTGACACCCATCCTGTGACCCTCAATCATTGACACCCATACTGTGACCCTCAATCACTGACACACATATTGTGACCCTCAATCATTGACACCCATACTGTGACCCTCAATCACTGACACCCATACTGTGACCCTCAATCACTGACACACTTCCTGTGACCCTCAATCACTGACACCCATACTGTGACCCTCAATCACTGACACCCATCCTGTGACACTCAATCATTGACACCCATACTTTGACCCTCAATCACTGACACCCATACTGTGACCCTCAATCATTGACACACATACTGTGACCCTCAATCACTGACACGCATACTGTGACCCTCAATCATTGACACCCACACTGTGACCCTCAGTCATTGACACCCATACTGTGACCCTCAATCACTGACACCCATACTGTGACCCTCAATCACTGACACCCATACTGTGACCCTCAGTCACTGACAACCATACTGTGACCCTCAATCATTGACACCCATACTGTGACCCTCAATCACTGACACCCATACTGTGACCCTCAATCAATGACACCCATACTGTCACCCTCAGACATTGACACCCATACTGTGACCCTCAATCACTGACACCCATACTGTGACCCTCAATCATTGACACCCATACTGTGACCCTCTGTCACTGACAACCACACTGTGACCCTCAATCACTGACACCCATACTTTGACACTGAATCACTGACACCCATACTGTGACCCTCAATCATTGACACCCATACTGTGACCCTCAATCATTGACACCCATACTGTGACCCTCAATCATTGACACCCATCCTGTAACCCTCAATCATTGACACCCATCCTGTGACCCTCAATCATTGACACCCATCCTGTGACACTCAATCACTGACACCCATACTGTGACCCTGAATCACTGACACCCATACTGTGACCCTCAATCATTGACACCCATACTGTGACCCTCAATCATTGACACCCATACTGTTACTCTCAATCATTGACACCCATACTGTGACCCTCAATCATTGACACCCATACTGTTACTCTCAATCATTGACACCCATACTGTGACTCTCAATCACTGACACCCATACTGTGACCCTCAATCACTAACACCCATACTGTGACCCTCAATCATTGACACCCATACTGTGACCCTCAATCATTGACATCCATCCTGTGACCCTCAATCACTGACACCCATCCTGTGACCCTCAATCACTGACATCCATCCTGTGACCCTCAAACATTGACACCCATACTGTGACCCTCAGTCACTGACACCCATAATGTGACCCTCAATCACTGACACCCATCCTGTGACCCTCAATCACTGACACCCATATTGTGACCCTCAATCATTGACACCCATACTGTGACCCTCAATCACTGACACCCATACTGTGATACTCAATCTCTGACACCCATACTGTAACCCTCAATCACTGACACCCATACTGTGACCCTCAATCACTGACACTCATACTGTGACCCTCAATCACTGACACCCATACTGTGACCCTCAATCACTGACACCCATACTGTGACCCTCAATCACTGACACCCACACTGTGACCCTCAATCACTGACACCCATACTGTGACCCTCAAACACTGACACCCATACTGTGACCCTCAGGCACTGACACCCATCCTGTGACCCTCAGCCACTGACACCCATACTGTGACCCTCATTCACTGACACCCACACTGTGACCCTCAATCATTGACACCCATCCTGTGACCCTCAGTCACTGACACCCAAACTGTGACCCTCAATCATTGACACCCATAATTTGACCATCAATCACTCACACCCTTCCTGTGACCCTCAGTCACTGACACCCATACTGTGAACCTCATTCACTGACACCCATCCTGTGACCCTCAGTCACTGACACCCATCCTGTGACCCTCAATCACTGACACCCATATTGTGCCCCTCAATCATTGACACCCATATTGTGACCCTCAATCACTGACACCCTTACTGTGACCCTCAGTCAATGACACCCATACTGTGACCCACAATCACTGACACCCATCCTGTGACCCTCAATCATTGACACCCATACTCTGACCCTCAATCACTGACACCCATCCTGTGACCCTCAGGCACTGACACCCATCCTGTGACCCTCAGTCACTGACACCCATACTGTGACCCCCTGTCACTGACACCCATACTGTGACCCTCAATCATTGACACCCATCCTGTGACCCTCAGTTACTGACACCAATACTGTGACCCTCAATCATTGACACCCATAATTTGACCCTCAATCACTGACACCCATCCTGTGACACTCTGTCACGGACACCCATACTGTGACCCTCAATCCATTCAATTCAATTCAATTCAAATGGCTTTATTGGCATGATAAGGGACATCTTATGTTGCCAAAGCATCAAAATACATTTATGGTTGAACACATAAACGCGGTTCTATTCATACAGATTATAAATATTCATTCGCCTTGTTTGTATATATTCTTGTCTTAGTTTACTGTGACCCTCAATCACTGACGCCCATACTGTGACCCTCAATCACTGACACCCAAACTGTGACCCTGAATCATTGACACCCATACTGTGACCCTCAATCATTGACACCCATACTGTGACCCTCAATCATTGACACCCATACTGTGACCCTCAATCACTGACACCCATCCTGTGACCCTCAGTCACTGACACCCATACTGTGACCCTCAATCATTGACACCCATACCGTGACCCTCAGTCACTGACACCCATACTGTGACCCTCAATCACTGACACCCATACTGTGACCCTCAATCACTGACACCCATACTGTGACCCTCAATCTCTGACACCCATACTGTGACCCTCAATCATTGACACCCATGCTGTGACCCTCAATCAATGACACCCATACTGTGACCCTCAATCACTGACACCCATACTGCGACCCTCAATCATTGACACCCATACTGTGACCCTCAATCACTGACACCCATACTGTGACCCTGAATCACTGACACCCATACTGTGACCCTCAATCATTGACACCCATACTGTGACCCTCAATCATTGACACCCATACTGTTACTCTCAATCATTGACGCCCATACTGTGACCCTCAATCATTGACACCCATACTGTTACTCTCAATCATTGACACCCATACTGTGACTCTCAATCACTGACACCCATACTGTGACCCTCAATCACTAACACCCATACTGTGACCCTCAATCATTGACACCCATACTGTGACCCTCAATCATTGACATCCATCCTGTGACCCTCAATCACTGACACCCATCCTGTGACCCTCAATCACTGACACCCATCCTGTGACCCTCAATCACTGACATCCATCCTGTGACCCTCAAACATTGACACCCATACTGTGACCCTCAGTCACTGACACCCATAATGTGACCCTCAATCACTGACACCCATCCTGTGACCCTCAATCACTGACACCCATATTGTGACCCTCAATCACTGACACCCATACTGTGACCCTCAATCACTGACACCCATACTGTGATACTCAATCTCTGACACCCATACTGTAACCCTCAATCACTGACACCCATACTGTGACCCTCAATCACTGACACTCATACTGTGACCCTCAATCACTGACACCCATACTGTGACCCTCAATCACTGACACCCATACTGTGACCCTCAATCACTGACACCCACACTGTGACACTCAATCACTGACACCCATACTGTGACCCTCAAATACTGACACCCATACTGTGACCCTCAATCACTGACACCCATACTGTGACCTTCAATCATTGACACCCATCCTGTGACCCTCAGGCACTGACACCCATCCTGTGACCCTCAGCCACTGACACGCATACTGTGACCCTCATTCACTGTCACCCACACTGTGACCCTCAATCATTGACACCCATCCTGTGACCCTCAGTCACTGACACCCAAACTGTGACCCTCAATGATTGACACCCATAATTTGACCCTCAATCACTGACACCCATCCTGTGACCCTCAGTCACTGAGACCCATACTGTGAACGTCATTCACTGACACCCATATTGTGACCCTCAGTCACTGACACCCATCCTGTGACCCTCAATCACTGACACCCATACTGTGACCCTCAATCACTGACACCCATACTGTGACCCTCAATCACTGACACCCATACTGTGACCATCAATCACTGACACCCATACTGTGACCCTCAATCATTGACACCCATACTGTGGCCCTCAATCACTGACACCCATACTGTGACCCTCAATCACTGACACCCATCCTGTGACCCTCAGTCACTGACACCCATACTGTGACCCTCAATCACTGACACCCATCCTGTGACCCTCAATCATTGACACCCATACTGTGACCCTCAATCACTGACACACATATTGTGACCCTCAATCATTGACACCCATACTGTGACCCTCAATCACTGACACCCATACTGTGACCCTCAATCACTGACACACTTCCTGTGACCCTCAATCACTGACACCCATACTGTGACCCTCAATCACTGACACCCATCCTGTGACACTCAATCATTGACACCCATACTTTGACCCTCAATCACTGACACCCATACTGTGACCCTCAATCATTGACACACATACTGTGACCCTCAATCACTGACACGCATACTGTGACCCTCAATCATTGACACCCACACTGTGACCCTCAGTCATTGACACCCATACTGTGACCCTCAATCACTGACACCCATACTGTGACCCTCAATCACTGACACCCATACTGTGACCCTCAGTCACTGACAACCATACTGTGACCCTCAATCATTGACACCCATACTGTGACCCTTAATCACTGACACCCATACTGTGACCCTCAATCAATGACACCCATACTGTCACCCTCAGACATTGACACCCATACTGTGACCCTCAATCACTGACACCCATACTGTGACCCTCAATCATTGACACCCATACTGTGACCCTCTGTCACTGACAACCACACTGTGACCCTCAATCACTGACACCCATACTTTGACACTGAATCACTGACACCCATACTGTGACCCTCAATCATTGACACCCATACTGTGACCCTCAATCATTGACACCCATACTGTGACCCTCAATCATTGACACCCATCCTGTAACCCTCAATCATTGACACCCATCCTGTGACCCTCAATCATTGACACCCATCCTGTGACACTCAATCACTGACACCCATACTGTGACCCTGAATCACTGACACCCATACTGTGACCCTCAATCATTGACACCCATACTGTGACCCTCAATCATTGACACCCATACTGTTACTCTCAATCATTGACACCCATACTGTGACCCTCAATCATTGACACCCATACTGTTACTCTCAATCATTGACACCCATACTGTGACTCTCAATCACTGACACCCATACTGTGACCCTCAATCACTAACACCCATACTGTGACCCTCAATCATTGACACCCATACTGTGACCCTCAATCATTGATATCCATCCTGTGACCCTCAATCACTGACACCCATCCTGTGACCCTCAATCACTGACATCCATCCTGTGACCCTCAAACATTGACACCCATACTGTGACCCTCAGTCACTGACACCCATAATGTGACCCTCAATCACTGACACCCATCCTGTGACCCTCAATCACTGACACCCATATTGTGACCCTCAATCATTGACACCCATACTGTGACCCTCAATCACTGACACCCATACTGTGATACTCAATCTCTGACACCCATACTGTAACCCTCAATCACTGACACCCATACTGTGACCCTCAATCACTGACACTCATACTGTGACCCTCAATCACTGACACCCATACTGTGACCCTCAATCACTGACACCCATACTGTGACCCTCAATCACTGACACCCACACTGTGACCCTCAATCACTGACACCCATACTGTGACCCTCAAACACTGACACCCATACTGTGACCCTCAGGCACTGACACCCATCCTGTGACCCTCAGCCACTGACACCCATACTGTGACCCTCATTCACTGACACCCACACTGTGACCCTCAATCATTGACACCCATCCTGTGACCCTCAGTCACTGACACCCAAACTGTGACCCTCAATCATTGACACCCATAATTTGACCATCAATCACTCACACGCATCCTGTGACCCTCAGTCACTGACACCCATACTGTGAACCTCATTCACTGACACCCATACTGTGACCCTCAATCACTGACACCCATACTGTGACCCTCAATCTCTGACACCCATACTGTGACCCTCAATCATTGACACCCATGCTGTGACCCTCAATCAATGACACCCATACTGTGACCCTCAATCACTGACACCCATACTGTGACCCTCAATCATTGACACCCATACTGTGACCCTCAATCACTGACACCCATACTGTGACCCTGAATCACTGACACCCATACTGTGACCCTCAATCATTGACACCCATACTGTGACCCTCAATCATTGACACCCATACTGTTACTCTCAATCATTGACACCCATACTGTGACCCTCAATCATTGACACCCATACTGTTACTCTCAATCATTGACACCCATACTGTGACTCTCAATCACTGACACCCATACTGTGACCCTCAATCACTAACACCCATACTGTGACCCTCAATCATTGACACCCATACTGTGACCCTCAATCATTGACATCCATCCTGTGACCCTCAATCACTGACACCCATCCTGTGACCCTCAATCACTGACACCCATCCTGTGACCCTCAATCACTGACATCCATCCTGTGACCCTCAAACATTGACACCCATACTGTGACCCTCAGTCACTGACACCCATAATGTGACCCTCAATCACTGACACCCATCCTGTGACCCTCAATCACTGACACCCATATTGTGACCCTCAATCACTGACACCCATACTGTGACCCTCAATCACTGACACCCATACTGTGATACTCAATCTCTGACACCCATACTGTAACCCTCAATCACTGACACCCATACTGTGACCCTCAATCACTGACACTCATACTGTGACCCTCAATCACTGACACCCATACTGTGACCCTCAATCACTGACACCCATACTGTGACCCTCAATCACTGACACCCACACTGTGACACTCAATCACTGACACCCATACTGTGACCCTCAAACACTGACACCCATACTGTGACCCTCAATCACTGACACCCATACTGTGACCTTCAATCATTGACACCCATCCTGTGACCCTCAGGCACTGACACCCATCCTGTGACCCTCAGCCACTGACACCCATACTGTGACCCTCATTCACTGACACCCATCCTGTGACCCTCAGTCACTGACACCCAAACTGTGACCCTCAATGATTGGCACCCATAATTTGACCATCAATCACTGACACCCATACTGTGACCCTCAATCATTGACACCCATACTGTGGCCCTCAATCACTGACACCCATACTGTGACCCTCAATCACTGACACCCATCCTGTGACCCTCAGTTACTGACACCCATACTGTGACCCTCAATCACTGACACCCATCCTGTGACCCTCAATCATTGACACTAATACTGTGACCCTCAATCACTGACACCCATATTGTGACCCTCAATCATTGACACCCATACTGTGACCCTCAATCACTGACACCCATACTGTGACCCTCAATCACTGACACACATCCTGTGACCCTCAATCACTGACACCCATACTGTGACCCTCAATCACTGACACCCATCCTGTGACACTCAATCATTGACACCCATACTTTGACCCTCAATCACTGACACCCATTCTGTGACCCTCAATCATTGACACACATACTGTGACCCTCAATCACTGACACGCATACTGTGACCCTCAATCATTGACACCCACACTGTGACCCTCAGTCATTGACACCCATACTGTGACCCTCAATCACTGACACCCATACTGTAACCCTCAATCACTGACACCCATACTGTGACCCTCAGTCACTGACAACCATACTGTGACCCTCAATCATTGACACCCATACTGTGACCCTCAATCACTGACACCCATACTGTGACCCTCAATCAATGACACCCATACTGTGACCCTCAGACATTGACACCCATCCTGTGACCCTCAATCACTGACACCCATACTGTGACCCTCAATCATTGACACCCATACTGTGACCCTAGGTCACTGACAACCACACTGTGACCCTCAATCACTGACACCCATACTTTGACACTGAATCACTGACACCCATACTGTGACCCTCAATCATTGACACCCATACTGTGACCCTCAATCATTGACACCCATACTGTGACCCTCAATCATTGACACCCATCCTGTGACCCTCAATCATTGACACACATCCTGTGACCCTCAATCATTGACACCCATCCTGTGACACTCAATCACTGATACCCATACTGTGACCCTGAATCACTGACACCCATACTGTGACCCTCAATCATTGACACCCATACTGTGACCCTCAATCATTGACACCCATACTGTTACTCTCAATCATTGACACCCATACTGTGACCCTCAATCATTGACACCCATACTGTTACTCTCAATCATTGACACCCATACTGTGACTCTCAATCACTGACACCCATACTGTGACCCTCAATCACTAACACCCATACTGTGACCCTCAATCATTGACACCCATACTGTGACCCTCAATCATTGACATCCATCCTGTGACCCTCAATCACTGACACCCATCCTGTGACCCTCAATCACTGACACCCATCCTGTGACCCTCAATCACTGACATCCATCCTGTGACCCTCAAACATTGACACCCATACTGTGACCCTCAGTCACTGACACCCATAATGTGACCCTCAATCACTGACACCCATCCTGTGACCCTCAATCACTGACACCCATATTGTGACCCTCAATCACTGACACCCATACTGTGACCCTCAATCACTGACACCCATACTGTGATACTCAATCTCTGACACCCATACTGTAACCCTCAATCACTGACACCCATACTGTGACCCTCAATCACTGACACCCATCATGTGACCCTCAATCACTGACACCCATACTGTGACCCTCAATCACTGACACCCATACTGTGACCCTCAATCACTGACACCCACACTGTGACCCTCAGTCATTGACACCCGTACAGTGACCCTCAATCACTGACACCCATACTGTGACCCTCAAACACTGACACCCATACTGTGACCCTCAATCACTGACACCCATACTGTGACCTTCAATCATTGACACCCATCCTGTGACCCTCAGGCACTGACACCCATCCTGTGACCCTCAGCCACTGACACCCATACTGTGACCCTCATTCACTGACACCCACACTGTGACCCTCAATCATTGACACCCATCCTGTGACCCTCAGTCACTGACACCCAAACTGTGACCCTCAATCATTGACACCCATAATTTGACCATCAATCACTGACACCCATCCTGTGACCCTCAGTCACTGACACCCATACTGTGAACCTCATTCACTGACACCCATATTGTGACCCTCAGTCACTGACACCCATCCTGTGACCCTCAATCACTGACACCCATACTGTGACCCTCAATCACTGACAGCCATACTGTGACCCTCAATCACTGACACCCATGCTGTGACCATCAATCACTGACACCCATACTGTGACCCTCAATCATTGACACCCATACTGTGGCCCTCAATCACTGACACCCATACTGTGACCCTCAATCACTGACACCCATCCTGTGACCCTCAGTCACTGACACCCATACTGTGACCCTCAATCACTGACACCCATCCTGTGACCCTCAATCATTGACACCCATACTGTGACCCTCAATCACTGACACCCATATTGTGACCCTTAATCATTGACACCCATACTGTGACCCTCAATCACTGACACCCATACTGTGACCCTCAATCACTGACACACATCCTGTGACCCTCAATCACTGACACCCATACTGTGACCCTCAATCACTGACACACATCCTGTGACCCTCAATCATTGACACCCATACTTTGACCCTCAATCACTGACACCCATACTGTGACCCTCAATCATTGACACACATACTGTGACCCTCAATCACTGACACGCATACTGTGACCCTCAATCATTGACACCCACACTGTGACCCTCAGTCATTGACACCCGTACTGTGACCCTCAATCACTGACACCCATACTGTGACCCTCAATCACTGACACCCATATTGTGACCCTCAGTCACTGACACCCATACTGTGACCCTCAATCATTGACACCCATACTGTGACCCTCAATCACTGACACCCATACTGTGACCCTCAATCATTGACACACATACTGTCACCCTCAGACATTGACACCCATACTGTGACCCTCAATCACTGACACCCATACTGTGACCCTCAATCATTGACACCCATACTGTGACCCTCTGTCACTGACAACCACACTGTGACCCTCAATCACTGACACCCATACTTTGACACTGAATCACTGACACCCATACTGTGACCCTCATTCATTGACACCCATACTGTGACCCTCAATCATTGACAGCCATACTGTGACCCTCAATCACTGACACCCATGCTGTGACCATCAATCACTGACACCCATACTGTGACCCTCAATCATTGACACCCATACTGTGGCCCTCAATCACTGACACCCATACTGTGACCCTCAATCACTGACACCCATCCTGTGACCCTCAGTCACTGACACCCATACTGTGACCCTCAATCACTGACACCCATCCTGTGACCCTCAATCATTGACACCCATACTGTGACCCTCAATCACTGACACCCATATTGTGACCCTTAATCATTGACACCCATACTGTGACCCTCAATCACTGACACCCATACTGTGACCCTCAATCACTGACACACATCCTGTGACCCTCAATCACTGACACCCATACTGTGACCCTCAATCACTGACACACATCCTGTGACCCTCAATCATTGACACCCATACTTTGACCCTCAATCACTGACACCCATACTGTGACCCTCAATCATTGACACACATACTGTGACCCTCAATCACTGACACGCATACTGTGACCCTCAATCATTGACACCCACACTGTGACCCTCAGTCATTGACACCCGTACTGTGACCCTCAATCACTGACACCCATACTGTGACCCTCAATCACTGACACCCATATTGTGACCCTCAGTCACTGACACCCATACTGTGACCCTCAATCATTGACACCCATACTGTGACCCTCAATCACTGACACCCATACTGTGACCCTCAATCATTGACACACATACTGTCACCCTCAGACATTGACACCCATACTGTGACCCTCAATCACTGACACCCATACTGTGACCCTCAATCATTGACACCCATACTGTGACCCTCTGTCACTGACAACCACACTGTGACCCTCAATCACTGACACCCATACTTTGACACTGAATCACTGACACCCATACTGTGACCCTCATTCATTGACACCCATACTGTGACCCTCAATCATTGACACCCATACTGTGACCCTCAATCATTGACACCCATCCTGTGACCCTCAATCATTGACACCCATCCTGTGACCCTCAATCATTGACACCCATCCTGTGACACTCAATCACTGACACCCATACTGTGACCCTCAATCACTGACACCCATACTGTGACCCTCAATCAATGGCACCCATACTGTGACCCTCAATCACTGACACCCATACTGTGACCATCAATCACTGACACCCATCCTGTGACCCTCAATCACTGACACCCATCCTGTGACCCTCAATCATTCACAGCCATACTGTGACCCTCAGTCACTGACACCCATAATGTGACCCTCAATCATTGACACCCATACTGTTACTCTCAATCATTGACACCCATACTGTGACTCTCAATCACTGACACCCATACTGTGACCCTCAATCACTGACACCCATACTGTGACCCTCAATCATTGACACCCATACTGTGACCCTCAATCATTGACATCCATCCTGTGACCCTCAATCAATACAATACAATACAAATCGCTTTATTGGCATGATAAGGTACATCTTATGTTGCCAAAGCATCAAAATACATTTATGGTTGAACACATAAATGCGGTTCCATTCATACAGTGTATAAACAGGTATATCCCTGAGTTTATAAATATATTTTCGCCTTGTTTATATATACTCTTGTCTTAGTTTACTGGTTGTCCCTCTGTTCATGGCAAGCTGTAACATAGTACTACTGTGACCCTCAATCATTGACACCCATTCTGTGACCCTCAGTCATTGACACCCATAATGTGACCCTCAATCACTGACACCCATACTGTGACCTTCAATCATTGACACCCATCCTGTGACCCTCAGGCACTGACACCCATCCTGTGACCCTCAGCCACTGACACCCATACTGTGACCCTCATTCACTGACACCCACACTGTGACCCTCAATCATTGACACCCATCCTGTGACCCTCAGTCACTGACACCCAAACTGTGACCCCCAATCATTGACACCCATAATTTGACCCTCAATCACTGACACCCATCCTGTGACCCTCAGTCACTGACACCCATACTGTGAACCTCATTCACTGACACCCATATTGTGACCCTCAGTCACTGACACCCATCCTGTGACCATCAATCACTGACACCCATACTGTGACCCTCAATCACGGACACCCATATTGTGACCCTCAATCACTGACACCCATACTGTGACCATCAATCACTGACACCCATACTGTGACCCTCAATCATTGACACCCATACTGTGACCCTCAATCACTGACACCCATACTGTGACCCTCAATCACTGACACCCATCCTGTGACCCTCAGTCACTGACACCCATACTGTGACCCTCAATCATTGACACCCATACTGTGACCCTCAATCATTGACACCCATACTGTGACCCTCAATCATTGACACCCATCCTGTGACCCTCAATCATTGACACCCATCCTGTGACCCTCAATCATTGACACCCATCCTGTGACACTCAATCACTGACACCCATACTGTGACCCTGAATCACTGACACCCATACTGTGACCCTCAATCATTGACACCCATACTGTGACCCTCAATCATTGACACCCATACTGTTACTCTCAATCATTGACACCCATACTGTGACCCTCAATCATTGACACCCATACTGTTACTCTCAATCATTGACACCCATACTGTGACTCTCAATCACTGACACCCATACTGTGACCCTCAATCACTAACACCCATACTGTGACCCTCAATCATTGACACCCATACTGTGACCCTCAATCATTGACATCCATCCTGTGACCCTCAATCACTGACACCCATCCTGTGACCCTCAATCACTGACACCCATCCTGTGACCCTCAATCACTGACATCCATCCTGTGACCCTCAAACATTGACACCCATACTGTGACCCTCAGTCACTGACACCCATAATGTGACCCTCAATCACTGACACCCATCCTGTGACCCTCAATCACTGACACCCATATTGTGACCCTCAATCACTGACACCCATACTGTGACCCTCAATCACTGACACCCATACTGTGATACTCAATCTCTGACACCCATACTGTAACCCTCAATCACTGACACCCATACTGTGACCCTCAATCACTGACACTCATACTGTGACCCTCAATCACTGACACCCATACTGTGACCCTCAATCACTGACACCCATACTGTGACCCTCAATCACTGACACCCACACTGTGACTTTCAATCACTGACACCCATACTGTGACCCTCAAACACTGACACCCATACTGTGACCCTCAATCACTGACACCCATACTGTGACCTTCAATCATTGACACCCATCCTGTGACCCTCAGCCACTGACACCCATACTGTGACCCTCATTCACTGACACCCACACTGTGACCCTCAATCATTGACACCCATCCTGTGACCCTCAGTCACTGACACCCAAACTGTGACCCTCAATCATTGACACCCATAATTTGACCATCAATCACTGACACCCATCCTGTGACCCTCAGTCACTGACACCCATACTGTGAACCTCATTCACTGACACCCATACTGTGACCCTCAATCACTGACAGCCATACTGTGACCCTCAATCACTGACACCCATGCTGTGACCATCAATCACTGACACCCATACTGTGACCCTCAATCATTGACACCCATACTGTGGCCCTCAATCACTGACACCCATACTGTGACCCTCAATCACTGACACCCATCCTGTGACCCTCAGTCACTGACACCCATACTGTGACCCTCAATCACTGACAGCCATCCTGTGACCCTCAATCATTGACACCCATACTGTGACCCTCAATCACTGACACCCATATTGTGACCCTTAATCATTGACACCCACACTGTGACCCTCAATCACTGACACCCATACTGTGACCCTCAATCACTGACACACATCCTGTGACCCTCAATCACTGACACCCATACTGTGACCCTCAATCACTGACACCCATCCTGTGACCCTCAATCATTGACACCCATACTTTGACCCTCAATCACTGACACCCATACTGTGACCCTCAATCACTGACACGCATACTGTGACCCTCAATCATTGACACCCACACTGTGACCCTCAGTCATTGACACCCATACTGTGACCCTCAATCACTGACACCCATACTGTGACCCTCAATCACTGACACCCATACTGTGACCCTCAGTCACTGACACCCATACTGTGACCCTCAATCATTGACACCCATACTGTGACCCTCAATCACTGACACCCATACTGTGACCCTCAATCATTGACACACATACTGTCACCCTCAGACATTGACACCCATACTGTGACCCTCAATCACTGACACCCATACGGTGACCCACAATCATTGACACCCATACTGTGACCCTCTGTCACTGACAACCACACTGTGACCCTCAATCACTGACACCCATACTGTGACCCTCAATCACTGACACCCATACTGTGACCCTCATTCATTGACACCCATACTGTGACCCTCAATCATTGACACCCATACTGTGACCCTCAATCATTGACACCCATACTGTGACCCTCAATCACTGACACCCATACTGTGACCCTCAATCACTGACACCCATACTGTGACCCTCAATCACTGACACCCATATTGTGACCCTCAATCAATGGCACCCATACTGTGACCCTCAATCACTGACACCCATACTGTGACCATCAATCACTGACACCCATCCTGTGACCCTCAATCACTGACACACATCCTGTGACCCTCAATCATTCACAGCCATACTGTGACCCTCAGTCACTGACACCCATACTGTGACCCTCAATCATTGACACCCATACTGTTACTCTCAATCATTGACACCCATACTGTGACTCTCAATCACTGACACCCATACTGTGACCCTCAATCACTGACACCCATACTGTGACCCTCAATCATTGACACCCATACTGTGACCCTCAATCATTGACATCCATCCTGTGACCCTCAATCAATACAATACAATACAAATCGCTTTATTGGCATGATAAGGTACATCTTATGTTGCCAAAGCATCAAAATACATTTATGGTTGAACACATAAACGCGGTTCCATTCATACAGTGTATAAACAGGTATATCCCTGAGTTTATAAATATATTTTCGCCTTGTTCATATATACTCTTGTCTTAGTTTACTGGTTGTCCCTCTGTTCATGGCAAGCTGTAACATAGTACTACTGTGACCCTCAATCATTGACACCCATTCTGTGACCCTCAGTCATTGACACCCATAATGTGACCCTCAATCACTGACACCCATACTGTGACCTTCAATCATTGACACCCATCCTGTGACCCTCAGCCACTGACACCCATACTGTGACCCTCATTCACTGACACCCATCCTGTGACCCTCAGGCACTGACACCCATCCTGTGACCCTCAGCCACTGACACCCATACTGTGACCCTCATTCACTGACACCCACACTGTGACCCTCAATCTTTGACACCCATCCTGTGACCCTCAGTCACTGACACCCAAACTGTGACCCCCAATCATTGACACCCATAATTTGACCCTCAATCACTGACACCCATCCTGTGACCCTCAGTCACTGACACCCATACTGTGAACCTCATTCACTGACACCCATATTGTGACCCTCAGTCACTGACACCCATCCTGTGACCATCAATCACTGACACCCATACTGTGACCCTCAATCACTGACACCCATATTGTGACCCTCAATCACTGACACCCATACTGTGACCATCAATCATTGACACCCATACTGTGACCCTCAATCACTGACACCCATACTGTGACCCTCAATCACTGACACCCATCCTGTGACCCTCAGTCACTGACACCCATACTGTGACCCTCAATCACTGACACCCATCCTGTGACCCTCAATCATTGACACCCATACTGTGACCCTCAATCACTGACACCCATATTGTGACCCTCAATCATTGACACCCATACTGTAACCCTCAATCACTGACACCCATACTGTGACCCTCAATCACTGACACACATCCTGTGACCCTCAATCACTGACACCCATACTGTGACCCTCAATCACTGACACCCATCCTGTGACCCTCAATCATTGACACCCATACTTTGACCCTCAATCACTGACACCCATACTGTGACCCTCAATCATTGACACACATACTGTGACCCTCAATCACTGACACGCATACTGTGACCCTCAATCATTGACACCCATACTGTGACCCTCAATCACTGACACCCATACTGTGACCTTCAATCATTGACACCCATATTGTGACCCTCAGGCACTGACACCCATCCTGTGACCCTCAGCCACTGACACCCATACTGTGACCCTCATTCACTGACACCCATACTGTGACCCTCAATCATTGACACCCATCCTGTGACCCTCAGTCACTGACACCCAAACTGTGACCCTCAATCATTGACACCCATAATTTGACCCTCAATCACTGACACCCAACCTGTGACCCTCAGTCACTGACACCCATACTGTGACCCTCATTCACTGACACCCATATTGTGACCCTCAGTCACTGACACCCATCCTGTGACCCTCAATCACTGACACCCATACTGTGACCCTCAATCACTGACACCCATACTGTGACCCTCAATCACTGACACCCATACTGTGACCATCAATCACTGACACCCATACTGTGACCCTCAATCATTGACACCCATACTGTGACCCTCAATCACTGACACCCATACTGTGACCCTCAATCACTGACACCCATCCTGTGACCCTCAGTCACTGACACCCATACTGTGACCCTCAATCACTGACACCCATCCTGTGACCCTCAATCATTGACACCCATACTGTGACCCTCAATCACTGACACCCATATTGTGACCCTCAATCATTGACACCCATACTCTGACCCTCAATCACTGACACCCATACTGTGACCCTCAATCACTGACACACATCCTGTGACCCTCAATCACTGACACCCATACTGTGACCCTCAATCACTGACACCCATCCTGTGACCCTCAATCATTGACACCCATACTTTGACCCTCAATCACTGACACCCATACTGTGACCCTCAATCATTGACACACATACTGTGACCCTCAATCACTGACACGCATACTGTGACCCTCAATCATTGACACCCATTCTGTGACCCTCAGTCATTGACACCCATATTGTGACCCTCAATCACTGACACCCATACTGTGACCCTCAATCACTGACACCCATACTGTGACCCTCAGTCACTGACACCCATACTGTGACCCTCAATCATTGACACCCATACTGTGACCCTCAATCACTGACACCCATACTGTGACCCTCAATCATTGACACCCATACTGTGACCCTCAGACATTGACACCCATACTGTGACCCTCAATCACTGACACCTATACTGTGACCCTCAATCATTGACACCCATACTGTGACCCTCTGTCACTGACAACCACACTGTGACCCTCAATCACTGACACCCATACTTTGACACTGAATCACTGACACCCATACTGTGACCCTCAATCACTGACACCCATCCTGTGACCCTCAATCATTGACACCCATACTTTGACCCTCAATCACTGACACCCATACTGTGACCCTCAATCATTGACACACATACTGTGACCCTCAATCACTGACACGCATACTGTGACCCTCAATCATTGACACCCATTCTGTGACCCTCAGTCATTGACACCCATATTGTGACCCTCAATCACTGACACCCATACTGTGACCCTCAATCACTGACACCCATACTGTGACCCTCAGTCACTGACACCCATACTGTGACCCTCAATCATTGACACCCATACTGTGACCCTCAATCACTGACACCCATACTGTGACCCTCAATCATTGACACCCATACTGTGACCCTCAGACATTGACACCCATACTGTGACCCTCAATCACTGACACCTATACTGTGACCCTCAATCATTGACACCCATACTGTGACCCTCTGTCACTGACAACCACACTGTGACCCTCAATCACTGACACCCATACTTTGACACTGAATCACTGACACCCATACTGTGACCCTCAATCATTGACACCCATACTGCGACCCTCAATCATTGACACCCATACTGTGACCCTCAATCATTGACACCCATCCTGTGACCCTCAATCATTGACACCCATCCTGTGACCCTCAATCATTGACACCCATCCTGTGACACTCAATCACTGACACCCATACTGTGACCCTCAATCACTGACACCCATACTGTGACCCTCAATCAATGGCACCCATACTGTGAACCTCAATCACTGACACCCATACTGTGACCCTCAATCACTGACACCCATCCTGTGACCCTCAATCACTGACACCCATCCTGTGACCCTCAATCATTCACAGCCATACTGTGACCCTCAGTCACTGACACCCATAATGTGACCCTCAATCACTGACACCCATCCTGTGACCCTCAATCACTGACACCCATACTGTGACCCTCAATCACTGACACCCATACTGTGACCCTCAATCACTGACACCCATACTGTGAACCTCAGTCACTGACACCCATACTCTGACACTCAATCATTGGCACCCATCCTGTGACCCTCAATCTCTGACACCCATAATGTGACCCTCAATCTCTGACACCCATACTGTGACCCTCAATCACTGACACCCATACTGTGACCCTCAATCATTGGCACCCACCCTGTGACCCTCAATCACTGACACCCATACTGTGACCCTCCATCACTGACACCCATACTGTGACCCTCAATCACTGACACCCATACTGTGACCCTCAATCACTGACACCCATACTTTGACCCTCAATCACTGACACCCATACTGTGACCCTCAATCACGGACACCCATACTGTGACCCTCAATCACTGGCACCCATACTGTGACCCTCAGTCACTGACACCCATACTGTGACCCTCAATCTCTGACACCCATACTGTGACCCTCAATCACTGACACCCATACTGTGACCCTCAATCACTGACACTCATACTGTGACCCTCAATCACTGACACCCATACTGTGACCCTCAATCACTGACACCCATACTGTGACCCTCTATGACTGACACCCATACTGTGACCCTCAATCACTGACACCCATACTGTGACCCTCAATCACTGACACCCATACTGCGACCCTCAATCACTGACACCCATACTGTGACCCTCAATCACTGACACCCATACTGTGACCCTCAATCACTGACACCCATACTGTGACCCTCAGTCACTGACACCCATCCTGTGACCCTCAATCACTGACACCCATATTGTGACCCTCAATCATTGACACCCATATTGTGACCCTCAATCACTGACACCCATCCTGTGACCCTCAATCATTGACACCCATACTCTGACCCTCAATCACTGACACCCATCCTGTGACCTTCAGGCACTGACACCCATCCTGTGACCCTCAATCACTGACACCCATCCTGTGACCCTCAATCACTGACACCCATATTGTGACCCTCAATCACTGACACACATACTGTGACCCTCAATCACTGACACCCATACTGTGACGCTCAATCACTGACACCCATACTGTGTCCCTCAGTCACTGACACCCATACTGTGACACTCTATCATTGGCACCGATCCTGTGACCCTCAATCTCTGACACCCACACTGTGACCCTCAATCACTGACACCCATACTGTGACCCTCAATCTCTGACACCCATACTGTAACCCTCAATCACTGACACCCATACTGTGACCCTCAATCACTGACACTCATACTGTGACCCTCAATCACTGACACCCATACTGTGACCCTCAATCAATGACACCCATACTGTGACCCTCAATCACTGACACCCACACTGTGACCCTCAATCACTGACAACCATACTGTGACCCTCAATCACTGACACCCATACTGTGACCCTCAATCACTGACACCCATACTGTGACCTTCAATCATTGACACCCATCCTGTGACCCTCAGGCACTGACACCTATCCTGTGACCCTCAGTCACTGACAACCATACCGTGACCCTCAGTCACTGACACCCATACTGTGACCCTCAATCATTGACACCCATCCTGTGATCCTCAGTCACTGACACCCAAACTGTGACCCTCAATCATTGACACCCATAATTTGACCCTCAATCACTGACACCCATCCAGTGACCCTCAGTCACTGACACCCATACTGTGACCCTCAATCACTGACACCCATATTGTGACCCTCAGTCACTGACACCCATCCTGTGACCCTCAATCACTGACACCCATACTGTGACCCTCAATCATTGACACCCATAATGTGACCCTCAATCACTGACACCCATACTGTGACCCTCAATCACTGACACCCATCCTGTGACCCTCAGTCACTGACACTCATACTGTGACCCTCAATCACTGACACCCATCCTGTGACCCTCAATCATTGACACCCATACTGTGACCCTCAATCACTGACACCCATACTGTGACCCTCAATCATTGACACCGATACTGTGACCCTCAATCACTGACACCCATACTGTGACCCTCAATCACTGACACCCATCCTGTGACCCTCAATCACTGACACCCATCCTGTGACCCTCAATCATTGACACCCATACTTTGACCCTCAATCACTGACACCCATACTGTGACCCTCAATCATTGACACACATACTGTGACCCTCAATCACTGACACCCATACTGTGACCCTCAATCATTGACACCCATACTGTGACCCTCAGTCATTGACACCCATACTGTGACCCTCAATCACTGACACCCATACTGTGACCCTCAATCACTGACACCCATACTGTGACCCTCAGTCACTGACACCCATACCGTGACCCGCAATCATTGACACCCATACTGTGGCCCTCAATCACTGACACCCATACTGTGACCCTCAATCACTGACACCCATCCTGTGACCCTCAGTCACTGACACCCATACTGTGACCCTCAATCACTGACACCCATCCTGTGACCCTCAATCATTGACACCCATACTGTGACCCTCAATCACTGACACCCATATTGTGACCCTTAATCATTGACACCCATACTGTGACCCTCAATCACTGACACCCATACTGTGACCCTCAATCACTGACACACATCCTGTGACCCTCAATCACTGACACCCATACTGTGACCCTCAATCACTGACACCCATCCTGTGACCCTCAATCATTGACACCCATACTTTGACCCTCAATCACTGACACCCATACTGTGACCCTCAATCATTGACACACATACTGTGACCCTCAATCACTGACACGCATACTGTGACCCTCAATCATTGACACCCACACTGTGACCCTCAGTCATTGACACCCATACTGTGACCCTCAATCACTGACACCCATACTGTGACCCTCAATCACTGACACCCATACTGTGACCCTCAGTCACTGACACCCATACTGTGACCCTCAATCATTGACACCCATACTGTGACCCTCAATCACTGACACCCATACTGTGACCCTCAATCATTGACACACATACTGTCACCCTCAGACATTGACACCCATACTGTGACCCTCAATCACTGACACCCATACTGTGACCCTCAATCATTGACACCCATACTGTGACCCTCTGTCACTGACAACCACACTGTGACCCTCAATCACTGACACCCATACTTTGACACTGAATCACTGACACCCATACTGTGACCCTCATTCATTGACACCCATACTGTGACCCTCAATCATTGACACCCATACTGTGACCCTCAATCATTGACACCCATCCTGTGACCCTCAATCATTGACACCCATCCTGTGACCCTCAATCATTGACACCCATCCTGTGACACTCAATCACTGACACCCATACTGTGACCCTCAATCACTGACACCCATACTGTGACCCTCAATCAATGGCACCCATACTGTGACCCTCAATCACTGACAACCACACTGTGACCATCAATCAATACAATACAATACAAATCGCTTTATTGGCATGATAAGGTACATCTTATGTTGCCAAAGCATCAAAATACATTTATGGTTGAACACATAAACGCGGTTCCATTCATACAGTGTATAAACAGGTATATCCTTGAGTTTATAAATATATTTTCGCCTTGTTTATATATACTCTTGTCTTAGTTTACTGGTTGTCTCTCTGTTCATGGCAAGCTGTAACATAGTGTGCCGCCAATGTTACACAGCTTCTCTCCTCCCCCAGTAGGAATGGGAGTTTTTGGTTGTCAGTCAGATTTCTGAATTCAGGGCATATTTGTGAGAATTTTTGATAGAAATTCTCTCTGATGCCCTGATATTTTCCACAGGCTGTGAGGAAGTGCATCTCTGTCTCAACTACTCCCTGACTGCAGTGAGAGCATATCCTGTCTTCTCTTGGCAGCCTGGTCTGCCTGTGTCTGCCTTTTTCGATCGCTAGGCTATGTTCGCTAAGTCTGTACCTTGTCAAGGTTCTTCTCAGTTTGTTATCCTTTACCATGGTCAGGTAATCAGCTATGTTGTATTGTCTGTTTAGGGCCAAGTAGCAATTGAGTTTGCTTTGGGTTTTTGTTGTTTCTGCCCAATATGACAGATATTTTTCCTTTTGCTTAGCGACGATTGTGTTGGGTCGAATTCTTTGTGTTACCCTGTCACTGTCCTGGGGCTGGTTATTGTTAGTATTGTTATTAGTTACTTTATTGAGTCCCAGGACTAGTTGACTGAGGGTATTCTTCTTTATGGTCAGCTCTTGGCATTTCAGGGCGTCGTAGTGATAGCATTGGGGGTTGCTCATTTGTAGGTGATTCCAAAATTTGGTGCCTCTTTTTTGGATAGTGATTATTAATGGGTATTGGCCTAGTTCCGCCCTGCATGCGTTGTTTACTGTTTTCCTTTGAGTCCGGAGGATACTTTTACAGAATTCCGCATGTAGGATCTCAATTGGGTGTTTGTCCCATTTTGCAAAATCTTGTTGTGTTAGTGGTCCCCAGACCTCACTGCCATAGAGTGCAATTGGTTCAATTACTGATTTGAAAATTTTGAGCCAAATGCTAATTGGGATTTCTATTTGGATTGATTTTTTGATGGCATAGAAAGCCCTTCTTGCTTTCTCTTTCAGTTCATTCACAGCCAGTTTGAAGTTTCCCGTAGAACTGATTTTTAAGCCCAAGTATGTGTAGTGAGTGGTTTGTTCAATTTTGGTTGTTCCTACTGTGAAATTTATTGTGGGTCCATGTTGTTTGGATCTTTGCTGGAACACAAGGACTTTGGTTTTTTGGGGATTTATTGTCAGGGCCCAAGTCTGGCAGTACGACTCCAGCAGGTCCAGGTTCTGCTGTAGACCCTCCTTAGTTGGTGACAGCAGAACCAGGTCGTCGGCATAGAGGAGGAATTTAACCTTGGATTCATATAGGGTGAGGCCGGGTGCTGTAGATTGTTCAAGTAGTTTTGCCAATCCATTAATGTAAATATTAAAGAGTGTCGGTGAGATTGGCGAGCCCTGCGTCACCCCCCGCCCCTGTGGGAAGTATTTTGTTTGTTTGTCTCCAATTTTAACTGCACATTTATTGTTTGTATACATTGATTTAATTACATCATATGTTTTCCCTCCTACCCCGCTTTCGATAAGTTTCAGGAATAAACCGTCATGCCAGATGGAGTCGAAAGCCTTCTGGAAATCTACAAAGCATGCGTAGATTTTGCTTTTGTTATGGTGAACGTGTTTGTCAATTAGGGTCTGTAGGGTGAAGATATGATCGGATGTTCTATAGTTTGGCAGGAATCCAATTTGGCTTTTACTCAAGACATTGTGCTCTTCAAGGAAGTTTATAAGTCTTTTGTTTATGATGCTACAGAATACCTTCCCCAGGTTACTGTTTACACAGATGCCTCGATAGTTGTTTGGGTCGATTTTGTCCCCACTTTTGTATATGGGTGTTATGAGTCCTTTGTTCCAGATGTCAGGGAAATAACCGACACTCAGAACCAAGTTGAAGAGTTTTAGGATAGCCAGTTTCAGTTTGTCGTCTGCGTGTTTAATCATCTCGTTTAGTATGCCGTCTGTCCCGCAAGCTTTTCCTGGTCGCAGGTCCTTGAGTTTTTCAAGAAGTTCTTTTTCTGTTATTATGGCGTCTAGCGGGTTTTGGTTATCTTTTATGGCCATTTCAAGCTTTTCAAGTTTTTTGCGTATTTGGTGTTGCTCTGGTCCTAGTGTGTTTTTCTGGTATAATTTTTCAAAGTGGTTTACCCATGTGTCCCCATTTTGAATGGACAAATCGTCGTGTTGTTTTTTGTGTAGTGTTTTCAAGTTGTCCCAGAAACAATTCGACTCAATGGATTCCTCCATGGAGCTGAGTGTATTCTTAATAAATTGCTCTTTTTTGGTCCTGAGTGTGTTTCTGTATTGTGTTAGCGTCTGACAATAAGTAAGGCGTAATTCCTCGTTTTCTGGATGTCTGTGTTTTTGGTTTGATAGTTTTCTAAGTTTTTTCCTCATGTTATGGCAATCATGGTCAAACCATTTTTCATAGTTTTTTGTTTTGGGTTTGTTCTTGCGAGCTTTCAAGTTTGCATTTGTTGCCAAATTATCAAAAATATTGTTTAGTTTACTAACTGCCCGGTTTACGCCTTCTTTATTGTGAGTGTATATGTTATCCAGAAAGGTGTCTAAGAGAGCTTGAGTTGATGCATTGCTAATTGTTTTCTGGTATTTTTCCGTGTCGTTTTTGGCCCATCTGTACGATTTTTTGGTGTTGTACAGTTTACTGGGTTGTGTTTCTATGTTGTTTGTTTCTGTCTTTTTGAGAAACATAGTAATTTGACTGTGATCTGACAGTGTTGTTTGTGGTTTGACTGTGAATGCTCTGAAAGAGGATGGGTCTAAGTCTGTAATCATATAGTCTACTGTGCTGCAGCCAAGAGGTGAGCAATAGGTCGATCTTCCTAGGAGGTCTCCTATGAACCTACCATTGACAATGTACAGACCCAGGTTTCGACAGAGCTGTAGTAGCTGTTTACCGTTGGTATTTGACTGCTTGTCGCAGTTATGCCTGTATGGAAGGGAAGGGATGTCAAAGTGGTTATTCCCGAATACGTAATTGTTTCCCTGATTATTGGTGAAGTCTGGTTCTTCGCCCGTTCTTGAATTGAGGTCCCCACAGATCAACACGTTCCCCTGGGCCTGGTATTGGATAATTTCCCCCTCCATGTTGGAGAAGGTGTCCTCTTTGTAGTACGGGGAATCGATTGGAGGGATATAAAGTGCGCAAATGTAAACATCTTGGGTGTTTGAGATAATCTCCCTCTCAAGTTTGAGCCACATATGGTTTTCGCCCTTTTTTATAAATTTGATGTAATTCTTAAGTTCTGTTTTAAACCAGATCAGTATGCCTCCGGAGTCTCTGCCTTGGGTTACACTTGGTAATTTATTGGAGGGGACCACTAGCTCAGTGTACCCTTGGGGACAGCCGGTGTGTCCTTTTCCTTTATACCAAGTTTCCTGTAAAATGATAATATCTAGATCTTTAGTTTCCTCTATGAACTCTGGGGTCCTACTCTTCACTTCTCGCAGTGAAGAGCGTAGACCTTGGATATTCCAGGTCGAAATATATAAGGATTTCATGTTAAGTTTTATCTTTTTCTATGATAGGTTAAAGAGTGGTACGTGTTTGTCGTGTCTAAGTGTGGGGAAAAAAAAGATCACCCCAGTTGTCTACAAAAGTTAATACAATTTGGTTACAGTTCTTTCTATTAATTAGTCCTTGATCCATAAGGTGGAAGTAGATGCTGCTGCACATCTGCTTATTGTCTCTTAATGGATTGTTTCTGTCTGAGGTATTGCGTACGTCCTGTGCATCTCTCCCTCTGTCTGGCTGGTAGCGGTTCTATTCCCCTGTGGGACAGGAGTGGTGCAGGTCTGATAATGTTGTTTTGCATGGGGATCCTCTCCGGTCTCGGTTGGTGTGGTGGTGGTCTTTGTAGTGTTCCTGATATGTACCCCGCTGATCTCTGGTGGTCGGGGGGGGTCCTCTTGGAGTCTGGGTATGGACCCGGTTAAAAGCGACGTCCTTCAGGGCTTTAGCAAAGATCGATATTTTTTGCCTTTGGATGTGGACGTGGTCGTAAAGACATTCTTCATCGAGGGTGGGGTGTTGGGCCAGGTGTACGTTGTGGTTTGATTCGCATTCTGTTGCTATGCTGGCATTTATCTCATGAATTGTGTTGTTGTTGAAGTCTGTTCTCGGCAATATTGTGGAAACAGTGATTCTAGTGTTTGGAAATGTACTGCTTGCCTTCCTAATCATTGCTCTGAGCGATGTTGCTACCTCTTTCTGTTTGGCCTTTAGGTCATTTGTGCCCGTGTGTATTATTATGTGTTGGGGGGAGCCTAATCTGGCTTTGGTCAGCCATCCCATGGCTCTGTCTGTTGTTGGGCACCAAATCTTTTCTACTTTACTTCTAGGGAAGAGCTTTTTCTCCCATAGAAATTTCCCATTTGAGTCTATGAGTATTACGACGTCAGCCTTGTTTGTGTTTACTGTCTGGTGGCTTTCGCCTGGACTCATAGTGTGTGTGCTGGGCTGGGGTGTCTGGTGTGTGCGTACCTCTTGTGAGCGGCTCGCTTGTGGTTCCATGGTGGTGGGGGAAGATTGCGAGTCAGCATGCTGGTCGGTCTGTGTGGCACCCCTTGTATTGTGTGTCTGTTGCTTTTGTTCCGTGTGGGAGTGCAGCCGTTCCGTCCGGCTCTGTCTTGTCTTATCTCTAGTCTCTGGTTGCTGGTCTAATGGTGTTTTCTCTCCTCTATGGCTCTCTTCTTTTTCCTGCAGCTCTTTCACCTGATTCTTAAGTAGATTCATCTGGTTATCAAGTCTATTCAGCTCTCTCTTGTGTCTCTCCCTCTCCTGCTTTTGTTTGTCATTCAATTTGAGGACCTCCTCTCTAAGTTTAACCATCTCTATCTCTAATTGATAAAATTTATCTTTTGGTTGTATCTGGCTGTGTGATCCCGGGGTATGTGTCTGGTCGGCCCTGGAAGGCTCACTCACTTCCTGGCTAAGCTGGTCGGCCCTGGAAGGCTCACTCACTTCCTGGCTATGCTGCTCTTCTCTTGGTGGGCTGGGAATGGTAGGGGAACTATGTGTGGCTTCCTCCGTGGTAGTTATGCTGGGGTTTGTCAGTTGTATCGTGTGGCTGTGGTTCCCCGGGGTTAGTGTCTGGTTTGAACTGTGTGGCTCGTTCATCCCTTGACCATGCAGATTTTCTCCTGGTAAGTTGTCAATGTTGGGGGGAGTGCGGGCCACTCTGGGGCTGTTCATTCCCCTCGTAGTTGATCTTTTCAGTGTCCTGAAGGCCGTTGCAAATTTGTCGAGGTTGCCTTGCACTAATATTGTTCCGGTATTGTACGCGTTGACAGTCGTGATTGAACTGTCTCCTGGTGTGTTAATTTTCATTATGGACCCATTTGCAGTATTTTTTAGCTTAACATTGGTATAGTGTGATTTTATTGCTCTGATCCAAGCCGCTGGCTGATCTGAGTAGAATATGAGGTTACTTTTTGTCCCATTGTTGTAACAGTCAGTAAAGAGAGTTTCTGGTTTTTCTCTCATCTGAGCATGCTTGATCGTTTTTATAGCTTTTTTTTGTGGTGTTGGGGGGAATCTGGAAGCGGGGCTGTTGTGGATCTTCTGATTCGCTCATTTTTGGTAAAGTATTGTTGATCTTAGAATAAGCTTTTCTGGGGCCCCGGGTTTGGTGTTACCCTCTCCCTGTTCGCGAACTTTCCCGGTCCCCCTCTCCGACCCCGTGGTCCCTGGGCCTCGGCTCCTGGGTTCACCCTTCTCAGGTCTGAGTCTGTGAGCCACTGTTTCCCGGTGCCTTCGGGCTGTTCCCCTCCCCCTCAGAGGTCTCTGGGCCTCTGTTTCGGCCTGGCTCCTCGGGCCTTTCCCTGGGCCTCCCTCCCTGGGCCCTGTACTCATGGTCTTGGTTGCGAGCCTTCTGGTTGCTCTCCTTCTCCTCAGAGGTCTCTGTGCCTGCTGGCCTGGCTCCTCGGGCCTTTCCCGTGCTGGATTGTTGGGCTGTGGCCCGAGTCCCTTCGGCTGTGCTGATTGCTGGATTTCCGGGCTGCGTTCCGAATCTCCTCGGCTGTGCCGATTTCTGCGATGCGGCCCGAGTCCTCTCCGCTGTGCCGATTGCCGGGCTGCGTTCCGGATCTCCTCGGCTGTGCCGATTTCTGGGATGCGGCCCGAGTCCCCTCGGCTGTGCCGGTTGCTGGACCGCTGGGCTGCGGCCCGAGTCACCTCGCCTCCTCGAACTCGGTCCCGATGCCGCCGACTCAACCACCGCTGCTGAAGCCCCGTGTGGCTGCCGTTCACTGGTTTGTGTAGTTCTTCTCTTGTTTCTTTTTTTTTTGCTTTGGCTTTTTTTTTTCCTCTATTTTCCTCTGGGTTTTTTTTTCTTTGGTAGTCTTTCTGGCGGTCTTTTCCTTCTCTACTTTCTCTAGACTAATCTAAACTTAAACTAACCTAAACTAAACTAACTTAACTAGAACTAAATTTAATTTTAAAACCTTTTGAAAAATTGAAATGAAATGAAACTTTTTTTTTCCCCCACTTTAGACACTAAAAACACTAAAATCTCAGCAGCCCATCTTCAGCATGTGTATTCACTCCGTCTGCAATTCTCTCTCCCCCACTGACACCCATCCTGTGACCCTCAATCACTGACACCCATCCTGTGACCCTCAATCATTCACAGCCATACTGTGACCCTCAGTCACTGACACCCATAATGTGACCCTCAATCATTGACACCCATACTGTTACTCTCAATCATTGACACCCATACTGTGACTCTCAATCACTGACACCCATACTGTGACCCTCAATCACTGACACCCATACTGTGACCCTCAATCATTGACACCCATACTGTGACCCTCAATCATTGACATCCATCCTGTGACCCTCAATCAATACAATACAATACAAATCGCTTTATTGGCATGATAAGGTACATCTTATGTTGCCAAAGCATCAAAATACATTTATGGTTGAACACATAAACGCGGTTCCATTCATACAGTGTATAAACAGGTATATCCCTGAGTTTATAAATATATTTTCGCCTTGTTTATATATACTCTTGTCTTAGTTTACTGGTTGTCCCTCTGTTCATGGCAAGCTGTAACATAGTACTACTGTGACCCTCAATCATTGACACCCATTCTGTGACCCTCAGTCATTGACACCCATAATGTGACCCTCAATCACTGACACCCATACTGTGACCTTCAATCATTGACACCCATCCTGTGACCCTCAGGCACTGACACCCATCCTGTGACCCTCAGCCACTGACACCCATAATGTGACCCTCATTCACTGACACCCACACTGTGACCCTCAATCATTGACACCCATCCTGTGACCCTCAGTCACTGACACCCAAACTGTGACCCCCAATCATTGACACCCATAATTTGACCCTCAATCACTGACACCCATCCTGTGACCCTCAGTCACTGACACCCATACTGTGAACCTCATTCACTGACACCCATATTGTGACCCTCAGTCACTGACACCCATCCTGTGACCATCAATCACTGACACCCATACTGTGACCCTCAATCACTGACACCCATATTGTGACCCTCAATCACTGACACCCATACTGTGACCATCAATCACTGACACCCATACTGTGACCCTCAATCATTGACACCCATACTGTGACCCTCAATCACTGACACCCATACTGTGACCCTCAATCACTGACACCCATCCTGTGACCCTCAGTCACTGACACCCATACTGTGACCCTCAATCACTGACACCCATCCTGTGACCCTCAATCATTGACACCCATACTGTGACCCTCAATCACTGACACCCATATTGTGACCCTCAATCATTGACACCCATACTGTAACCCTCAATCACTGACACCCATACTGTGACCCTCAATCACTGACACACATCCTGTGACCCTCAATCACTGACACCCATACTGTGACCCTCAATCACTGACACCCATCCTGTGACCCTCAATCATTGACACCCATACTTTGACCCTCAATCACTGACACCCATACTGTGACCCTCAATCATTGACACACATACTGTGACCCTCAATCACTGACACGCATACTGTGACCCTCAATCATTGACACCCATACTGTGACCCTCAATCACTGACACCCATACTGTGACCTTCAATCATTGACACCCATATTGTGACCCTCAGGCACTGACACCCATCCTGTGACCCTCAGCCACTGACACCCATACTGTGACCCTCATTCACTGACACCCATACTGTGACCCTCAATCATTGACACCCATCCTGTGACCCTCAGTCACTGACACCCAAACTGTGACCCTCAATCATTGACACCCATAATTTGACCCTCAATCACTGACACCCAACCTGTGACCCTCAGTCACTGACACCCATACTGTGACCCTCATTCACTGACACCCATATTGTGACCCTCAGTCACTGACACCCATCCTGTGACCCTCAATCACTGACACCCATACTGTGACCCTCAATCACTGACACCCATACTGTGACCCTCAATCACTGACACCCATACTGTGACCATCAATCACTGACACCCATACTGTGACCCTCAATCATTGACACCCATACTGTGACCCTCAATCACTGACACCCATACTGTGACCCTCAATCACTGACACCCATCCTGTGACCCTCAGTCACTGACACCCATACTGTGACCCTCAATCACTGACACCCATCCTGTGACCCTCAATCATTGACACCCATACTGTGACCCTCAATCACTGACACCCATATTGTGACCCTCAATCATTGACACCCATACTGTGACCCTCAATCACTGACACCCATACTGTGACCCTCAATCACTGACACACATCCTGTGACCCTCAATCACTGACACCCATACTGTGACCCTCAATCACTGACACCCATCCTGTGACCCTCAATCATTGACACCCATACTTTGACCCTCAATCACTGACACCCATACTGTGACCCTCAATCATTGACACACATACTGTGACCCTCAATCACTGACACGCATACTGTGACCCTCAATCATTGACACCCATTCTGTGACCCTCAGTCATTGACACCCATATTGTGACCCTCAATCACTGACACCCATACTGTGACCCTCAATCACTGACACCCATACTGTGACCCTCAGTCACTGACACCCATACTGTGACCCTCAATCATTGACACCCATACTGTGACCCTCAATCACTGACACCCATACTGTGACCCTCAATCATTGACACCCATACTGAGACCCTCAGACATTGACACCCATACTGTGACCCTCAATCACTGACACCTATACTGTGACCCTCAATCATTGACACCCATACTGTGACCCTCTGTCACTGACAACCACACTGTGACCCTCAATCACTGACACCCATACTTTGACACTGAATCACTGACACCCATACTGTGACCCTCAATCATTGACACCCATACTGTGACCCTCAATCATTGACACCCATACTGTGACCCTCAATCATTGACACCCATCCTGTGACCCTCAATCATTGACACCCATCCTGTGACCCTCAATCATTGACACCCATCCTGTGACACTCAATCACTGACACCCATACTGTGACCCTCAATCACTGACACCCATCCTGTGACCCTCAATCACTGACACCCATCCTGTGACCCTCAATAATTCACAGCCATACTGTGACCCTCAGTCACTGACACCCATAATGTGACCCTCAATCACTGACACCCATCCTGTGACCCTCAATCACTGACACCCATACTGTGACCCTCAATCACTGACACCCATACTGTGACCCTCAATCACTGACACCCATACTGTGAACCTCAGTCACTGACACCCATACTCTGACACTCAATCATTGGCACCCATCCTGTGACCCTCAATCTCTGACACCCATAATGTGACCCTCAATCTCTGACACCCATACTGTGACCCTCAATCACTGACACCCATACTGTGACCCTCAATCATTGGCACCCACCCTGTGACCCTCAATCACTGACACACATACTGTGACCCTCCATTACTGACACCCATACTGTGACCCTCAATCACTGACACCCATACTGTGACCCTCAATCACTGACACCCATACTTTGACCCTCAATCACTGACACCCATACTGTGACCCTCAATCACGGACACCCATACTGTGACCCTCAATCACTGGCACCCATACTGTGACCCTCAGTCACTGACACCCATACTGTGACCCTCAATCTCTGACACCCATACTGTGACCCTCAATCACTGACACCCATACTGTGACCCTCAATCACTGACACTCATACTGTGACCCTCAATCACTGACACCCATACTGTGACCCTCAATCACTGACACCCATACTGTGACCCTCTATGACTGACACCCATACTGTGACCCTCAATCACTGACACCCATACTGTGACCCTCAATCACTGACACCCATACTGCGACCCTCAATCACTGACACCCATACTGTGACCCTCAATCACTGACACCCATACTGTGACCCTCAATCACTGACACCCATACTGTGACCCTCAGTCACTGACACCCATCCTGTGACCCTCAATCACTGACACCCATATTGTGACCCTCAATCATTGACACCCATATTGTGACCCTCAATCACTGACACCCATCCTGTGACCCTCAATCATTGACACCCATACTCTGACCCTCAATCACTGACACCCATCCTGTGACCTTCAGGCACTGACACCCATCCTGTGACCCTCAATCACTGACACACATCCTGTGACCCTCAATCATTGACACCCATACTGTGACCCTCTGTCACTGACACCCATAATGTGACCCTCAATCACTGACACCCATCCTGTGACCCTCAATCACTGACACCCATATTGTGACCCTCAATCACTGACACACATACTGTGACCCTCAATCACTGACACCCATACTGTGACGCTCAATCACTGACACCCATACTGTGTCCCTCAGTCACTGACACCCATACTGTGACACTCTATCATTGGCACCGATCCTGTGACCCTCAATCTCTGACACCCACACTGTGACCCTCAATCACTGACACCCATACTGTGACCCTCAATCTCTGACACCCATACTGTAACCCTCAATCACTGACACCCATACTGTGACCCTCAATCACTGACACTCATACTGTGACCCTCAATCACTGACACCCATACTGTGACCCTCAATCAATGACACCCATACTGTGACCCTCAATCACTGACACCCACACTGTGACCCTCAATCACTGACAACCATACTGTGACCCTCAATCACTGACACCCATACTGTGACCCTCAATCACTGACACCCATACTGTGACCTTCAATCATTGACACCCATCCTGTGACCCTCAGGCACTGACACCTATCCTGTGACCCTCAGTCACTGACAACCATACCGTGACCCTCAGTCACTGACACCCATACTGTGACCCTCAATCATTGACACCCATCCTGTGATCCTCATTCACTGACACCCAAACTGTGACCCTCAATCATTGACACCCATAATTTGACCCTCAATCACTGACACCCAACCAGTGACCCTCAGTCACTGACACCCATACTGTGACCCTCAATCACTGACACCCATATTGTGACCCTCAGTCACTGACACCCATCCTGTGACCCTCAATCACTGACACCCATACTGTGACCCTCAATCACTGACACCCATACTGTGACCCTCAATCACTGACACCCATACTGTGACCCTCAATCATTGACACCCATACTGTGACCCTCAATCACTGACACCCATACTGTGACCCTCAATCACTGACACCCATCCTGTGACCCTCAGTCACTGACACTCATACTGTGACCCTCAATCACTGACACCCATCCTGTGACCCTCAATCATTGACACCCATACTGTGACCCTCAATCATTGACACCGATACTGTGACCCTCAATCACTGACACCCATACTGTGACCCTCAATCACTGACACCCATCCTGTGACCCTCAATCACTGACACCCATCCTGTGACCCTCAATCATTGACACCCATACTTTGACCCTCAATCACTGACACCCATACTGTGACCCTCAATCATTGACACACATACTGTGACCCTCAATCACTGACACCCATACTGTGACCCTCAATCATTGACACCCATACTGTGACCCTCAGTCATTGACACCCATACTGTGACCCTCAATCACTGACACCCATACTCTGACCCTCAATCACTGACACCCATACTGTGACCCTCAGTCACTGACACCCATACCGTGACCCGCAATCATTGACACCCATACTGTGACCCTCTGTCACTGACACCCATACTGTGACCCTCAATCATTGACACCCATACTGTGACCCTCAATCACTGACACCCATACTGTGACCCTCAATCATTGACACCCATACTGTGACCCTCAGACATTGACACCCATACTGTGACCCTCAATCACTGACACCCATACTGTGACCCTCTATCATTGACACCCATACTGTGACCCTCTGTCACTGACAACCACACTGTGACCCTCAATCACTGACACCCATAATGTGACACTGAATCACTGACACCCATACCGTGACCCTCAATCATTGACACCCATACTGTGACCCTCAATCATTGACACCCATCCTGTGACCCTCAATCATTGACACCCATCCTGTGACCCTCAATCATTGACACCCATCCTGTGACACTCAATCACTGACACCCATACTGTGACCCTCAATCACTGACACGCACACTGTGACCCTCAATCAATGGCACCCACACTGTGAGCCTCAATCACTGACACCCATACTGTGACCCTCAATCACTGACACCCATCCTGTGACCCTCAATCACTGACACCCATCCTGTGACCCTGAATCATTGACAGCCATACTGTGAACCTCAGTCACTGACACCCATAATGTGACCCTCAATCACTGACACCCATCCTGAGACCCACAATCACTGACAACCATACTGTGACCCTCAATCACTGACACCCATACTGTGACCCTCAATCACTGACACCCATACTGTGAACCTCCGTCACTGACACCCATACTCTGACACTCAATCATTGGCACCCATCCTGTGACCCTCAATCTCTGACACCCATACTGTGACCCTCAGTCTCTGACACCCATACTGTGACCCTCAATCACTGACACCCATACTGTGACCCTCAATCATTGGCACCCACCCTGCGACCCTCAATCACTGACACCCATACTGTGACCCTCCATCACTGACACCCATACTGTGACCCTCAATCACTGACACCCATACTGTGACCCTCAATCACTGACACCCATACTTTGACCCTCAATCACTGACACCCATACTGTGACCCTCAATCACAGACACCCATACTGTGACCCTCAATCACTGACACTCATACTGTGACCCTCAGTCACTGACACCCATACTGTGACCCTCAATCACTGACACCCATACTGTGACCCTCAATCACGGACACCCGTACTGTGACCCTCAATCACTGACACCCACACTGTGACCCTCAATCACTGACACCCATACTGTGACCCTCAATCACTGACACCCATACTGTGACCCTCAATCACGGACACCCATCCTGTGACCCTCAATCATTGACACCCATACTGTGACCCTCAATCACTGACACCCATACTGTGACCCTCAATCACTGACACCCATCCTGTGACCCTCAGTCACTGACACTCATACTGTGACCCTCAATCACTGACACCCATCCTGTGACCCTCAATCATTGACACCCATACTGTGACCCTCAATCATTGACACCGATACTGTGACCCTCAATCACTGACACCCATACTGTGACCCTCAATCACTGACACCCATCCTGTGACCCTCAATCACTGACACCCATCCTGTGACCCTCAATCATTGACACCCATACTTTGACCCTCAATCACTGACACCCATACTGTGACCCTCAATCATTGACACACATACTGTGACCCTCAATCACTGACACCCATACTGTGACCCTCAATCATTGACACCCATACTGTGACCCTCAGTCATTGACACCCATACTGTGACCCTCAATCACTGACACCCATACTCTGACCCTCAATCACTGACACCCATACTGTGACCCTCAGTCACTGACACCCATACCGTGACCCGCAATCATTGACACCCATACTGTGACCCTCTGTCACTGACACCCATACTGTGACCCTCAATCATTGACACCCATACTGTGACCCTCAATCACTGACACCCATACTGTGACCCTCAATCATTGACACCCATACTGTGACCCTCAGACATTGACACCCATACTGTGACCCTCAATCACTGACACCCATACTGTGACCCTCTATCATTGACACCCATACTGTGACCCTCTGTCACTGACAACCACACTGTGACCCTCAATCACTGACACCCATAATGTGACACTGAATCACTGACACCCATACCGTGACCCTCAATCATTGACACCCATACTGTGACCCTCAATCATTGACACCCATCCTGTGACCCTCAATCATTGACACCCATCCTGTGACCCTCAATCATTGACACCCATCCTGTGACACTCAATCACTGACACCCATACTGTGACCCTCAATCACTGACACGCACACTGTGACCCTCAATCAATGGCACCCACACTGTGAGCCTCAATCACTGACACCCATACTGTGACCCTCAATCACTGACACCCATCCTGTGACCCTCAATCACTGACACCCATCCTGTGACCCTGAATCATTGACAGCCATACTGTGAACCTCAGTCACTGACACCCATAATGTGACCCTCAATCACTGACACCCATCCTGAGACCCACAATCACTGACAACCATACTGTGACCCTCAATCACTGACACCCATACTGTGACCCTCAATCACTGACACCCATACTGTGAACCTCCGTCACTGACACCCATACTCTGACACTCAATCATTGGCACCCATCCTGTGACCCTCAATCTCTGACACCCATACTGTGACCCTCAGTCTCTGACACCCATACTGTGACCCTCAATCACTGACACCCATACTGTGACCCTCAATCATTGGCACCCACCCTGCGACCCTCAATCACTGACACCCATACTGTGACCCTCCATCACTGACACCCATACTGTGACCCTCAATCACTGACACCCATACTGTGACCCTCAATCACTGACACCCATACTTTGACCCTCAATCACTGACACCCATACTGTGACCCTCAATCACAGACACCCATACTGTGACCCTCAATCACTGACACTCATACTGTGACCCTCAGTCACTGACACCCATACTGTGACCCTCAATCACTGACACCCATACTGTGACCCTCAATCACGGACACCCGTACTGTCACCCTCAATCACTGACACCCACACTGTGACCCTCAATCACTGACACCCATACTGTGACCCTCAATCACTGACACCCATACTGTGACCCTCAATCACGGACACCCATCCTGTGACCCTCAATCATTAACACCCATACTGTGTCCCTCAATCACTGACACCCATACTGTGACCCTCAATCATTGACACCCATCCTGTGACCCTCAATCATTGACACCCATCCTGTGACACTCAATCACTGACACCCATTCTGTGACCCTCAATCACTGACACCCATACTGTGACCCTCAATCGCTGACACCCATACTGTGACCCTCAATCACTGACACCCATACTGTGACCCTCAATCACTGACACCCATACTGTGACCCTCAATCACGGACACCCATATTGTGACCCTCAAGCACTGACACCCATACTGTGACCCTCAGTCACTGACACCCATACTGTGACCCTCAATCACTGACACCCATACTGTGACCCTCAATCACGGACATCCATCCTGTGACCCTCAATCACTGACACCCATCCTGTGACCCTCAATCACTGACACCCATACTGTGACCCTCAATCAATGGCACCCATACTGTGACCCTCAATCACTGACACCCATACTGTGACCATCAATCACTGACACCCATCCTGTGACCCTCAATCACTGACACCCATCCTGTGACCCTCAATCATTCACAGCCATACTGTGACCCTCAGTCACTGACACCCATAATGTGACCCTCAATCATTGACACCCATACTGTTACTCTCAATCATTGACACCCATACTGTGACTCTCAATCACTGACACCCATACTGTGACCCTCAATCACTGACACCCATTCTGTGACCCTCAATCATTGACATCCATCCTGTGACCCTCAATCAATACAATACAATACAAATCGCTTTATTGGCATGATAAGGTACATCTTATGTTGCCAAAGCATCAAAATGCATTTATGGTTGAACACATAAACGCGGTTCCATTCATACAGTGTATAAACAGGTATATCCCTGAGTTTATAAATATATTTTCGCCTTGTTTATATATACTCTTGTCTTAGTTTACTGGTTGTCCCTCTGTTCATGGCAAGCTGTAACATAGTACTACTGTGACCCTCAATCATTGACACCCATACTGTGACCCACAATCACTGACACCCATACCGTGACCCTCAATCATTGACACCCATACTGTGACCCTCAATCATTGACACCCATCCTGTGACACTCAATCACTGACACCCATACTGTGACCCTCAATCACTGACACCCACACTGTGACCCTCAATCAATGGCACCCACACTGTGAGCCTCAATCACTGACACCCATACTGTGACCCTCAATCACTGACACCCATCCTGTGACCCTCAATCACTGACACCCATCCTGTGACCCTGAATCATTGACAGCCATACTGTGAACCTCAGTCACTGACACCCATAATGTGACCCTCAATCAATTTACAATTTTTACAATTTAAATCGCTTTATTGGCATGATAAGTTACATCTTATGTTGCCAAAGCATCAAAATACATTTATGGTTCAGCACATAAATGCAGTTCTATTCATACAGTGTATAAACAGGTATATCCCTGAGTGTATAAATATACATTCGCATTGTTTATATATATTTTTTTCTTAGCTTACTGGTTGTCCCTCTGTTCATGGCAAGCTGCAACATAGTGCGCCGCCAGCGTTACACAGCTTCTCTCCTCTCCCAGTAGGAATGGGAGTTTTTGGTTGTCATTCAGATTTCTGAAATCAGGGCATATTTGTGAGAATTTTTGGTAGAAATTCTCCCTGATGCCCTGATATTTTCCACAAGCTGTGAGGAAGTGCATCTCTGTCTCCACCACTCCCTGACTGCAGTGAGAGCATATCCTGTCCTCTCTTGGCAGCCTGGTCTGCCTGTGTCTGCCTTTTTCGATCGCTAGGCTATGTTCGCTAAGTCTGTACCTTGTCAAGGTTCTTCTCAGTTTGTTATCCTTTACCATGGTCAGGTAATCAGCTATGTTGTATTGTCTGTTTAGGGCCAAGTAGCAATTGAGTTTGCTTTGGGTTTTTGTTGTTTCTGCCCAATATGTCAGATATTTTTCCTTTTGCTTAGCGACGATTGTGTTGGGTCGAATTCTTTGTGTTACCCTGTCACTGTCCTGGGGCTGGTTATTGTTAGTATTGTTAGTAGTTACTTCACTGAGTCCCAGGACTAGTTGACTGAGGGTATTCTTCTTTATGGTCAGCTCTTGGCATTTCAGGGCGTCGTAGTGATAGCATTGGGGATTGCTCATTTGTAGGTGATTCCAAAATTTGGTGGCTCTTTTTTGGATAGTGATTATTAATGGATATTGGCCTAGTTCCGCCCTGCATGCATTGTTTACTGTTTTCCTTTGAGTCCGGAGGATACTTTTACAGAATTCTGCATGTAGGATCTCAATTGGGTGTTTGTCCCATTTTGCAAATTCTTGTTGAGTTAGCGGTCCCCATACCTCACTGCCATAGAGTGCAATTGGTTCAATTACTGATTTGAAAATTTTGAGCCAAATGCTAATTGGGATTTCTATTTGGATTGATTTTTTGATGGCATAGAAAGCCCTTCTTGCTTTCTCTTTCAGTTCATTCACAGCCAGTTTGAAGTTTCCCGTAGAACTGATTTTTAAGCCCAAGTATGTGTAGTTAGTGGTTTGTTCAATTTTGGTTGTTCCTACTGTGAAATTTATTTTGGGTCCCTGATGTTTGGATCTTTGCTGGAACACAAGGACTTTGGTTTTTTGGGGATTTATTGTCAGGGCCCAAGTCTGGCAGTACCACTCCAGCAGGTCCAGGTTTTGCTGTAGCCCCTCTTTAGTAGGTGACAGCAGAACCAGGTCGTCTGCATAGAGGAGGAATTTAACCTTGGATTCATATAGGGTGAGGCCGGGTGCTGTAGATTGTTCAAGTAGTTTTGCCAATCCATTTATGTAAATATTAAAGAGTGTCGGTGAGATTGGCGAGCCCTGCGTCACCCCCCGCCCCTGTGGGAAGTATTTTGTTTGTTTGTCTCCAATTTTAACTGCACATTTGTTGTTTGTATACATTGATTTAATTACATCATATGTTTTCCCTCCTACCCCACTTTCGATAAGTTTCAGGAATAAACCGTCATGCCAGATGGAGTCGAAAGCCTTCTGGAAATCTACAAAGCATGCGTAGATTTTGCTTTTGTTATTGTGAACGTGTTTGTCAATTAGGGTCTGTAGGGTGAAGATATGATCGGATGTTCTATAGTTTGGCAGGAATCCAATTTGGCTTTTACTCAAGACATTGTGCTCCTCAAGGAAGTTTATAAGTCTTTTGTTTATGATGCTACAGAATACCTTCCCCAGGTTACTGTTTACACAGATGCCTCGATAGTTGTTTGGGTCGATTTTGTCCCCACTTTTGTATATGGGCGTTATGAGTCCTTTGTTCCAGATATCAGGGAAATAACCGACACTCAGAACCAAGTTGAAGAGTTTTAGGATAGCCAGTTTCATTTTGTTGTCTGTGTGTTTAATCATCTCGTTTAGTATGCCGTCTGTCCCGCAGGCTTTTCCTGGTCACCCATCCTGAGACCCACAATCACTGACACCCATACTGTGACCCTCAATCACTGACACCCATACTGTGAGCCTCAATCACTGACACCCATACTGTGAACCTCCGTCACTGACACCCATACTCTGACACTCAATCATTGGCACCCATCCTGTGACCCTCAATCTCTGACACCCATACTGTGACCATCAGTCTCTGACACCCATACTGTGACCCTCAATCACTGACACCCATACTGTGACCCTCAATCATTGGCACCCACCCTGTGACCCTCAATCACTGACACCCATACTGTGACCCTCCATCACTGACACCCATACTGTGACCCTCAATCACTGACACCCATACTGTGACCCTCAATCACTGACACCCATACTTTGACCCTCAATCACTGACACCCATACTGTGACCCTCAATCACAGACACCCATACTGTGACCCTCAATCACTGACACCCATACTGTGACCCTCAGTCACTGACACCCATACTGTGACCCTCAATCACTGACACCCATACTGTGACCCTCAATCACGGACACCCGTACTGTGACCCTCAATCACTGACACCCACACTGTGACCCTCAATCACTGACACCCATACTGTGACCCTCAATCACTGACACCCATACTGTGACCCTCAATCACGGACACCCATCCTGTGACCCTCAATCATTGACACCCATACTGTGTCCCTCAATCACTGACACCCATACTGTGACCCTCAATCATTGACACCCATCCTGTGACCCTCAATCATTGACACCCATCCTGTGACACTCAATCACTGACACCCATTCTGTGACCCTCAATCACTGACACCCATACTGTGACCCTCAATCGCTGACACCCATACTGTGACCCTCAATCACTGACACCCATACTGTGACCCTCAATCACTGACACCCATACTGTGACCCTCAATCACGGACACCCATATTGTGACCCTCAAGCACTGACACCCATACTGTGACCCTCAGTCACTGACACCCATACTGTGACCCTCAATCACTGACACCCATACTGTGACCCTCAATCACGGACATCCCTCCTGTGACCCTCAATCACTGACACCCATCCTGTGACCCTCAATCACTGACACCCATACTGTGACCCTCAATCAATGGCACCCATACTGTGACCCTCAATCACTGACACCCATACTGTGACCATCAATCACTGACACCCATCCTGTGACCCTCAATCACTGACACCCATCCTGTGACCCTCAATCATTCACAGCCATACTGTGACCCTCAGTCACTGACACCCATAATGTGACCCTCAATCATTGACACCCATACTGTTACTCTCAATCATTGACATCCATCCTGTGACCCTCAATCAATACAATACAATACAAATCGCTTTATTGGCATGATAAGGTACATCTTATGTTGCCAAAGCATCAAAATACATTTATGGTTGAACACATAAACGCGGTTCCATTCATACAGTGTATAAACAGGTATATCCCTGAGTTTATAAATATATTTTCGCCTTGTTTATATATACTCTTGTCTTAGTTTACTGGTTGTCCCTCTGTTCATGGCAAGCTGTAACATAGTACTACTGTGACCCTCAATCATTGACACCCATTCTGTGACCCTCAGTCATTGACACGCATAATGTGACCCTCAATCACTGACACCCATACTGTGACCTTCAATCATTGACACCCATCCTGTGACCCTCAGGCACTGACACCCATCCTGTGACCCTCAGCCACTGACACCCATACTGTGACCCTCATTCACTGACACCCACACTGTGACCCTCAATCATTGACACCCATCCTGTGACCCTCAGTCACTGACACCCATACTGTGAACCTCATTCACTGACACCCATATTGTGACCCTCAGTCACTGACACCCATCCTGTGACCATCAATCACTGACACCCATACTGTGACCCTCAATCACTGACACCCATATTGTGACCCTCAATCACTGACACCCATACTGTGACCATCAATCACTGACACCCATACTGTGACCCTCAATCATTGACACCCATACTGTGACCCTCAATCACTGACACCCATACTGTGACCCTCAGTCACTGACACCCATCCTGTGACCCTCAGTCACTGACACCCATACTGTGACCCTCAATCACTGACACCCATCCTGTGACCCTCATCATTGACACCCATAATGTGACCCTCAATCACTGACACCCATATTGTGACCCTCAATCATTGACACCCATACTGTAACCCTCAATCACTGACACCCATACTGTGACCCTCAATCACTGACACACATCCTGTGACCCTCAATCACTGACACCCATACTGTGACCCTCAATCACTGACACCCATCCTGTGACCCTCAATCATTGACACCCATACTTTGACCCTCAATCACTGACACCCATACTGTGACCCTCAATCATTGACACACATACTGTGACCCTCAATCACTGACACGCATACTGTGACCCTCAATCATTGACACCCATACTGTGACCCTCAATCACTGACACCCATACTGTGACCTTCAATTATTGACACCCATATTGTGACCCTCAGGCACTGACACCCATCCTGTGACCCTCAGCCACTGACACCCATACTGTGACCCTCATTCACTGACACCCATACTGTGACCCTCAATCATTGACACCCATCCTGTGACCCTCAGTCACTGACACCCAAACTGTGACCCTCAATCATTGACACCCATAATTTGACCCTCAATCACTGACACCCAACCTGTGACCCTCAGTCACTGACACCCATACTGTGACCCTCATTCACTGACACCCATATTGTGACCCTCAGTCACTGACACCCATCCTGTGACCCTCAATCACTGACACCCATACTGTGACACTCAATCACTGACACCCATACTGTGACCCTCAATCACTGACACCCATACTGTGACCATCAATCACTGACACCCATACTGTGACCCTCAATCATTGACACCCATACTGTGACCCTCAATCAATGACACCCATACTGTGACCCTCAATCACTGACACCCATCCTGTGACCCTCAGTCACTGACACCCATACTGTGACCCTCAATCACTGACACCCATCCTGTGACCCTCAATCATTGACACCCATACTGTGACCCTCAATCACTGACACCCATATTGTGACCCTCAATCATTGACACCCATACTGTGACCCTCAATCACTGACACCCATACTGTGACCCTCAATCACTGACACACATCCTGTGACCCTCAATCACTGACACCCATACTGTGACCCTCAATCACTGACACCCATCCTGTGACCCTCAATCATTGACACCCATACTTTGACCCTCAATCACTGACACCCATACTGTGACCCTCAATCATTGACACACATACTGTGACCCTCAATCACTGACACGCATACTGTGACCCTCAATCATTGACACCCATTCTGTGACCCTCAGTCATTGACACCCATATTGTGACCCTCAATCACTGACACCCATACTGTGACCCTCAATCACTGACACCCATACTGTGACCCTCAGTCACTGACACCCATACTGTGACCCTCAATCATTGACACCCATACTGTGACCCTCAATCACTGACACCCATACTGTGACCCTCAGTCACTGACACCCATACTGTGACCCTCAATCACTGACAACCACACTGTGACCCTCAATCACTGACACCCATACTTTGACACTGAATCACTGACACCCATACTGTGACCCTCAATCATTGACACCCATACTGTGACCCTCAATCATTGACACCCATCCTGTGACCCTCAATCATTGACACCCATCCTGTGACCCTCAATCATTGACACCCATCCTGTGACACTCAATCACTGACACCCATACTGTGACCCTCAATCACTGACACCCATACTGTGACCCTCAATCAATGGCACCCATACTGTGAACCTCAATCACTGACACCCATACTGTGACCCTCAATCACTGACACCCATCCTGTGACCCTCAATCACTGACACCCATCCTGTGACCCTCAATCATTCACAGCCATACTGTGACCCTCAGTCACTGACACCCATAATGTGACACTCAATCACTGACACCCATCCTGTGACCCTCAATCACTGACACCCATACTGTGACCCTCAATCACTGACACCCATACTGTGACCCTCAATCACTGACACCCATACTGTGAACCTCAGTCACTGACACCCATACTCTGACACTCAATCATTGGCACCCATCCTGTGACCCTCAATCTCTGACACCCATAATGTGACCCTCAATCTCTGACACCCATACTGTGACCCTCAATCACTGACACCCATACTGTGACCCTCCATCACTGACACCCATACTGTGACCCTCAATCACTGACACCCATACTGTGACCCTCAATCACTGACACCCATACTTTGACCCTCAATCACTGACACCCATACTGTGACCCTCAATCACGGACACCCATACTGTGACCCTCAATCACTGGCACCCATACTGTGACCCTCAGTCACTGACACCCATACTGTGACCCTCAATCTCTGACACCCATACTGTGACCCTCAATCACTGACACCCATACTGTGACCCTCAATCACTGACACTCATACTGTGACCCTCAATCACTGACACCCATACTGTGACCCTCAATCACTGACACCCATACTGTGACCCTCTATGACTGACACCCATACTGTGACCCTCAATCACTGACACCCATACTGTGACCCTCAATCACTGACACCCATACTGCGACCCTCAATCACTGACACCCATACTGTGACCCTCAATCACTGACACCCATACTGTGACCCTCAATCACTGACACCCATACTGTGACCCTCAGTCACTGACACCCATCCTGTGACCCTCAATCACTGACACCCATATTGTGACCCTCAATCATTGACACCCATATTGTGACCCTCAATCACTGACACCCATCCTGTGACCCTCAATCATTGACACCCATACTCTGACCCTCAATCACTGACACCCATCCTGTGACCTTCAGGCACTGACACCCATCCTGTGACCCTCAATCACTGACACACATCCTGTGACCCTCAATCATTGACACCCATACTGTGACCCTCTGTCACTGACACCCATAATGTGACGCTCAATCACTGACACCCATCCTGTGACCCTCAGTCACTGACACCCATACTGTGACACTCTATCATTGGCACCGATCCTGTGACCCTCAATCTCTGACACCCACACTGTGACCCTCAATCACTGACACCCATACTGTGACCCTCAATCTCTGACACCCATACTGTAACCCTCAATCACTGACACCCATACTGTGACCCTCAATCACTGACACTCATACTGTGACCCTCAATCACTGACACCCATACTGTGACACTCTATCATTGGCACCGATCCTGTGACCCTCAATCTCTGACACCCACACTGTGACCCTCAATCACTGACACCCATACTGTGACCCTCAATCTCTGACACCCATACTGTAACCCTCAATCACTGACACCCATACTGTGACCCTCAATCACTGACACTCATACTGTGACCCTCAATCACTGACACCCATACTGTGACCCTCAATCAATGACACCCATACTGTGACCCTCAATCACTGACACCCACACTGTGACCCTCAATCACTGACAACCATACTGTGACCCTCAATCACTGACACCCATACTGTGACCCTCAATCACTGACACCCATACTGTGACCTTCAATCATTGACACCCATCCTGTGACCCTTAGGCACTGACACCTATCCTGTGACCCTCAGTCACTGACAACCATACCGTGACCCTCAGTCACTGACACCCATACTGTGACCCTCAATCATTGACACCCATCCTGTGATCCTCAGTCACTGACACCCAAACTGTGACCCTCAATCATTGACACCCACAATTTGACCCTCAATCACTGACACCCATCCAGTGACCCTCAGTCACTGACACCCATACTGTGACCCTCAATCACTGACACCCATATTGTGACCCTCAGTCACTGACACCCATCCTGTGACCCTCAATCACTGACACCCATACTGTGACCCTCAATCACTGACACCCATACTGTGACCCTCAGTCATTGACACCCATACTCTGACCCTCAATCACTGACACCCATCCTGTGACCTTCAGGCACTGACACCCATCCTGTGACCCTCAATCACTGACACACATCCTGTGACCCTCAATCATTGACACCCATACTGTGACCCTCTGTCACTGACACCCATAATGTGACCCTCAATCACTGACACCCATCCTGTGACCCTCAATCACTGACACCCATATTGTGACCCTCAATCACTGACACACATACTGTGACCCTCAATCACTGACACCCATACTGTGACGCTCAATCACTGACACCCATACTGTGTCCCTCAGTCACTGACACCCATACTGTGACACTCTATCATTGGCACCGATCCTGTGACCCTCAATCTCTGACACCCACACTGGGACCCTCAATCACTGACACCCATACTGTGACCCTCAATCTCTGACACCCATACTGTAACCCTCAATCACTGACACCCATACTGTGACCCTCAATCACTGACACTCATACTGTGACCCTCAATCACTGACACCCATACTGTGACCCTCAATCAATGACACCCATACTGTGACCCTCAATCACTGACACCCACACTGTGACCCTCAATCACTGACAACCATACTGTGACCCTCAATCACTGACACCCATACTGTGACCCTCAATCACTGACACCCGTACTGTGACCTTCAATCATTGACACCCATCCTGTGACCCTCAGGCACTGACACCTATCCTGTGACCCTCAGTCACTGACAACCATACCGTGACCCTCAGTCACTGACACCCATACTGTGACCCTCAATCATTGACACCCATCCTGTGATCCTCAGTCACTGACACCCAAACTGTGACCCTCAATCATTGACACCCATAATTTGACCCTCAATCACTGACACCCATCCAGTGACCCTCAGTCACTGACACCCATACTGTGACCCTCAATCACTGACACCCATATTGTGACCCTCAGTCACTGACACCCATCCTGTGACCCTCAATCACTGACACCCATACTGTGACCCTCAATCACTGACACCCATACTGTGACCCTCAATCACTGACACCCATACTGTGACCCTCAATCATTGACACCCATACTGTGACCCTCAATCACTGACACCCATACTGTGACCCTCAATCACTGACACCCATCCTGTGACCCTCAGTCACTGACACTCATACTGTGACCCTCAATCACTGACACCCATCCTGTGACCCTCAATCATTGACACCCATACTGTGACCCTCAATCACTGACACCCATACTGTGACCCTCAATCATTGACACCGATACTGTGACCCTCAATCACTGACACCCATACTGTGACCCTCAATCACTGACACCCATCCTGTGACCCTCAATCACTGACACCCATCCTGTGACCCTCAATCATTGACACCCATACTTTGACCCTCAATCACTGACACCCATACTGTGACCCTCAATCATTGACACACATACTGTGACCCTCAATCACTGACACCCATACTGTGACCCTCAATCATTGACACCCATACTGTGACCCTCAGTCATTGACACCCATACTGTGACCCTCAATCACTGACACCCATATTGTGACCCTCAATCACTGACACCCATACTGTGACCCTCAGTCACTGACACCCATACCGTGACCCGCAATCATTGACACCCATACTGTGGCCCTCAATCTCTGACACCCATACTGTGACCCTCAATCACTGACACCCATCCTGTGACCCTCAGTCACTGACACCCATACTGTGACCCTCAATCACTGACACCCATCCTGTGACCCTCAATCATTGACACCCATACTGTGACCCTCAATCACTGACACCCATATTGTGACCCTTAATCATTGACACCCATACTGTGACCCTCAATCACTGACACCCATACTGTGACCCTCAATCACTGACACACATTCTGTGACCCTCAATCACTGACACCCATACTGTGACCCTCAATCACTGACACGCATACTGTGACCCTCAATCATTGACACCCATATTGTGACCCTCAGTCATTGACACCCATACTGTGACCCTCAATCACTGACACCCATACTGTGACCCTCAATCACTGACACCCATACTGTGACCCTCAGTCACTGACACCCATACTGTGACCCTCAATCATTGACACCCATACTGTGACCCTCAATCACTGACACCCATACTGTGACCCTCAATCATTGACACACATACTGTCACCCTCAGACATTGACACCCATACTGTGACCCTCAATCACTGACACCCATACTGTGACCCTCAATCATTGACACCCATACTGTGACCCTCTGTCACTGACAACCACACTGTGACCCTCAATCACTGACACCCATACTTTGACACTGAATCACTGACACCCATACTGTGACCCTCATTCATTGACACCCATACTGTGACCCTCAATCATTGACACCCATACTGTGACCCTCAATCATTGACACCCATCCTGTGACCCTCAATCATTGACACCCATCCTGTGACCCTCAATCATTGACACCCATCCTGTGACACTCAATCACTGACACCCATACTGTGACCCTCAATCACTGACACCCATACTGTGACCCTCAATCAATGGCACCCATACTGTGACCCTCAATCACTGACACCCATACTGTGACCATCAATCACTGACACCCATCCTGTGACCCTCAATCACTGACACCCATCCTGTGACCCTCAATCATTCACAGCCATACTGTGACCCTCAGTCACTGACACCCATAATGTGACCCTCAATCATTGACACCCATACTGTTACTCTCAATCATTGACACCCATACTGTGACTCTCAATCACTGACACCCATACTGTGACCCTCAGTCATTGACACCCATACTCTGACCCTCAATCACTGACACCCATCCTGTGACCTTCAGGCACTGACACCCATCCTGTGACCCTCAATCACTGACACACATCCTGTGACCCTCAATCATTGACACCCATACTGTGACCCTCTGTCACTGACACCCATAATGTGACCCTCAATCACTGACACCCATCCTGTGACCCTCAATCACTGACACCCATATTGTGACCCTCAATCACTGACACACATACTGTGACCCTCAATCACTGACACCCATACTGTGACGCTCAATCACTGACACCCATACTGTGTCCCTCAGTCACTGACACCCATACTGTGACACTCTATCATTGGCACCGATCCTGTGACCCTCAATCTCTGACACCCACACTGGGACCCTCAATCACTGACACCCATACTGTGACCCTCAATCTCTGACACCCATACTGTAACCCTCAATCACTGACACCCATACTGTGACCCTCAATCACTGACACTCATACTGTGACCCTCAATCACTGACACCCATACTGTGACCCTCAATCAATGACACCCATACTGTGACCCTCAATCACTGACACCCACACTGTGACCCTCAATCACTGACAACCATACTGTGACCCTCAATCACTGACACCCATACTGTGACCCTCAATCACTGACACCCGTACTGTGACCTTCAATCATTGACACCCATCCTGTGACCCTCAGGCACTGACACCTATCCTGTGACCCTCAGTCACTGACAACCATACCGTGACCCTCAGTCACTGACACCCATACTGTGACCCTCAATCATTGACACCCATCCTGTGATCCTCATTCACTGACACCCAAACTGTGACCCTCAATCATTGACACCCATAATTTGACCCTCAATCACTGACACCCATCCAGTGACCCTCAGTCACTGACACCCATACTGTGACCCTCAATCACTGACACCCATATTGTGACCCTCAGTCACTGACACCCATCCTGTGACCCTCAATCACTGACACCCATACTGTGACCCTCAATCACTGACACCCATACTGTGACCCTCAATCACTGACACCCATACTGTGACCCTCAATCATTGACACCCATACTGTGACCCTCAATCACTGACACCCATACTGTGACCCTCAATCACTGACACCCATCCTGTGACCCTCAGTCACTGACACTCATACTGTGACCCTCAATCACTGACACCCATCCTGTGACCCTCAATCATTGACACCCATACTGTGACCCTCAATCACTGACACCCATACTGTGACCCTCAATCATTGACACCGATACTGTGACCCTCAATCACTGACACCCATACTGTGACCCTCAATCACTGACACCCATCCTGTGACCCTCAATCACTGACACCCATCCTGTGACCCTCAATCATTGACACCCATACTTTGACCCTCAATCACTGACACCCATACTGTGACCCTCAATCATTGACACACATACTGTGACCCTCAATCACTGACACCCATACTGTGACCCTCAATCATTGACACCCATACTGTGACCCTCAGTCATTGACACCCATACTGTGACCCTCAATCACTGACACCCATATTGTGACCCTCAATCACTGACACCCATACTGTGACCCTCAGTCACTGACACCCATACCGTGACCCGCAATCATTGACACCCATACTGTGGCCCTCAATCTCTGACACCCATACTGTGACCCTCAATCACTGACACCCATCCTGTGACCCTCAGTCACTGACACCCATACTGTGACCCTCAATCACTGACACCCATCCTGTGACCCTCAATCATTGACACCCATACTGTGACCCTCAATCACTGACACCCATATTGTGACCCTTAATCATTGACACCCATACTGTGACCCTCAATCACTGACACCCATACTGTGACCCTCAATCACTGACACACATTCTGTGACCCTCAATCACTGACACCCATACTGTGACCCTCAATCACTGACACGCATACTGTGACCCTCAATCATTGACACCCATATTGTGACCCTCAGTCATTGACACCCATACTGTGACCCTCAATCACTGACACCCATACTGTGACCCTCAATCACTGACACCCATACTGTGACCCTCAGTCACTGACACCCATACTGTGACCCTCAATCATTGACACCCATACTGTGACCCTCAATCACTGACACCCATACTGTGACCCTCAATCATTGACACACATACTGTCACCCTCAGACATTGACACCCATACTGTGACCCTCAATCACTGACACCCATACTGTGACCCTCAATCATTGACACCCATACTGTGACCCTCTGTCACTGACAACCACACTGTGACCCTCAATCACTGACACCCATACTTTGACACTGAATCACTGACACCCATACTGTGACCCTCATTCATTGACACCCATACTGTGACCCTCAATCATTGACACCCATACTGTGACCCTCAATCATTGACACCCATCCTGTGACCCTCAATCATTGACACCCATCCTGTGACCCTCAATCATTGACACCCATCCTGTGACACTCAATCACTGACACCCATACTGTGACCCTCAATCACTGACACCCATACTGTGACCCTCAATCAATGGCACCCATACTGTGACCCTCAATCACTGACACCCATACTGTGACCATCAATCACTGACACCCATCCTGTGACCCTCAATCACTGACACCCATCCTGTGACCCTCAATCATTCACAGCCATACTGTGACCCTCAGTCACTGACACCCATAATGTGACCCTCAATCATTGACACCCATACTGTTACTCTCAATCATTGACACCCATACTGTGACTCTCAATCACTGACACCCATACTGTGACCCTCAATCACTGACACCCATACTGTGACCCTCAATCATTGACACCCATACTGTGACCCTCAATCATTGACATCCATCCTGTGACCCTCAATCAATACAATACAATACAAATCGCTTTATTGGCATGATAAGGTACATCTTATGTTGCCAAAGCATCAAAATACATTTATGGTTGAACACATAAACGCGGTTCCATTCATACAGTGTATAAACAGGTATATCCCTGAGTTTATAAATATATTTTCGCCTTGTTTATATATACTCTTGTCTTAGTTTACTGGTTGTCCCTCTGTTCATGGCAAGCTGTAACATAGTACTACTGTGACCCTCAATCATTGACACCCATTCTGTGACCCTCAGTCATTGACACCCATAATGTGACCCTCAATCACTGACACCCATACTGTGACCCTCAGGCACTGACACCCATCCTGTGACCCTCAGCCACTGACACCCATACTGTGACCCTCATTCACTGACACCCACACTGTGACCCTCAATCATTGACACCCATCCTGTGACCCTCAGTCACTGACACCCAAACTGTGACCCCCAATCATTGACACCCATAATTTGACCCTCAATCACTGACACCCATCCTGTGACCCTCAGTCACTGACACCCATACTGTGAACCTCATTCACTGACACCCATATTGTGACCCTCAGTCACTGACACCCATCCTGTGACCATCAATCACTGACACCCATACTGTGACCCTCAATCACTGACACCCATATTGTGACCCTCAATCACTGACACCCATACTGTGACCATCAATCACTGACACCCATACTGTGACCCTCAATCATTGACACCCATACTGTGACCCTCAATCACTGACACCCATACTGTGACCCTCAATCACTGACACCCATCCTGTGACCCTCAGTCACTGACACCCATACTGTGACCCTCAATCACTGACACCCATCCTGTGACCCTCAATCATTGACACCCATACTGTGACCCTCAATCACTGACACCCATATTGTGACCCTCAATCATTGACACCCATACTGTAACCCTCAATCACTGACACCCATACTGTGACCCTCAATCACTGACACACATCCTGTGACCCTCAATCACTGACACCCATACTGTGACCCTCAATCACTGACACCCATCCTGTGACCCTCAATCATTGACACCCATACTTTGACCCTCAATCACTGACACCCATACTGTGACCCTCAATCATTGACACACATACTGTGACCCTCAATCACTGACACGCATACTGTGACCCTCAATCATTGACACCCATACTGTGACCCTCAATCACTGACACCCATACTGTGACCTTCAATCATTGACACCCATATTGTGACCCTCAGGCACTGACACCCATCCTGTGACCCTCAGCCACTGACACCCATACTGTGACCCTCATTCACTGACACCCATACTGTGACCCTCAATCATTGACACCCATCCTGTGACCCTCAGTCACTGACACCCAAACTGTGACCCTCAATCATTGACACCCATAATTTGACCATCAATCACTGACACCCAACCTGTGACCCTCAGTCACTGACACCCATACTGTGACCCTCATTCACTGACACCCATATTGTGACCCTCAGTCACTGACACCCATCCTGTGACCCTCAATCACTGACACCCATACTGTGACCCTCAATCACTGACACCCATACTGTGACCCTCAATCACTGACACCCATACTGTGACCATCAATCACTGACACCCATACTGTGACCCTCAATCATTGACACCCATACTGTGACCCTCAATCACTGACACCCATACTGTGACCCTCAATCACTGACACCCATCCTGTGACCCTCAGTCACTGACACCCATACTGTGACCCTCAATCACTGACACCCATCCTGTGACCCTCAATCATTGACACCCATACTGTGACCCTCAATCACTGACACCCATATTGTGACCCTCAATCATTGACACCCATACTGTGACCCTCAATCACTGACACCCATACTGTGACCCTCAATCACTGACACACATCCTGTGACCCTCAATCACTGACACCCATACTGTGACCCTCAATCACTGACACCCATCCTGTGACCCTCAATCATTGACACCCATACTTTGACCCTCAATCACTGACACCCATACTGTGACCCTCAATCATTGACACACATACTGTGACCCTCAATCACTGACACGCATACTGTGACCCTCAATCATTGACACCCATTCTTTGACCCTCAGTCATTGACACCCATATTGTGACCCTCAATCACTGACACCCATACTGTGACCCTCAATCACTGACACCCATACTGTGACCCTCAGTCTCTGACACCCATACTGTGACCCTCAATCATTGACACCCATACTGTGACCCTCAATCACTGACACCCATACTGTGACCCTCAATCATTGACACCCATACTGTGACCCTCAGACATTGACACCCATACTGTGACCCTCAATCACTGACACCTATACTGTGACCCTCAATCATTGACACCCATACTGTGACCCTCTGTCACTGACAACCACACTGTGACCCTCAATCACTGACACCCATACTTTGACACTGAATCACTGACACCCATACTGTGACCCTCAATCATTGACACCCATACTGTGACCCTCAATCATTGACACCCATACTGTGACCCTCAATCATTGACACCCATCCTGTGACCCTCAATCATTGACACCCATCCTGTGACCCTCAATCATTGACACCCATCCTGTGACACTCAATCACTGACACCCATACTGTGACCCTCAATCACTGACACCCATACTGTGACCCTCAATCAATGGCACCCATACTGTGAACCTCAATCACTGACACCCATACTGTGACCCTCAATCACTGACACCCATCCTGTGACCCTCAATCACTGACACCCATCCTGTGACCCTCAATCATTCACAGCCATACTGTGACCCTCAGTCACTGACACCCATAATGTGACCCTCAATCACTGACACCCATCCTGTGACCCTCAATCACTGACACCCATACTGTGACCCTCAATCACTGACACCCATACTGTGACCCTCAATCACTGACACCCATACTGTGAACCTCAGTCACTGACACCCATACTCTGACACTCAATCATTGGCACCCATCCTGTGACCCTCAATCTCTGACACCCATAATGTGACCCTCAATCTCTGACACCCATACTGTGACCCTCAATCACTGACACCCATACTGTGACCCTCAATCATTGGCACCCACCCTGTGACCCTCAATCACTGACACCCATAATGTGACCCTCCATCACTGACACCCATACTGTGACCCTCAATCACTGACACCCATACTGTGACCCTCAATCACTCACACCCATACTTTGACCCTCAATCACTGACACCCATACTGTGACCCTCAATCACGGACACCCATACTGTGACCCTCAATCACTGGCACCCATACTGTGACCCTCAGTCACTGACACCCATACTGTGACCCTCAATCTCTGACACCCATACTGTGACCCTCAATCACTGACACCCATACTGTGACCCTCAATCACTGACACTCATACTGTGACCCTCAATCACTGACACCCATACTGTGACCCTCAATCACTGACACCCATACTGTGACCCTCTATGACTGACACCCATACTGTGACCCTCAATCACTGACACCCATACTGTGACCCTCAATCACTGACACCCATACTGCGACCCTCAATCACTGACACCCATACTGTGACCCTCAATCACTGACACCCATACTGTGACCCTCAATCACTGACACCCATACTGTGACCCTCAGTCACTGACACCCATCCTGTGACCCTCAATCACTGACACCCATATTGTGACCCTCAATCATTGACACCCATATTGTGACCCTCAATCACTGACACCCATCCTGTGACCCTCAATCATTGACACCCATACTCTGACCCTCAATCACTGACACCCATCCTGTGACCTTCAGGCACTGACACCCATCCTGTGACCCTCAATCACTGACACACATCCTGTGACCCTCAATCATTGACAGCCATACTGTGACCCTCTGTCACTGACACCCATACTGTGACCCTCAATCATTGACACCCATACTGTGACCCTCAATCAATGACACCCATACTGTGACCCTCAATCACTGACACCCACACTGTGACCCTCAATCACTGACAACCATACTGTGACCCTCAATCACTGACACCCATACTGTGACCCTCAATCACTGACACCCATACTCTGACCTTCAATCATTGACACCCATCCTGTGACCCTCAGGCACTGACACCTATCCTGTGACCCTCAGTCACTGACAACCATACCGTGACCCTCAGTCACTGACACCCATACTGTGACCCTCAATCATTGACACCCATCCTGTGATCCTCAGTCACTGACACCCAAACTGTGACCCTCAATCATTGACACCCATAATTTGACCCTCAATCACTGACACCCATCCAGTGACCCTCAGTCACTGACACCCATACTGTGACCCTCAATCACTGACACCCATATTGTGACCCTCAGTCACTGACACCCATCCTGTGACCCTCAATCACTGACACCCACACTGTGACCCTCAATCACTGACACCCATACTGTGACCCTCAATCACTGACACCCATACTGTGACCCTCAATCATTGACACCCATACTGTGACCCTCAATCACTGACACCCATACTGTGACCCTCAATCACTGACACCCATCCTGTGACCCTCAGTCACTGACACTCATACTGTGACCCTCAATCACTGACACCCATCCTGAGACCCTCAATCATTGACACCCATACTGTGACCCTCAATCACTGACACCCATACTGTGACCCTCAATCATTGACACCGATACTGTGACCCTCAATCACTGACAGCCATACTGTGACCCTCAATCACTGACACCCATCCTGTGACCCTCAATCACTGACACCCATCCTGTGACCCTCAATCATTGACACCCATACTTTGACCCTCAATCACTGACACCCATACTGTGACCCTCAATCATTGACACACATACTGTGACCCTCAATCACTGACACCCATACTGTGACCCTCAATCATTGACACCCATACTGTGACCGTCAGTCATTGACACCCATACTGTGACCCTCAATCACTGACACCCATACTGTGACCCTCAATCACTGACACCCATACTGTGACCCTCAGTCACTGACACCCATACCGTGACCCGCAATTATTGACACCCATACTGTGACCCTCTGTCACTGACACCCATACTGTGACCCTCAATCATTGACACACATACTGTGACCCTCAATCACTGACACCCATACTGTGACCCTCAATCATTGACACCCATACTGTGACCCTCAGACATTGACACCCATACTGTGACCCTCAATCACTGACACCCATACTGTGACCCTCTATCATTGACACCCATACTGTGACCCTCTGTCACTGACAACCACACTGTGACCCTCAATCACTGACACCCATAATGTGACACTGAATCACTGACACCCATACCGTGACCCTCAATCATTGACACCCATACTGTGACCCTCAATCATTGACACCCATCCTGTGACCCTCAATCATTGACACCCATCCTGTGACCCTCAATCATTGACACCCATCCTGTGACACTCAATCACTGACACCCATACTGTGACCCTCAATCACTGACACCCACACTGTGACCCTCAATCAATGGCACCCACACTGTGAGCCTCAATCACTGACACCCATACTGTGACCCTCAATCACTGACACCCATCCTGTGACCCTCAATCACTGACACCCATCCTGTGACCGTGAATCATTGACAGCCATACTGTGAACCTCAGTCACTGACACCCATAATGTGACCCTCAATCACTGACACCCATCCTGAGACCCACAATCACTGACACCCATACTGTGACCCTCAATCACTGACACCCATACTGTGACCCTCAATCACTGACACCCATACTGTGAACCTCCGTCACTGACACCCATACTCTGACACTCAATCATTGGCACCCATCCTGTGACCCTCAATCTCTGACACCCATACTGTGACCCTCAGTCTCTGACACCCATACTGTGACCCTCAATCACTGACACCCATACTGTGACCCTCAATCATTGGCACCCACCCTGTGACCCTCAATCACTGACACCCATACTGTGACCCTCCATCACTGACACCCATACTGTGACCCTCAATCACTGACACCCATACTGTGACCCTCAATCACTGACACCCATACTTTGACCCTCAATCACTGACACCCATACTGTGACCCTCAATCACAGACACCCATACTGTGACCCTCAATCACTGACACCCATACTGTGACCCTCAGTCACTGACACCCATACTGTGACCCTCAATCACTGACACCCATACTGTGACCCTCAATCACGGACACCCGTACTGTGACCCTCAATCACTGACACCCACACTGTGACCCTCAATCACTGACACCCATACTGTGACCCTCAATCACTGACACCCATACTGTGACCCTCAATCACGGACACCCATCCTGTGACCCTCAATCATTGACACCCATACTGTGTCCCTCAATCACTGACACCCATACTGTGACCCTCAATCATTGACACCCATCCTGTGACCCTCAATCATTGACACCCATCCTGTGACACTCAATCACTGACACCCATTCTGTGACCCTCAATCACTGACACCCATACTGTGACCCTCAATCGCTGACACCCATACTGTGAACCTCAATCACTGACACCCATACTGTGACCCTCAATCACTGACACCCATACTGTGACCCTCAATCACGGACACCCATATTGTGACCCTCAAGCACTGACACCCATACTGTGACCCTCAGTCACTGACACCCATACTGTGACCCTCAATCACTGACACCCATACTGTGACCCTCAATCACGGACATCCATCCTGTGACCCTCAATCACTGACACCCATCCTGTGACCCTCAATCATTGACACCCATCCTGTGACACTCAATCACAATTCACAATTCACAATTCAAATCGCTTTATTGGCATGATAAGTTACATCTTATGTTGCCAAAGCATCAAAATACATTTGTGGTTTAGCACATAAACGCAGTTCTATTCATACATTATATAAACAGGTATATCCCTGAGTGTATAAATATACATTCGCATTGTTTATATATATTCTTTTCTTCACTTACTGGTTGTCCCTCTGTTCATGGCAAGCTGTAACATAGTGTGCCGCCAGTGTTATACAGCTTCTCTCCTCTCCCAGTAGGAATGGGAGTTTTTGGTTGTCATTCAGATTTCTGAAATCAGGGCATATTTGTGAGAATTTTTGGTAGAAATTCTCCCTGATGACCTGATATTTTCCACAAGCTGTGAGGAAGTGCATCTCTGTCTCCACCACTCCCTGACTGCAGTGAGAGCATATCCTGTCCTCTCTTGGCAGCCTGGTCTGCCTGTGTCTGCCTTTTTCGATCGCTAGGCTATGTTCGCTAAGTCTGTACCTTGTCAAGGTTCTTCTCAGTTTGTTATCCTTTACCATGGTCAGGTAATCAGCTATGTTGTATTGTCTGTTTAGGGCCAAGTAGCAATTGAGTTTGCTTTGGGTTTTTGTTGTTTCTGCCCAATATGTCAGATATTTTTCCTTTTGCTTAGCGACGATTGTGTTGGGTCGAATTCTTTGTGTTACCCTGTCACTGTCCTGGGGCTGGTTATTGTTAGTATTGTTAGTAGTTACTTCACTGAGTCCCAGGACTAGTTGACTGAGGGTATTCTTCTTTATGGTCAGCTCTTGGCATTTCAGGGCGTCGTAGTGATAGCATTGGGGATTGCTCATTTGTCGGTGATTCCAAAATTTGGTGGCTCTTTTTTGGATAGTGATTATTAATGGATATTGGCCTAGTTCCGCCCTGCATGCATTGTTTCCTGTTTTCCTTTGAGTCCGGAGGATACTTTTACAGAATTCTGCATGTAGGATCTCAATTGGGTGTTTGTCCCATTTTGCAAATTCTTGTTGAGTTAGCGGTCCCCATACCTCACTGCCATAGAGTGCAATTGGTTCAATTACTGATTTGAAAATTTTGAGCCAAATGCTCATTGGGATTTCTATTTGGATTGATTTTTTGATGGCATAGAAAGCCCTTCTTGCTTTCTCTTTCAGTTCATTCACAGCCAGTTTGAAGTTTCCCGTAGAACTGATTTTTAAGCCCAAGTATGTGTAGTTAGTGGTTTGTTCAATTTTGGTTGTTCCTACTGTGAAATTTATTTTGGGTCCCTGATGTTTGGATCTTTGCTGGAACACAAGGACTTTGGTTTTTTGGGGATTTATTGTCAGGGCCCAAGTCTGGCAGTACGACTCCAGCAGGTCCAGGTTTTGCTGTAGCCCCTCTTTAGTAGGTGACAGCAGAACCAGGTCGTCTGCATAGAGGAGGAATTTAACCTTGGATTCATATAGGGTGAGGCCGGGTGCTGTAGATTGTTCAAGTAGTTTTGCCAATCCATTTATGTAAATATTAAAGAGTGTCGGTGAGATTGGCGAGCCCTGCGTCACCCCCCGCCCCTGTGGGAAGTATTTTGTTTGTTTGTCTCCAATTTTAACTGCACATTTGTTGTTTGTATACATTGATTTAATTACATCATATGTTTTCCCTCCGACCCCACTTTCGATAAGTTTCAGGAATAAACCGTCATGCCAGATGGAGTCGAAAGCCTTCTGGAAATCTACAAAGCATGTGTAGATTTTGCTTTTGTTATGGTGAACGTGTTTGTCAATTCGGGTCTGTAGGGTGAAGATATGATCGGATGTTCTATAGTTTGGCAGGAATCCAATTTGGCTTTTACTCAAGACATTGTGCTCCTCAAGGAAGTTTATAAGTCTTTTGTTTATGATGCTACAGAATGCCTTCCCCAGGTTACTGTTTACACAGATGCCTCGATAGTTGTTTGGGTCGATTTTGTCCCCACTTTTGTATATGGGCGTTATGAGTCCTTTGTTCCAGATATCAGGGAAATAACCGACACTCAGAACCAAGTTGAAGAGTTTTAGGATAGCCAGTTTCATTTTGTTGTCTGTGTGTTTAATCATCTCGTTTAGTATGCCGTCTGTCCCGCAGGCTTTTCCTGGTCGCAGGTCCTTGAGTTTTTCAAGAAGTTCTTTTTCTGTTATTATGGCGTCCAGCGGGTTTTGGTTATCTTTTATGGCCATTTCTAGCTTTTCCAGTTTTTTGCATATTTGGTGTTGCTCTGGTCTTAGTGTGTTTTTCTGGTATAATTTTTCAAAGTGGTTTACCCATGTGTCCCCATTTTGAATGGCCAAATCGTCGTGTTGTTTTTTGTGTCGTGTTTTCAAGTTTTCCCAGAAACAATTGGAATCAATGGATTCCTCCATGGAGCTGAGTGTATTCTTAATATATTGCTCTTTTTTGGTTCTGAGTGTGTTAGTGTCTGACAATAAGTAAGGCGTAGTTCCTCGTTTTCTGGATGTCTGTGTTTTTGGTTTGATATTTTTCTAAGTTTTTTCCTCATGTTATGGCAATCTCGGTCAAACCATTTTTCATAGTTTTTTGTTTTGGGTTTGTTCTTGCGAGCTTTCAAGTTTGCATTTGTTGCCAAATTATCAAAAATATTGTTTAGTTTACTAACTGCCCGGTTTACGCCTTCTTTATTGTGAGTGTATATGTTATCCAGAAAGGTGTCTAAGAGAGCTTGAGTTGATGCATTGCTAATTGTTTTCTGGTATTTTTCCGTGTCGTTTTTGGCCCATCTGTACGATTTTTTGGTGTTGTACAGTTTACTGGGTTGTGTTTCTATGTTGTTTGTTTCTGTCTTTTTGAGGAACATTGTAATTTGACTGTGATCTGACAGTGTTGTTTGTGGTTTGACTGTGAATGCTCTGAAAGAGGATGGGTCTAAGTCTGTAATCATATAGTCTACTGTGCTGCAGCCAAGAGGTGAGCAATAGGTCGATCTTCCTAGGAGGTCTCCTATGAACCTACCATTGACAATGTACAGACCCAGGTTTCGACAGAGCTGTAGTAGCTGTTTTCCGTTGGTATTTGACTGCTTGTCGCAGTTATGCCTGTATGGAAGGGAAGGGATGTCAAAGTGGTTATTCCTGAAAATGTAATTGTTTCCCTGATTATTGGTGAAGTCTGGTTCTTCGCCCGTTCTTGAATTGAGGTCCCCACAGACCAACACGTTCCCCTGGGCCTGGTAGTGGATAATTTCCCCCTCCATGTTGGAGAAGGTGTCCTCTTTAAAGTACGGGGAATCGATTGGAGGGATATAAAGTGCGCAAATGTAAACATCTTGGGTGTTTGAGATAATCTCCCTCTCAAGTTTGAGCCACATATGGTTTTCGCCCTTTTTTATAAATTTGATGTAATTCTTAAGTTCTGTTTTAAACCAGATCAGTATGCCTCCGGAGTCTCTGCCTTGGGTTACACTTGGTAATTTATTGGAGGGGACCACCAGCTCAGTGTACCCTTGGGGACAGCCAGTGTGTCCTTTTCCTTTATACCAAGTTTCCTGTAAAATGATAATATCTAGGTCTTTAGTTTCATCTATGAACTCTGGGGTCCTACTTTTCACTTCTCGCAGTGAAGAGCGTAGACCTTGGATATTCCAGGTCGAAATATATAAGGATTTCATGTTAAGTTTGATCTTTTACTATGATAGGTTAAAGAGTGGTACGTGTTTGTCGTGTCTAAGTGTGGGGGAAAAAAAAGATCACATCAGTTGTCTACAAAAGTTAATACAATTTGGTTACAGTTCTTTCTATTAATTAGTCCTTGATCCATAAGGCGGAAGTAGATGCTGCTGCACATCTGCTTATTGTCTCTTAATGGATTGTTTCTGTCTGAGGTATTGCGTACGTCCTGTGCATCTCTCCCTCTGTCTGGCTGGGAGCAGTCCTATTCCCCTGTGGGACAGGAGTGGTGCAGGTCTGATATTGTTGTTTTGCATGGGGATCCTCTCTGGTCTCGGTTGGTGTGTTGGTGGTCCTTGTAGTGTTCCTGATATGTACCCCGCTGATCTCTGGTGGTCGGGGGGGGGTCCTCTTGGAGTCTGGGTATGGACCCGATTAAAAGCGACGTCCTTCAGGGCTTTAGCAAAGATCGATATTCTTTGCCTTTGGATGTGGACGTGGTCGTAAAGACATTCCTCATCGAGGGTGGGGTGTTGGGCCAGGTGTACGTTGTGGTTTGATTCGCAGTCTCTTGCTATGCTGGCATTTATCTCATGAATTGTGTTGTTGTTGAAGTCTGTTCTCGGCAATATTGTGGAAACAGTGATTCTAGTGTTTGGAAATGTACTGCTTGCTTTCCTAATCATTGCTCTGAGCGATGTTGCTACTTCTTTCTGTTGGGTCTTTAGGTCATTTGTGCCCGTGTGTATTATTATGTGTTGGGGGGAGCCTAATCTGGCTTTGGTCAGCCATCCCATGGCTCTGTTTGTTGTTGGGCACCAGATCTTTTCTACTTTACTTCTAGGGAATAACTTTTTCTCCCATAGAAATTTCCCATTTGAGTCTATGAGTATTACGACGTCAGCCTTGTTTGTGTTTACTGTCTGGTGGCTTTCGCTTGGACTCATAGTGTGTGTGCTGGGCTGGGGTGTCTGGTGTGTGCGTACCTCTTGTGAGCGGCCCGCTTGTGGTTCCACGGTGGTGGGGGAAGATTGCGAATCAGTATGCTGGTCGGTCTGTGTGGCACCCCTTGTATTGTGTGTCTGTTGCTTTTGTTCCGTGTGGGAGTGCAGCCGTTCCGTCCGGTTCTGTCTTGTCTTATCTCTAGCCTCTGGTTGCTGGTCTAATGGTGTTATCTCTCCTCTATGGCTCTCTTCTTTTTCCTGCAGCTCTTTCACCTGATTCCTAAGTAGATTCACCTGGTTCTCAAGTAGCTTCAGCTCTCTCTTGTGTCTCTCCCTCTCCTGATTTTGATCGTCATTCATTTTGAGGAAGTCCTCTCTAAGTTTAACCATCTGTATCTCTAATTGATTAAATTTATCTTTTGGTTGTATCTGGCTGTGTGATCCCGGGGTATGTGTCTGGTCGGCCCTGGAAGGCTCACTCACTTCCTGGCTAGGCTGGTCGGCCCTGGAGGGCTCACTCACTTCCTGGCTATGCTGCTCTTCTCTTGGTGAGCTGGGAATGGTAGGGGGACTATGTGTGGCTTCCTCCCTGGTAGTTATGCTGGGGTTTGTCAGTTGTATCGTGTGGCTGTGGTTCCCCGGGGTTAGTGTCTGGTTTGAACTGTGTGGCTCGTTCACCTCCTGACCAGGCAGATTTTCTCCTGGTAAGTTGTCAATGTTGGGGGGAGTGCGGGCCACTCTGGGGCTGTTCCTTCCCCCCTTAGTTAATTTTTTCAGTGTCCTGAAGGCCGTTGCAAATTTGTCGAGGTTGCCTTGCACTAATATTGTTCCGGTATTGTACGCGTTGACCGTCGTAGTTGAACTGTCTCCTGGTGTGTTAATTTTCATTATGGACCCATTTGCGGTATTTTCTAGCTTAACATTGGTATAGTGTGATTTTATTGCTGTGATCCAAGCCACTGGCTGATGTGAGAAGAAAATGAGGTTACTTTTTGTCCCATTGTTGTAACAGTCAGCAAAAAGTGTTTCTGGTTTTTCTCTCATCTGCTCATGCTTGATCGCTTTTATAGCTTTTTTTGCGGTGTTGGGGGGAATCTGGAAGCGGGGCTGTTGTGGATCTTCTGATTCGCTCATTTTTGGTAAAGTATTGTTGATCTTAGAATAAGCTTTTCTGGGGCCCCGGGTTTGGTGTTTCCCTCTCCCTGTTCGCGAACTTTCCTGGTCCCCCTCTCCGACCCCGTGGTCCCTGGGCCTCGGCTTCTGGGTTCACCCTTCTCAGGTCTGGGTCTGTGAGCCGCTGTTTCCCGGTGCCTTCGGGCTGTTCCCCTCCCCCTCAGAGGTCTCTGTGCCTCTGTCTCGGCCTGTCTCCTCGGGCCTTTCCCTGGCTTCAGTCTCCCTCCCTGGGCCCTGTACTCACAGTCTTGGTTTGCTTCTGGAAGCCTTCTGGTTGCTCCCCTTCTCCTCAGAGGTCTCTGGGCCTGGCTCCTCGGGCCTTTCCCGGGCTTTCTAGCCCAGCCGCCGCTCGGGCTGTGCCTCGTTCGCCGTTCGGGTGCTGGACTGCGGTCGTCGCTCGGGTGCTGGACTGCGGCCGTCGCTCGGGTGCTGGACTGCGGCCGCCGATCGGGCCGTGTCTCGTTCGCCGCTCGGGCTCCCCGAGTCACCTCGTTCCGGCTGCCGCTGCGTCTCCGTGCGGCCTCCCCGATTCGCCTCGTTTCCCGAAGCGGCCTCCCCGAGTCTCCTCGCTCCGGCTGCCGCTGCGTCTCCGTGCGGCCTTCGCGCCTCGGTTCCCGATGCGGCCGAGTCACCTCGCTTCTGCTGCTGCTGTGGCCCCGTGCGGCCGCTGTTCTTTGGTTTGTATATTTTTTTTTTTCCTTAATTCTTTTTTTTCTTTGGATTTTTTTTTCTAATTTCCTCTGGGTTTTTTTCCTTTGGTGGTCTCTTTGGTGGTCTTTTCCTTCCTTACTTAATCTAGACTAAACTAAACTTAAACTTAACTAAACAAACTAAACTAACTTAACTAGTACTAAATTTAACTTTAAAACCTTTTTAAACTTGAAATGAACCTTTTTTCCCCCCACTTTAAACACTAAAAACACTAAAAATTCAGCAGCCCATCTTCAGCGTGTGTCCCTCAATCATTGGCACCCATACTGTGACCCTCAATCACTGACACCCATACTGTGACCCTCAATCACTGACACCCATCCTGTGACCCTCGATCACTGACACCCATCCTGTGACCCTCAATCACTGACACCCATACTGTGACCCTCAATCATTGACACCCATACTGTGACCCTCAATCATTGACACCCATACTGTGACCCTCAATCACTGACACCCATACTGTGACCCTCAATCACTGACACCCATACTGTGACCCTCAATCTCTGACACCCATACTGTAACCCTCAATCACTGACACCCATACTGTGACCCTCAATCACTGACACTCATACTGTGACCCTCAATCACTGACACCCATACTGTGACCCTCAATCACTGACACCCATACTGTGACCCTCAATCACTGACACCCACACTGTGACACTCAATCACTGACACCCATACTGTGACCCTCAATCACTGACACCCATACTGTGACCCTCAATCACTGACACCCATACTGTGACCCTCAGGCACTGACACCCATCCTGTGACATTCAGTCACTGACACCCATACCATGACCCTCAGTCACTGACACCCATACTGTGACCCCAATCATTGACACCCATCCTGTGACCCTCAGTCACTGACACCCAAACTGTGACCCTCAATCATTGACACCCATACTGTGACCGTCAATCATTGACACCCATATTGTGACCCTCAATCACTGACACCCATACTGTCACCCTGAATCATTGACACCCATACTGTGACCCTCAGACATTGACACCCATACTGTGACGCTCAATCACTGACACCCATACTGTGACCGTCAATCATTGACACCCATACTGTGACCTTCTGTCACTGACAACCACACTGTGACCCTCAATCACTGACACCCATACTGTGACACTGAATCAATGACACCCATACTGTGACCCTCAATCATTGACACCCATACTGTGACCCTCAATCACTGACACCCATACTGTGACCCTCAATCATTGACACCCATACTGTGACCCTCAGATATTGACACCCATACTGTGACCCTCAATCACTGACACCCATACTGTGACCCTCAATCATTGACACCCATACCGTGACCCTCAATCACTGACACCCATACTGTGACCCTCAATCATTGGCACCCATCCTGTGACCCTCAATCTCTGACACCCATATTGTGACCCTCAATCTCTGACACCCATACTGTGACCCTCAATCACTGACACCCATACTGTGACCCTCAATCATTGGCACCCACCCTGTGACCCTCAATCACTGACAGCCATACTGTGACCCTCCATCACTGACACCCATACTGTGACCCTCAATCACTGACACCCATACTGTGACCCTCAATCACTGACACCCATTATGTGACCCTCAATCACTGACACCCATACTGCGACCCTCAGTCACTGACACCCACACTGTGACCCTCAATCATTGACACCCATACTGTGACCCTCTGTCACTGACACCCATACTGTGACCCTCAATCATTGACACCCACACTGTGACCCTCAATCTCTGACACCCATACTGTGACCCTCAATCATTGCCACCCATACTGTGACCCTCAATCACTGACACCCATACTGTCACCCTGAATCATTGACACCCATACTGTGACCCTCAGACATTGACACCCATACTGTGACCCTCAATCACTGACACCCATACTGTGACCCTCAATCACTGACACCCATCCTGTGACCCTCAATCACTGACACCCATCCTGTGACCTCAATCACTGACAGCCATACTGTGACCCTCAGACACTGACACCCATAATGTGACCCTCAATCACTGACACCCATCCTGTGACCCTCAATCACTGACACCCATACTGTGACCCTCCATCACTGACACCCATACTGGGACCCTCAATCACTGACACCCATACTGTGAACCTCAGTCACTGACACCCATACTGTGAAACTCAATCATTGGCACCCATCCTGTGAGCCTCAATCTCTGACACCCATACTGTGACCCTCAATCTCTGACACCCATACTGTGACCCTCAATCACTGACACCCATACTGTGACCCTCAATCATTGGCACCCACCCTGTGACCCTCAATCACTGACACCCATACTGTGACCCTCCATCACTGACACCCATACTGTGACCCTCAATCACTGACACCCATACTGTGACCCTCAATCACTGACACCCATACTTTGACCCTCAATCACTGACACCCATACTGTGACCCTCAATCACAGACACCCATACTGTGACCCTCAATCACTGACACCCATACTGTGACCCTCAGTCACTGACACCCATACTGTGACCCTCAATCACTGACACCCATACTGTGACCCTCAATCACTGACACCCATACTGTGACGCTCAATCACTGACACCCATACTGCGACCCTCAATCACTGACACCCATACTGTGACCCTCAATCACGGACACCCATCCTGTGACCCTCAATCATTGACACCCATACTGTGACCCTCAATCACTGACACCCATACTGTGACCCTCAATCATTGACACCCATCCTGTGACCCTCAATCATTGACACCCATCCTGTGACACTCAATCACTGACACCCATACTGTGACCCTCAATCACTGACACCCATACTGTGACCCTCAATCGCTGACACCCATACTGTGACCCTCAATCACTGACACCCATACTGTGACCCTCAAACACTGACACCCATACTGTGACCCTCAATCACGGACACCCATACTGTGACCCTCAATCACTGACACCCATACTGTGACCCTCAGTCACTGACACCCATACTGTGACCCTCAATCACTGACACCCATACTGTGACCCTCAATCACGGACGCCCATCCTGTGACCCTCAATCACTGACACCCATCCTGTGACCCTCAATCATTGACACCCATCCTGTGACACTCAATCATTGACACCCATACTGTGACCCTCAATCACTGACACCCATCCTGTGACCCTCAAACATTTGCACCCATACTGTGACCCTCAATCACTGACACCCATACTGTGACCCTCAATCACTGACACCCATGCTGTGACCCTCAATCACTGACACCCATCCTGTGACCCTCAATCATTGACACCCATACTGTGACCCTCAGTAACTGACACCCATAATGTGACCCTCAATCACTGACACCCATCCTGTGACCCTCAATCACTGACACCCATACTGTGACCCTCAATCACTGACACCCATACTGTGACCCTCAATCACTGACACCCATACTGTGACCCTCAGTCACTGACACCCATACTGTGACACGCAATCATTGGCACCCATCCTGTGACCCTCAACCTCTGACACCCATACTGTGACCCTCAATCACAGACACCCATACTGTGACCCTCAATCATTGACACCCATACTGTGACCCTCATTCACTGACACCCATACTGTGACCCTCAATCACTGACACCCATACTGTGACCCTCAATCACTGACACCCATACTGTGACCCTCAATCACTGACACCCATACTGTGACCCTCAATCACTGACACCCATACTGTGACCCTCAATCATTGACACCCATACTGTGACCCTCAATCATTGACACCCATACTGTGACACTCAATCACTGACACCCATCCTGTGACCCTCAGTCACTGACACACATACTGTGACCCTCAATCACTGGCACCCATCCTGTGACCCTCAATCATTGACACCCATACTGTGAACCTCAATCACTGACACCCATACTGTGACCCTCAATCATTGACACCCATATTGTGACCCTCAATCACTGACACCCATACTGTGACCCTCAATCACTGACACCCATCCTGTGACCCTCAATCACTGACACCCATAGTGTGACCCTCAATCACTGACACCCATCCTGTGACCCTCAATCATTGACACCCATACTTTGACCCTCAATCACTGACACCCATACTGTGACCCTCAATCATTGACACACATACTGTGACCCTCAATCACTGACACCCATACTGTGACCCTCAATCATTGACACCCATAATGTGACCCTCAGTCATTGACACCCATACTGTGACCCTCAATCACTGACACCCATACTGTGACCCTCAATCACTGACACCCATACTCTGACCCTCAGTCACTGACACCCATACTGTGACCCTCAATCATTGACACCCATACTGTGACCCTCTGTCACTGACACCCATACTGTGACCCTCAATCATTGACACCCATACTGTGACCCTCTATCTCTGACACCCATACTGTGACCCTCAATCATTGACACCCATACTGTGACCCTCAATCATTGACACCCATACTGTGACCCTCAGCCATTGACACCCATACTGTGACCCTCAATCATTGACACCCATACTGTGACCCTCTGTCACTGACAACCACACTGTGACCCTCAATCACTGACACCCATACTGTGAACCTCCATCACTGACACCCATATTGTGACCCTCAATCACTGACACCCATACTGTGACCCTCAATCACTGACACCCATACTGTGACCCTCAATCACGGACACCCATACTGTGACCCTCAATCACGGACACCCATACTGTGACCCTCAATCACTGACACCCATACTGTGACCCTCAGTCACCGACACCCATACTGTGACCCTCAATCACTGACACCCATACTGTGACCCTCAATCACGGACACCCATACTGTGAGCCTCAATCACTGACACCCATACTGTGACCCTCAATCACTGACACCCGTACTGTGACCCTCAATCACTGACACCCATACTGTGACCCTCAATCACGGACACCCATCCTGTGACCCTCAATCATTGACACCCATACTGTGACCCTCAATCACTGACACCCATACTGTGACCCTCAATCATTGACACCCATCCTGTGGCCCTCAATCATTGACACCCATCCTGTGACACTCAATCACTGACACCCATACTGTGACCCTCAATCACTGACACCCATACTGTGACCCTCAATCGCTGACACCCATACTGTGACCCTCAATCACTGACACCCATACTGTGACCCTCAATCAATGGCACCCGTTCTGTGACCCTCAATCACTGACACCCATACTGTGACCCTCAATCACTGGCACCCATCCTGTGACCCTCAATCATTGACACCCATACTGTGACCCTCAATCACTGACACCCATACTGTGACCCTCAATCATTGACACCCATATTGTGACCCTCAATCACTGACACCCATACTGTGACCCTCAATCACTGACACCCATCCTGTGACCCTCAATCACTGACACCCATAGTGTGACCCTCAATCACTGACACCCATCCTGTGACCCTCAATCATTGACACCCATACTTTGACCCTCAATCACTGACACCCATACTGTGACCCTCAATCATTGACACACATACTGTGACCCTCAATCACTGACACCCATACTGTGACCCTCAATCATTGACACCCATAATGTGACCCTCAGTCATTGACACCCATACTGTGACCCTCAATCACTGACACCCATACTGTGACCCTCAATCACTGACACCCATACTCTGACCCTCAGTCACTGACACCCATACTGTGACCCTCAATCATTGACACCCATACTGTGACCCTCTGTCACTGACACCCATACTGTGACCCTCAATCATTGACACCCATACTGTGACCCTCAATCTCTGACACCCATACTGTGACCCTCAATCATTGACACCCATACTGTGACCCTCAATCACTGACACCCATACTGTGACCCTCAATCATTGACACCCATACTGTGACCCTCAGCCATTGACACCCATACTGTGACCCTCAATCACTGACACCCATACTGTGACCCTCAATCATTGACACCCATACTGTGACCCTCTGTCACTGACAACCACACTGTGACCCTCAATCACTGACACCCATACTGTGAACCTCCATCACTGACACCCATACTGTGACCCTCAATCACTGACACCCATACTGTGACCCTCAATCACTGACACCCATACTGTGACCCTCAATCACGGACACCCATACTGTGACCCTCAATCACGGACACCCATACTGTGACCCTCAATCACTGACACCCATACTGTGACCCTCAGTCACTGACACCCATACTGTGACCCTCAATCACTGACACCCATACTGTGACCCTCAATCACGGACACCCATACTGTGACCCTCAATCACTGACACCCATACTGTGACCCTCAATCACTGACACCCGTACTGTGACCCTCAATCACTGACACCCATACTGTGACCCTCAATCACGGACACCCATCCTGTGACCCTCAATCATTGACACCCATACTGTGACCCTCAATCATTGACACACATACTGTGACCCTCAATCACTGACACCCATACTGTGACCCTCAATCATTGACACCCATAATGTGACCCTCAGTCATTGACACCCATACTGTGACCCTCAATCACTGACACCATACTGTGACCCTCAATCACTGACACCCATACTCTGACCCTCAGTCACTGACACCCATACTGTGACCCTCAATCATTGACACCCATACTGTGACCCTCTGTCACTGACACCCATACTGTGACCCTCAATCATTGACACCCATACTGTGACCCTCAATCTCTGACACCCATACTGTGACCCTCAATCATTGACACCCATACTGTGACCCTCAATCACTGACACCCATACTGTGACCCTCAATCATTGACACCCATACTGTGACCCTCAGCCATTGACACCCATACTGTGACCCTCAATCACTGACACCCATACTGTGACCCTCAATCATTGACACCCATACTGTGACCCTCTGTCACTGACAACCACACTGTGACCCTCAATCACTGACACCCATACTGTGAACCTCCATCACTGACACCCATACTGTGACCCTCAATCACTGACACCCATACTGTGACCCTCAATCACTGACACCCATACTGTGACCCTCAATCACGGACACCCATACTGTGACCCTCAATCACGGACACCCATACTGTGACCCTCAATCACTGACACCCATACTGTGACCCTCAGTCACTGACACCCATACTGTGACCCTCAATCACTGACACCCATACTGTGACCCTCAATCACGGACACCCATACTGTGACCCTCAATCACTGACACCCATACTGTGACCCTCAATCACTGACACCCGTACTGTGACCCTCAATCACTGACACCCATACTGTGACCCTCAATCACGGACACCCATCCTGTGACCCTCAATCATTGACACCCATACTGTGACCCTCAATCACTGACACCCATACTGTGACCCTCAATCATTGACACCCATCCTGTGGCCCTCAATCATTGACACCCATCCTGTGACACTCAATCACTGACACCCATACTGTGACCCTCAATCACTGACACCCATACTGTGACCCTCAATCGCTGACACCCATACTGTGACCCTCAATCACTGACACCCATACTGTGACCCTCAATCAATGGCACCCGTTCTGTGACCCTCAATCACTGACACCCATACTGTGACCCTCAATCACTGACACCCATCCTGTGACCCTCAATCACTGACACCCATCCTGTGACCCTCAATCATTGACAGCCATACTGTGACCCTCAGTCACTGACACCCATAATGTGACCCTCAATCACTGACACCCATCCTGTGACCCTCAATCACTGACACCCATACTGTGACCCTCAATCACTGACACACATACTGTGAACCTCAGTCACTGACACCCATGCTGTGAAACTCAATCATTGGCACCCATCCTGTGACCCTCAATCTCTGACACCCATACTGTGACCCTCAATCTCTGACACCCATACTGTGACCCTCAATCATTGGCACCCACCCTGTGACCCTCAATCACTGACACCCATACTGTGACCCTCCATCACTGACACCCATACTGTGACCCTCAATCACGGACACCCATCCTGTGACCCTCAATCATTGACACCCATACTGTGACCCTCAATCACTGACACCCATACTGTGACCCTCAATCATTGACACCCATCCTGTGGCCCTCAATCATTGACACCCATCCTGTGACACTCAATCACTGACACCCATACTGTGACCCTCAATCACTGACACCCATACTGTGACCCTCAATCGCTGACACCCATACTGTGACCCTCAATCACTGACACCCATACTGTGACCCTCAATCAATGGCACCCGTTCTGTGACCCTCAATCACTGACACCCATACTGTGACCCTCAATCATTGACACCCATCCTGTGACCCTCAATCACTGACACCCATCCTGTGACCCTCAATCATTGACAGCCATACTGTGACCCTCAGTCACTGACACCCATAATGTGACCCTCAATCACTGACACCCATCCTGTGACCCTCAATCACTGACACCCATACTGTGACCCTCAATCACTGACACACATACTGTGAACCTCAGTCACTGACACCCATGCTGTGAAACTCAATCATTGGCACCCATCCTGTGACCCTCAATCTCTGACACCCATACTGTGACCCTCAATCTCTGACACCCATACTGTGACCCTCAATCATTGGCACCCACCCTGTGACCCTCAATCACTGACACCCATACTGTGACCCTCCATCACTGACACCCATACTGTGACCCTCAATCACTGACACCCATACTGTGACCCTGAATCACTGACACCCATACTGTGACCCTCAATCACTGACACCCATACTGTGACCCTCAGTCACTGACACCCACACTGTGACCCTCAATCATTGACACCCATACTGTGACCCTCTGTCACTGACACCCATACTGTGACCCTCAATCATTGACACCCATACTGTGACCCTCAATCTCTGACACCCATACTGTGACCCTCAATCATTGCCACCCATACTGTGACCCTCAATCACTGACACCCATACTATCACCCTGAATCATTGACACCCATACTGTGACCCTCAGACATTGACACCCATACTGTGACCCTCAATCACTGACACCCATACTGTGACCCTCAATCATTGACACCCATACTGTGACCTTCTGTCACTGACAACCACACTGTGACCCTCAATCACTGACACCCATACTGTGACACTGAATCACTGACACCCATACTGTGACCCTCAATCATTGACACCCATACTGTGACCCTCAATCATTGACACCCATACTGTGACCCTCAATCATTGACACCCATCCTGTGACCCTCAATCATTGACACCCATCCGGTGACCCTCAATCAATGACACCCATCCTGTGACACTCAATCACTGACACACATTCTGTGACCCTTAATCACTGACACGCATACTGTGACCCTCAACCAATGGCACCCATACTGTGACCCTCAATCACTGACACCCATACTGTGACCCTCAATCACTGACACCCATCCTGTGACCCTCAATCACTGACACCCATCCTGTGACCCTCAATCATTGACAGCCATACTGTGACCCTCAGTCACTGACACCCATAATGTGACCCTCAATCACTGACACCCATCCTGTGACCCTCAATCACTGACACCCATACTGTGACCCTCCATCACTGACACCCATACTGTGACCCTCAATCACTGACACCCATACTGTGCACCTCAGTCACTGACACCCATACTATGAAACGCAATCATTGGCACCCATCCTGTGACCCTCAATCTCTGACACCCATACTGTGACCCTCAATCTCTGACACCCATACTGTGACCCTCAATCACTGACACCCATACTGTGACCTTCAATCATTGGCACCCACCCTGTGACCCTCAATCACTGACACCCATACTGTGACCCTCCATCACTGAAACCCATACTGTGACCCTCAATCACTGACACCCATACTGTGACCCTCAATCACTGACACCCATACTTTGACCCTCAATCACTGACACCCATACTGTGACCCTCAATCACAGACACCCATACTGTGACCCTCAATCACTGACACCCATACTGTGACCCTCAGTCACTGACACCCATACTGTGACCCTCAATCACTGACACCCATACTGTGACTCTCAATCACGGACACCCATACTGTGACCCTCAATCACTGACACCCATACTGTGACCCTCAATCACTGACACCCATACTGTGACCCTCAATCACTGACACCCATACTGTGACCCCCAATCACGGACACCCATCCTGTGACCCTCAATCATTGACACCCATAGTGTGACCCTCAATCACTGACACCCATACTGTGACCCTCAATCATTGACACCCATCCTGTGACCCTCAATCATTGACACCCATCCTGTGACACTCAATCACTGACACCCATACTGTGACCCTCAATCACTGACACCCATACTGTGACCCTCAATCGCTGACACCCATACTGTGACCCTCAATCACTGACACCCATACTGTGACCCTCAATCACTGACACCCATACTGTGACCCTCAATCACGGACACCAATACTGTGACCCTCAATCAGTGACACCCATACTGTGACCCTCAGTCACTGACACCCATACTGTGACCCTCAATCACTGACACCCATACTGTGACCCTCAATCACGGACGCCCATCCTGTGACCATCAATCACTGACACCCATCCTGTGACCCTCAATCATTGACACCCATCCTGTGACACTCAATCACTGACACCCATACTGTGACCCTCAATCACTGACACCCATACTGTGACCCTCAATCATTTGCACCCATACTGTGACCCTCAATCACTGACACCCATACTGTGACCCTCAATCACTGACATCCATCCTGTGACCCTCAATCACTGACACCCATCCTGTGACCCTCAATCATTGACACCCATACTGTGACCCTCAGTCACTGACACCCATAATGTGACCCTCAATCACTGACACCCATCCTGTGACCCTCAATCACTTGCACCCATACTGTGACCCTCAATCACTGACACCCATACTGTGACCCTCAATCAATACAATACAATACAATACAAATCGCTTTATTGGCATGATAAGGTACATCTTATGTTGCCAAAGCATCAAAATACATTTATGGTTGAACACATAAACGCGGTTCCATTCATACAGTGTATAAATAGGTATATCCCTGAGTTTATAAATATATTTTCGCCTTGTTTTTCTATACTCTTGTCTTAGTTTACTGGTTGTCCCTCTGTTCATGGCAAGCTGTAACATAGTGTGCCGCCAGTGTTACACAGCTTCTCTCCTCCCCCAGTAGGAATGGGAGTTTTTGGTTGTCAGTCAGATTTCTGAATTCAGGGCATATTTGTGAGAATTTTTGATAGAAATTCTCTCTGATGCCCTGATATTTTCCACAGGCTGTGAGGAAGTGCATCTCTGTCTCAACTACTCCCTGACTGCAGTGAGAGCATATCCTGTCTTCTCTTGGCAGCCTGGTCTGCCTGTGTCTGCCTTTTTCGATCGCTAGGCTATGTTCGCTAAGTCTGTACCTTGTCAAGGTTCTTCTCAGTTTGTTATCCTTTACCATGGTCAGGTAATCAGCTATGTTGTATTGTCTGTTTAGGGCCAAGTAGCAATTGAGTTTGCTTTGGGTTTTTGTTGTTTCTGCCCAATATGACAGATATTTTTCCTTTTGCTTAGCGACGATTGTGTTGGGTCGAATTCTTTGTGTTACCCTGTCACTGTCCTGGGGCTGGTTATTGTTAGTATTGTTATTAGTTACTTTATTGAGTCCCAGGACTAGTTGACTGAGGGTATTCTTCTTTATGGTCAGCTCTTGGCATTTCAGGGCGTCGTAGTGATAGCATTGGGGGTTGCTCATTTGTAGGTGATTCCAAAATTTGGTGGCTCTTTTTTGGATAGTGATTATTAATGGGTATTGGCCTAGTTCCGCCCTGCATGCGTTGTTTACTGTTTTCCTTTGAGTCCGGAGGATACTTTTACAGAATTCCGCATGTAGGATCTCAATTGGGTGTTTGTCCCATTTTGCAAAATCTTGTTGTGTTAGTGGTCCCCAGACCTCACTGCCATAGAGTGCAATTGGTTCAATTACTGATTTGAAAATTTTGAGCCAAATGCTAATTGGGATTTCTATTTGGATTGATTTTTTGATGGCATAGAAAGCCCTTCTTGCTTTCTCTTTCAGTTCATTCACAGCCAGTTTGAAGTTTCCCGTAGAACTGATTTTTAAGCCCAAGTATGTGTAGTGAGTGGTTTGTTCAATTTTGGTTGTTCCTACTGTGAAATTTATTGTGGGTCCATGTTGTTTGGATCTTTGCTGGAACACAAGGACTTTGGTTTTTTGGGGATTTATTGTCAGGGCCCAAGTCTGGCAGTACGACTCCAGCAGGTCCAGGTTCTGCTGTAGACCCTCCTTAGTTGGTGACAGCAGAACCAGGTCATCGGCATAGAGGAGGAATTTAACCTTGGATTCATATAGGGTGAGGCCGGGTGCTGTAGATTGTTCAAGTAGTTTTGCCAATCCATTAATGTAAATATTAAAGAGTGTCGGTGAGATTGGCGAGCCCTGCGTCACCCCCCGCCCCTGTGGGAAGTATTTTGTTTGTTTGTCTCCAATTTTAACTGCACATTTATTGTTTGTATACATTGATTTAATTACATCATATGTTTTACCTCCTACCCCGCTTTCGATAAGTTTCAGGAATAAACCGTCATGCCAGATGGAGTCGAAAGCCTTCTGGAAATCTACAAAGCATGCGTAGATTTTGCTTTTGTTATGGTGAACGTGTTTGTCAATTAGGGTCTGTAGGGTGAAGATATGATCGGATGTTCTATAGTTTGGCAGGAATCCAATTTGGCTTTTACTCAAGACATTGTGCTCTTCAAGGAAGTTTATAAGTCTTTTGTTTATGATGCTACAGAATACCTTCCCCAGGTTACTGTTTACACAGATGCCTCGATAGTTGTTTGGGTCGATTTTGTCCCCACTTTTGTATATGGGTGTTATGAGTCCTTTGTTCCAGATGTCAGGGAAATAACCGACACTCAGAACCAAGTTGAAGAGTTTTAGGATAGCCAGTTTCAGTTTGTCGTCTGCGTGTTTAATCATCTCGTTTAGTATGCCGTCTGTCCCGCAAGCTTTTCCTGGTCGCAGGTCCTTGAGTTTTTCAAGAAGTTCTTTTTCTGTTATTATGGCGTCTAGCGGGTTTTGGTTATCTTTTATGGCCATTTCAAGCTTTTCAAGTTTTTTGCGTATTTGGTGTTGCTCTGGTCCTAGTGTGTTTTTCTGGTATAATTTTCCAAAGTGGTTTACCCATGTGTCCCCATTTTGAATGGACAAATCGTCGTGTTGTTTTTTGTGTAGTGTTTTCAAGTTGTCCCAGAAACAATTCGACTCAATGGATTCCTCCATGGAGCTGAGTGTATTCTTAATAAATTGCTCTTTTTTGGTCCTGAGTGTGTTTCTGTATTGTGTTAGCGTCTGACAATAAGTAAGGCGTAATTCCTCGTTTTCTGGATGTCTGTGTTTTTGGTTTGATAGTTTTCTAAGTTTTTTCCTCATGTTATGGCAATCATGGTCAAACCATTTTTCATAGTTTTTTGTTTTGGGTTTGTTCTTGCGAGCTTTCAAGTTTGCATTTGTTGCCAAATTATCAAAAATATTGTTTAGTTTACTAACTGCCCGGTTTAAGCCTTCTTTATTGTGAGTGTATATGTTATCCAGAAAGGTGTCTAAGAGAGCTTGAGTTGATGCATTGCTAATTGTTTTCTGGTATTTTTCCGTGTCGTTTTTGGCCCATCTGTACGATTTTTTGGTGTTGTACAGTTTACTGGGTTGTGTTTCTATGTTGTTTCTGACACCCATACTGTGACCCTCAGTCACTGACACCCATACTGTGACACGCAATCATTGGCACCCATCCTGTGACCCTCAATCTCTGACACCCATACTGTGACCCTCAATCACAGACACCCATACTGTGACCCTCAATCATTGACACCCATACTGTGACCCTCATTCACTGACACCCATACTGTGACCCTCAATCACTGACACCCATATTGTGACCCTCAGTCACTGACACCCATCCTGTGACCCTCAATCACTGACACCCATACTGTGACCCTCAATCACTGACACCCATACTGTGACCCTCAATCACTGACACCCATACTGTGACCCTCAATCACTGACACCCATACTGCGACCCTCAATCATTGACACCCATACTGTGACCCTCAATCATTGACACCCATAATGTGACCCTCAATCACTGACAGCCATCCTGTGACCCTCAGTCACTGACACCCATACTGTGACCCTCAATCACTGGCACCCATCCTGTGACCCTCAATCATTAACACCCATACTGTGACCCTCAATCACTGACACCCATACTGTGACCCTCAATCATTGACACCCATATTGTGACCCTCAATCACTGACACCCATACTGTGACCCTCAATCACTGACACCCATCCTGTGACCCTCAATCACTGACACCCATAGTGTGACCCTCAATCACTGACACCCATCCTGTGACCCTCAATCATTGACACCCACACTTTGACCCTCAATCACTGACACCCATACTGTGACCCTCAATCACTGACACACATACTGTGACCCTCAATCACTGACACCCATACTGTGACCCTCAATCATTGACACCCATACTGTGACCCTCAGTCATTGCCACCCATACTGTGACCCTCAATCACTGACACCCATACTGTGACCCTCAATCACTGACACCCATACTCTGACCCTCAGTCACTGACACCCATACTGTGACCCTCAATCATTGACACCCATACTGTGACCCTCTGTCACTGACACCCATACTGTGACCCTCAATCATTGACACCCATACTGTGACCCTCAATCTCTGACACCCATACTGTGACCCTCAATCATTGACACCCATACTGTGACCCTCAATCACTGACACCCATACTGTGACCCTCAATCATTGACACCCATACTGTGACCCTCAGCCATTGACACCCATACTGTGGCCCTCAATCACTGACACCCATACTGTGACCCTCAATCATTGACACCCATACTGTGACCCTCTGTCACTGACAACCACACTGTGACCCTCAATCACTGACACCCATACTGTGAACCTCCATCACTGACACCCATACTGTGACCCTCAATCACTGACACCCATACTGTGACCCTCCATCACTGACACCCATACTGTGACCCTCAATCATTGGCACCCACCCTGTGACCCTCAATCACTGACACCCATACTGTGACCCTCAGTCACTGACACCCACACTGTGACCCTCAATCATTGGCACCCACCCTGTGACCATCAATCACTGACACCCATACTGTCACCCTGAATCATTGACACCCATACTGTGACCCTCAATCACTGACACCCATACTGTCACCCTGAATCATTGACACCCATACTGTGACCCTCAGACATTGACACCCATACTGTGACCCTCAATCACTGACACCCATACTGTGACCCTCAATCATTGACACCCATACTGTGACCTTCTGTCACTGACAACCACACTGTGACCCTCAATCACTGACACCCATACTGTGACACTGAATCACTGACACCCATACTGTGACCCTCAATCATTGACACCCATACTGTGACCCTCAATCATTGACACCCATACTGTGACCCTCAATCATTGACACCCATCCTGTGACCCTCAATCATTGACACCCATCCTGTGACCCTCAATCAATGACACCCATCCTGTGACACTCAATCACTGACACACATTCTGTGACCCTCAATCACTGACACGCATACTGTGACCCTCAACCAATGGCACCCATACTGTGACCCTCAATCACTGACACCCATACTGTGACCCTCAATCACTGACACCCATCCTGTGACCCTCAATCACTGACACCCATCCTGTGACCCTCAATCATTGACAGCCATACTGTGACCCTCAGTCACTGACACCCATAATGTGACCCTCAATCACTGACACCCATCCTGTGACCCTCAATCACTGACACCCATACTGTGACCCTCCATCACTGACACCCATACTGTGACCCTCAATCACTGACACCCATACTGTGCACCTCAGTCACTGACACCCATACTATGAAACGCAATCATTGGCACCCATCCTGTGACCCTCAATCTCTGACACCCATACTGTGACCCTCAATCTCTGACACCCATACTGTGACCCTCAATCACTGACACCCATACTGTGACCTTCAATCATTGGCACCCACCCTGTGACCCTCAATCACTGACACCCATACTGTGACCCTCCATCACTGACACCCATACTGTGACCCTCAATCACTGACACCCATACTGTGACCCTCAATCACTGACACCCATACTTTGACCCTCAATCACTGACACCCATACTGTGACCCTCAATCACAGACACCCATACTGTGACCCTCAATCACTGACACCCATACTGTGACCCTCAGTCACTGACACCCATACTGTGACCCTCAATCACTGACACCCATACTGTGACTCTCAATCACGGACACCCATACTGTGACCCTCAATCACTGACACCCATACTGTGACCCTCAATCACTGACACCCATACTGTGACCCTCAATCACTGACACCCATACTGTGACCCCCAATCACGGACACCCATCCTGTGACCCTCAATGATTGACACCCATAGTGTGACCCTCAATCACTGACACCCATACTGTGACCCTCAATCATTGACACCCATCCTGTGACCCTCAATCATTGACACCCATCCTGTGACACTCAATCACTGACACCCATACTGTGACCCTCAATCACTGACACCCATACTGTGACCCTCAATCGCTGACACCCATACTGTGACCCTCAATCACTGACACCCATACTGTGACCCTCAATCACTGACACCCATACTGTGACCCTCAATCACGGACACCAATACTGTGACCCTCAATCACTGACACCCATACTGTGACCCTCAGTCACTGACACCCATACTGTGACCCTCAATCACTGACACCCATACTGTGACCCTCAATCACGGACGCCCATCCTGTGACCCTCAATCACTGACACCCATCCTGTGACCCTCAATCATTGACACCCATCCTGTGACACTCAATCACTGACACCCATACTGTGACCCTCAATCACTGACACCCATACTGTGACCCTCAATCATTTGCACCCATACTGTGACCCTCAGTCACTGACACCCATAATGTGACCCTCAATCACTGACACCCATCCTGTGACCCTCAATCACTTGCACCCATACTGTGACCCTCAATCACTGACACCCATACTGTGACCCTCAATCAATACAATACAATACAATACAAATCGCTTTATTGGCATGATAAGGTACATCTTATGTTGCCAAAGCATCAAAATACATTTATGGTTGAACACATAAACGCGGTTCCATTCATACAGTGTATAAACAGGTATATCCCTGAGTTTATAAATATATTTTCGCCTTGTTTTTCTATACTCTTGTCTTAGTTTACTGGTTGTCCCTCTGTTCATGGCAAGCTGTAACATAGTGTGCCGCCAGTGTTACACAGCTTCTCTCCTCCCCCAGTAGGAATGGGAGTTTTTGGTTGTCAGTCAGATTTCTGAATTCAGGGCATATTTGTGAGAATTTTTGATAGAAATTCTCTCTGATGCCCTGATATTTTCCACAGGCTGTGAGGAAGTGCATCTCTGTCTCAACTACTCCCTGACTGCAGTGAGAGCATATCCTGTCTTCTCTTGGCAGCCTGGTCTGCCTGTGTCTGCCTTTTTCGATCGCTAGGCTATGTTCGCTAAGTCTGTACCTTGTCAAGGTTCTTCTCAGTTTGTTATCCTTTACCATGGTCAGGTAATCAGCTATGTTGTATTGTCTGTTTAGGGCCAAGTAGCAATTGAGTTTGCTTTGGGTTTTTGTTGTTTCTGCCCAATATGACAGATATTTTTCCTTTTGCTTAGCGACGATTGTGTTGGGTCGAATTCTTTGTGTTACCCTGTCACTGTCCTGGGGCTGGTTATTGTTAGTATTGTTATTAGTTACTTTATTGAGTCCCAGGACTAGTTGACTGAGGGTATTCTTCTTTATGGTCAGCTCTTGGCATTTCAGGGCGTCGTAGTGATAGCATTGGGGGTTGCTCATTTGTAGGTGATTCCAAAATTTGGTGGCTCTTTTTTGGATAGTGATTATTAATGGGTATTGGCCTAGTTCCGCCCTGCATGCGTTGTTTACTGTTTTCCTTTGAGTCCGGAGGATACTTTTACAGAATTCCGCATGTAGGATCTCAATTGGGTGTTTGTCCCATTTTGCAAAATCTTGTTGTGTTAGTGGTCCCCAGACCTCACTGCCATAGAGTGCAATTGGTTCAATTACTGATTTGAAAATTTTGAGCCAAATGCTAATTGGGATTTCTATTTGGATTGATTTTTTGATGGCATAGAAAGCCCTTCTTGCTTTCTCTTTCAGTTCATTCACAGCCAGTTTGAAGTTTCCCGTAGAACTGATTTTTAAGCCCAAGTATGTGTAGTGAGTGGTTTGTTCAATTTTGGTTGTTCCTACTGTGAAATTTATTGTGGGTCCATGTTGTTTGGATCTTTGCTGGAACACAAGGACTTTGGTTTTTTGGGGATTTATTGTCAGGGCCCAAGTTTGGCAGTACGACTCCAGCAGGTCCAGGTTCTGCTGTAGACCCTCCTTAGTTGGTGACAGCAGAACCAGGTCATCGGCATAGAGGAGGAATTTAACCTTGGATTCATATAGGGTGAGGCCGGGTGCTGTAGATTGTTCAAGTAGTTTTGCCAATCCATTAATGTAAATATTAAAGAGTGTCGGTGAGATTGGCGAGCCCTGCGTCACCCCCCGCCCCTGTGGGAAGTATTTTGTTTGTTTGTCTCCAATTTTAACTGCACATTTATTGTTTGTATACATTGATTTAATTACATCATATGTTTTACCTCCTACCCCGCTTTCGATAAGTTTCAGGAATAAACCGTCATGCCAGATGGAGTCGAAAGCCTTCTGGAAATCTACAAAGCATGCGTAGATTTTGCTTTTGTTATGGTGAACGTGTTTGTCAATTAGGGTCTGTAGGGTGAAGATATGATCGGATGTTCTATAGTTTGGCAGGAATCCAATTTGGCTTTTACTCAAGACATTGTGCTCTTCAAGGAAGTTTATAAGTCTTTTGTTTATGATGCTACAGAATACCTTCCCCAGGTTACTGTTTACACAGATGCCTCGATAGTTGTTTGGGTCGATTTTGTCCCCACTTTTGTATATGGGTGTTATGAGTCCTTTGTTCCAGATGTCAGGGAAATAACCGACACTCAGAACCAAGTTGAAGAGTTTTAGGATAGCCAGTTTCAGTTTGCCGTCTGCGTGTTTAATCATCTCGTTTAGTATGCCGTCTGTCCCGCAAGCTTTTCCTGGTCGCAGGTCCTTGAGTTTTTCAAGAAGTTCTTTTTCTGTTATTATGGCGTCTAGCGGGTTTTGGTTATCTTTTATGGCCATTTCAAGCTTTTCAAGTTTTTTGCGTATTTGGTGTTGCTCTGGTCCTAGTGTGTTTTTCTGGTATAATTTTCCAAAGTGGTTTACCCATGTGTCCCCATTTTGAATGGACAAATCGTCGTGTTGTTTTTTGTGTAGTGTTTTCAAGTTGTCCCAGAAACAATTCGACTCAATGGATTCCTCCATGGAGCTGAGTGTATTCTTAATAAATTGCTCTTTTTTGGTCCTGAGTGTGTTTCTGTATTGTGTTAGCGTCTGACAATAAGTAAGGCGTAATTCCTCGTTTTCTGGATGTCTGTGTTTTTGGTTTGATAGTTTTCTAAGTTTTTTCCTCATGTTATGGCAATCATGGTCAAACCATTTTTCATAGTTTTTTGTTTTGGGTTTGTTCTTGCGAGCTTTCAAGTTTGCATTTGTTGCCAAATTATCAAAAATATTGTTTAGTTTACTAACTGCCCGGTTTAAGCCTTCTTTATTGTGAGTGTATATGTTATCCAGAAAGGTGTCTAAGAGAGCTTGAGTTGATGCATTGCTAATTGTTTTCTGGTATTTTTCCGTGTCGTTTTTGGCCCATCTGTACGATTTTTTGGTGTTGTACAGTTTACTGGGTTGTGTTTCTATGTTGTTTCTGACACCCATACTGTGACCCTCAGTCACTGACACCCATACTGTGACACGCAATCATTGGCACCCATCCTGTGACCCTCAATCTCTGACACCCATACTGTGACCCTCAATCACAGACACCCATACTGTGACCCTCAATCATTGACACCCATACTGTGACCCTCATTCACTGACACCCATACTGTGACCCTCAATCACTGACACCCATCCTGTGACCCTCAATCACTGACACCCATACTGTGACCCTCCATCACTGACACCCATACTGTGACCCTCAATCACTGACACCCATACTGTGCACCTCAGTCACTGACACCCATACTATGAAACGCAATCATTGGCACCCATCCTGTGACCCTCAATCTCTGACACCCATACTGTGACCCTCAATCTCTGACACCCATACTGTGACCCTCAATCACTGACACCCATACTGTGACCTTCAATCATTGGCACCCACCCTGTGACCCTCAATCACTGACACCCATACTGTGACCCTCCATCACTGACACCCATACTGTGACCCTCAATCACTGACACCCATACTGTGACCCTCAATCACTGACACCCATACTTTGACCCTCAATCACTGACACCCATACTGTGACCCTCAATCACAGACACCCATACTGTGACCCTCAATCACTGACACCCATACTGTGACCCTCAGTCACTGACACCCATACTGTGACCCTCAATCACTGACACCCATACTGTGACTCTCAATCACGGACACCCATACTGTGACCCTCAATCACTGACACCCATACTGTGACCCTCAATCACTGACACCCATACTGTGACCCTCAATCACTGACACCCATACTGTGACCCCCAATCACGGACACCCATCCTGTGACCCTCAATGATTGACACCCATAGTGTGACCCTCAATCACTGACACCCATACTGTGACCCTCAATCATTGACACCCATCCTGTGACCCTCAATCATTGACACCCATCCTGTGACACTCAATCACTGACACCCATACTGTGACCCTCAATCACTGACACCCATACTGTGACCCTCAATCGCTGACACCCATACTGTGACCCTCAATCACTGACACCCATACTGTGACCCTCAATCACTGACACCCATACTGTGACCCTCAATCACGGACACCAATACTGTGACCCTCAATCACTGACACCCATACTGTGACCCTCAGTCACTGACACCCATACTGTGACCCTCAATCACTGACACCCATACTGTGACCCTCAATCACGGACGCCCATCCTGTGACCATCAATCACTGACACCCATCCTGTGACCCTCAATCATTGACACCCATCCTGTGACACTCAATCACTGACACCCATACTGTGACCCTCAATCACTGACACCCATACTGTGACCCTCAATCATTTGCACCCATACTGTGACCCTCAGTCACTGACACCCATAATGTGACCCTCAATCACTGACACCCATCCTGTGACCCTCAATCACTTGCACCCATACTGTGACCCTCAATCACTGACACCCATACTGTGACCCTCAATCAATACAATACAATACAATACAAATCGCTTTATTGGCATGATAAGGTACATCTTATGTTGCCAAAGCATCAAAATACATTTATGGTTGAACACATAAACGCGGTTCCATTCATACAGTGTATAAACAGGTATATCCCTGAGTTTATAAATATATTTTCGCCTTGTTTTTCTATACTCTTGTCTTAGTTTACTGGTTGTCCCTCTGTTCATGGCAAGCTGTAACATAGTGTGCCGCCAGTGTTACACAGCTTCTCTCCTCCCCCAGTAGGAATGGGAGTTTTTGGTTGTCAGTCAGATTTCTGAATTCAGGGCATATTTGTGAGAATTTTTGATAGAAATTCTCTCTGATGCCCTGATATTTTCCACAGGCTGTGAGGAAGTGCATCTCTGTCTCAACTACTCCCTGACTGCAGTGAGAGCATATCCTGTCTTCTCTTGGCAGCCTGGTCTGCCTGTGTCTGCCTTTTTCGATCGCTAGGCTATGTTCGCTAAGTCTGTACCTTGTCAAGGTTCTTCTCAGTTTGTTATCCTTTACCATGGTCAGGTAATCAGCTATGTTGTATTGTCTGTTTAGGGCCAAGTAGCAATTGAGTTTGCTTTGGGTTTTTGTTGTTTCTGCCCAATATGACAGATATTTTTCCTTTTGCTTAGCGACGATTGTGTTGGGTCGAATTCTTTGTGTTACCCTGTCACTGTCCTGGGGCTGGTTATTGTTAGTATTGTTATTAGTTACTTTATTGAGTCCCAGGACTAGTTGACTGAGGGTATTCTTCTTTATGGTCAGCTCTTGGCATTTCAGGGCGTCGTAGTGATAGCATTGGGGGTTGCTCATTTGTAGGTGATTCCAAAATTTGGTGGCTCTTTTTTGGATAGTGATTATTAATGGGTATTGGCCTAGTTCCGCCCTGCATGCGTTGTTTACTGTTTTCCTTTGAGTCCGGAGGATACTTTTACAGAATTCCGCATGTAGGATCTCAATTGGGTGTTTGTCCCATTTTGCAAAATCTTGTTGTGTTAGTGGTCCCCAGACCTCACTGCCATAGAGTGCAATTGGTTCAATTACTGATTTGAAAATTTTGAGCCAAATGCTAATTGGGATTTCTATTTGGATTGATTTTTTGATGGCATAGAAAGCCCTTCTTGCTTTCTCTTTCAGTTCATTCACAGCCAGTTTGAAGTTTCCCGTAGAACTGATTTTTAAGCCCAAGTATGTGTAGTGAGTGGTTTGTTCAATTTTGGTTGTTCCTACTGTGAAATTTATTGTGGGTCCATGTTGTTTGGATCTTTGCTGGAACACAAGGACTTTGGTTTTTTGGGGATTTATTGTCAGGGCCCAAGTTTGGCAGTACGACTCCAGCAGGTCCAGGTTCTGCTGTAGACCCTCCTTAGTTGGTGACAGCAGAACCAGGTCATCGGCATAGAGGAGGAATTTAACCTTGGATTCATATAGGGTGAGGCCGGGTGCTGTAGATTGTTCAAGTAGTTTTGCCAATCCATTAATGTAAATATTAAAGAGTGTCGGTGAGATTGGCGAGCCCTGCGTCACCCCCCGCCCCTGTGGGAAGTATTTTGTTTGTTTGTCTCCAATTTTAACTGCACATTTATTGTTTGTATACATTGATTTAATTACATCATATGTTTTACCTCCTACCCCGCTTTCGATAAGTTTCAGGAATAAACCGTCATGCCAGATGGAGTCGAAAGCCTTCTGGAAATCTACAAAGCATGCGTAGATTTTGCTTTTGTTATGGTGAACGTGTTTGTCAATTAGGGTCTGTAGGGTGAAGATATGATCGGATGTTCTATAGTTTGGCAGGAATCCAATTTGGCTTTTACTCAAGACATTGTGCTCTTCAAGGAAGTTTATAAGTCTTTTGTTTATGATGCTACAGAATACCTTCCCCAGGTTACTGTTTACACAGATGCCTCGATAGTTGTTTGGGTCGATTTTGTCCCCACTTTTGTATATGGGTGTTATGAGTCCTTTGTTCCAGATGTCAGGGAAATAACCGACACTCAGAACCAAGTTGAAGAGTTTTAGGATAGTCAGTTTCAGTTTGCCGTCTGCGTGTTTAATCATCTCGTTTAGTATGCCGTCTGTCCCGCAAGCTTTTCCTGGTCGCAGGTCCTTGAGTTTTTCAAGAAGTTCTTTTTCTGTTATTATGGCGTCTAGCGGGTTTTGGTTATCTTTTATGGCCATTTCAAGCTTTTCAAGTTTTTTGCGTATTTGGTGTTGCTCTGGTCCTAGTGTGTTTTTCTGGTATAATTTTCCAAAGTGGTTTACCCATGTGTCCCCATTTTGAATGGACAAATCGTCGTGTTGTTTTTTGTGTAGTGTTTTCAAGTTGTCCCAGAAACAATTCGACTCAATGGATTCCTCCATGGAGCTGAGTGTATTCTTAATAAATTGCTCTTTTTTGGTCCTGAGTGTGTTTCTGTATTGTGTTAGCGTCTGACAATAAGTAAGGCGTAATTCCTCGTTTTCTGGATGTCTGTGTTTTTGGTTTGATAGTTTTCTAAGTTTTTTCCTCATGTTATGGCAATCATGGTCAAACCATTTTTCATAGTTTTTTGTTTTGGGTTTGTTCTTGCGAGCTTTCAAGTTTGCATTTGTTGCCAAATTATCAAAAATATTGTTTAGTTTACTAACTGCCCGGTTTAAGCCTTCTTTATTGTGAGTGTATATGTTATCCAGAAAGGTGTCTAAGAGAGCTTGAGTTGATGCATTGCTAATTGTTTTCTGGTATTTTTCCGTGTCGTTTTTGGCCCATCTGTACGATTTTTTGGTGTTGTACAGTTTACTGGGTTGTGTTTCTATGTTGTTTCTGACACCCATACTGTGACCCTCAGTCACTGACACCCATACTGTGACACGCAATCATTGGCACCCATCCTGTGACCCTCAATCTCTGACACCCATACTGTGACCCTCAATCACAGACACCCATACTGTGACCCTCAATCATTGACACCCATACTGTGACCCTCATTCACTGACACCCATACTGTGACCCTCAATCACTGACACCCATATTGTGACCCTCAGTCACTGACACCCATCCTGTGACCCTCAATCACTGACACCCATACTGTGACCCTCAATCACTGACACCCATACTGTGACCCTCAATCACTGACACCCATACTGTGACCCTCAATCATTGACACCCATACTGTGACCCTCAATCATTGACACCCATACTTTGACCCTCAATCACTGACAGCCATCCTGTGACCCTCAGTCACTGACACCCATACTGTGACCCTCAATCACTGGCACCCATCCTGTGACCCTCAATCATTAACACCCATACTGTGACCCTCAATCACTGACACCCATACTGTGACCCTCAATCATTGACACCCATATTGTGACCCTCAATCACTGACACCCATCCTGTGACCCTCAATCACTGACACCCATAGTGTGACCCTCAATCACTGACACCCATCCTGTGACCCTCAATCATTGACACCCACACTTTGACCCTCAATCACTGACACCCATACTGTGACCCTCAATCATTGACACACATACTGTGACCCTCAATCACTGACACCCATACTGTGACCCTCAATCATTGACACCCATACTGTGACCCTCAGTCATTGACACCCATACTGTGACCCTCAATCACTGACACCCATACTGTGACCCTCAATCACTGACACCCATACTCTGACCCTCAGTCACTGACACCCATACTGTGACCCTCAATCATTGACACCCATACTGTGACCCTCTGTCACTGACACCCATACTGTGACCCTCAATCATTGACACCCATACTGTGACCCTCAATCTCTGACACCCATACTGTGACCCTCAATCATTGACACCCATACTGTGACCCTCAATCACTGACACCCATACTGTGACCCTCAATCATTGACACCCATACTGTGACCCTCAGCCATTGACACCCATACTGTGGCCCTCAATCACTGACACCCATACTGTGACCCTCAATCATTGACACCCATACTGTGACCCTCTGTCACTGACAACCACACTGTGACCCTCAATCACTGACACCCATACTGTGAACCTCCATCACTGACACCCATACTGTGACCCTCAATCACTGACACCCATACTGTGACCCTCAATCACTGACACCCATACTTTGACCCTCAATCACTGACACCCATACTGTGACCCTCAATCACGGACACCCATACTGTGACCCTCAATCACTGACACCCACACTGTGACCCTCAGTCACTGACACCCATACTGTGACCCTCAATCACTGACACCCATACTGTGACCCTCAATCACGGACACCCATACTGTGACCCTCAATCACTGACATCCATACTGTGACCCTCACTCACTGACACCCATACTGTGACCCTCAATCACTGACACCCATACTGTGACCCTCAATCACGGACACCCATCCTGTGACCCTCAATCATTGACACCCATACTGTGACCCTCAATCACTGACACCCATACTGTGACCCTCAATCATTGACACCCATCCTGTGGCCCTCAATCATTGACACCCATCCTGTGACACTCAATCACTGACACCCATACTGTGACCCTCAATCACTGACACCCATACTGTGACCCTCAATAGCTGACACCCATTCTGTGACCCTCAATCACTGACACCCATACTGTGACGCTCAATCACTGACACCCATACTGTGACCCTCAATCACGGACACCCATATTGTGACCCTCCATCACTGACACCCATACTGTGACCCTCAATCACTGACACCCATACTGTGACCCTCAATCACTGACACCCATACTGTGAACCTCAGTCACTGACACCCATACTGTGAAACTCAATCATTGGCACCCATCCTGTGACCCTCAATCTCTGACACCCATACTGTGACCCTCAATCTCTGACACCCATACTGTGACCCTCAATCACTGACACCCATACTGTGACCCTCAATCATTGGCACCCACCCTGTGACCCTCAATCACTGACACCCATACTGTGACCCTCCATCACTGACACCCATACTGTGACCCTCAATCACTGACACCCATATTGTGACCCTCAATCACTGACACCCACACTGTGACCCTCAATCACTGACATCCATACTGTGACCCTCAGTCACTGACACCCATACTGTGACCCTCAATCATTGACACCCATACTGTGACCCTCTGTCACTGACACCCATACTGTGACCCTCAATCATTGACACCCATACTGTGACCCTCAATCTCTGACACCCATACTGTGACCCTCAATCATTGCCACCCATACTGTGACCCTCAATCACTGACACCCATACTGTCACCCTGAATCATTGACACCCATACTGTGACCCTCAGACATTGACACCCATACAGTGACCCTCAATCACTGACACCCATACTGTGACCCTCAATCATTGACACCCATACTGTGACCTTCTGTCACTGACAACCACACTGTGACCCTCAATCACTGACACCCATACTGTGACACTGAATCACTGACACCCATACTGTGACCCTCAATCATTGACACCCATACTGTGACCCTCAATCATTGACACCCATACTGTGACCCTCAATCATTGACACCCATCCTGTGACCCTCAATCATTTACACCCATCCTGTGACCCTCAATCATTGACACCCATCCTGTGACACTCAATCACTGACACACATACTGTGACCCTCAATCACTGACACCCATACTTTGACCCTCAATCACTGACACCCATACTGTGACCCTCAATCACTGACACCCATACTGTGACCCTCAATCACTGACACCCATACTTTGACCCTCAATCACTGACACCCATACTGTGACCCTCAATCACGGACACCCATACTGTGACCCTCAATCACTGACACCCACACTGTGACCCTCACTCACTGACACCCATACTGTGACCCTCAATCACTGACACCCATACTGTGACCCTCAATCACGGACACCCATCCTGTGACCCTCAATCACTGTCACCCATACTGTGACCCTCCATCACTGACACCCATACTGTGACCCTCAATCACTGACACCTATACTGTGAACCTCAGTCACTGACACCCATACTGTGAAACTCAATCATTGGCACACATCCTGTGACCCTCAATCTCTGACACCCATACTGTGACCCTCAATCTCTGACAACCATACTGTGACCCTCAATCACTGACACCCATACTGTGACCCTCAATCATTGGCACCCAACCTGTGACCCTCAATCACTGACACCCATACTGTGACCCTCCATCACTGACACCCATACTGTGACCCTCAATCACTGACACCCATACTCTGACCCTCAATCACTGACACCCATACTCTGACCCTCAATCACTGACACCCATACTGTGACCCTCAATCACAGACACCCATACTGTGACCCTCAATCACTGACACCCATACTGTGACCCTCAGTCACTGACACCCATACTGTGACCCTCAATCACTGACACCCATACTGTGACCCTCAATCACTGACACCCATACTGTGACCCTCAATCACTGACACCCATACTGTGACCCTCAATCACTGACACCCATACTGTGACCCTCAATCACTGACACCCATACTGTGACCCTCAATCACGGACACCCATCCTGTGACCCTCAATCATTGACACACATACTGTGACCCTCAATCACTGACACCCATACTGTGACCCTCAATCATTGACACCCATCCTGTGACCCTCAATCGCTGACACCCATACTGTGACCCTCAATCATTGACACCCATCCTGTGGCCCTCAATCATTGACACCCATCCTGTGACACTCAATCACTGACACCCATACTGTGACCCTCAATCACTGACACCCATACTGTGACCCTCAATAGCTGACACCCATTCTGTGACCCTCAATCACTGACACCCATACTGTGACGCTCAATCACTGACACCCATACTGTGACCCTCAATCACGGACACCCATATTGTGACCCTCCATCACTGACACCCATACTGTGACCCTCAATCACTGACACCCATACTGTGACCCTCAATCACTGACACCCATACTGTGAACCTCAGTCACTGACACCCATACTGTGAAACTCAATCATTGGCACCCATCCTGTGACCCTCAATCTCTGACACCCATACTGTGACCCTCAATCTCTGACACCCATACTGTGACCCTCAATCACTGACACCCATACTGTGACCCTCAATCATTGGCACCCACCCTGTGACCCTCAATCACTGACACCCATACTGTGACCCTCCATCACTGACACCCATACTGTGACCCTCAATCACTGACACCCATATTGTGACCCTCAATCACTGACACCCACACTGTGACCCTCAATCACTGACATCCATACTGTGACCCTCAGTCACTGACACCCATACTGTGACCCTCAATCATTGACACCCATACTGTGACCCTCTGTCACTGACACCCATACTGTGACCCTCAATCATTGACACCCATACTGTGACCCTCAATCTCTGACACCCATACTGTGACCCTCAATCATTGCCACCCATACTGTGACCCTCAATCACTGACACCCATACTGTCACCCTGAATCATTGACACCCATACTGTGACCCTCAGACATTGACACCCATACAGTGACCCTCAATCACTGACACCCATACTGTGACCCTCAATCATTGACACCCATACTGTGACCTTCTGTCACTGACAACCACACTGTGACCCTCAATCACTGACACCCATACTGTGACACTGAATCACTGACACCCATACTGTGACCCTCAATCATTGACACCCATACTGTGACCCTCAATCATTGACACCCATACTGTGACCCTCAATCATTGACACCCATCCTGTGACCCTCAATCATTTACACCCATCCTGTGACCCTCAATCATTGACACCCATCCTGTGACACTCAATCACTGACACACATACTGTGACCCTCAATCACTGACACCCATACTTTGACCCTCAATCACTGACACCCATACTGTGACCCTCAATCACTGACACCCATACTGTGACCCTCAATCACTGACACCCATACTTTGACCCTCAATCACTGACACCCATACTGTGACCCTCAATCACGGACACCCATACTGTGACCCTCAATCACTGACACCCACACTGTGACCCTCACTCACTGACACCCATACTGTGACCCTCAATCACTGACACCCATACTGTGACCCTCAATCACGGACACCCATCCTGTGACCCTCAATCACTGTCACCCATACTGTGACCCTCCATCACTGACACCCATACTGTGACCCTCAATCACTGACACCTATACTGTGAACCTCAGTCACTGACACCCATACTGTGAAACTCAATCATTGGCACACATCCTGTGACCCTCAATCTCTGACACCCATACTGTGACCCTCAATCTCTGACAACCATACTGTGACCCTCAATCACTGACACCCATACTGTGACCCTCAATCATTGGCACCCAACCTGTGACCCTCAATCACTGACACCCATACTGTGACCCTCCATCACTGACACCCATACTGTGACCCTCAATCACTGACACCCATACTCTGACCCTCAATCACTGACACCCATACTCTGACCCTCAATCACTGACACCCATACTGTGACCCTCAATCACAGACACCCATACTGTGACCCTCAATCACTGACACCCATACTGTGACCCTCAGTCACTGACACCCATACTGTGACCCTCAATCACTGACACCCATACTGTGACCCTCAATCACTGACACCCATACTGTGACCCTCAATCACTGACACCCATACTGTGACCCTCAATCACTGACACCCATACTGTGACCCTCAATCACTGACACCCATACTGTGACCCTCAATCACTGACACCCATACTGTGACCCTCAATCACGGACACCCATCCTGTGACCCTCAATCATTGACACACATACTGTGACCCTCAATCACTGACACCCATACTGTGACCCTCAATCATTGACACCCATCCTGTGACCCTCAATCATTGACACCCATCCTGTGACACTCAATCACTGACACCCATACTGTGACCCTCAATCACTGACACCCATACTGTGACCCTCAATCGCTGACACCCATACTGTGACCCTCAATCACTGACACCCATACTGTGACCCTCAATCACTGACAGCCATATTGTGACCCTCAATCACGGACACCCATACTGTGACCCTCAATCACTGACACCCATACTGTGACCCTCAGTCACTGACACCCATACTGTGACCCTCAATCACTGACACCCATACTGTGACCCTCAATCACGGACGCCCATCCTGTGACCCTCAATCACTGACACCCATCCTGTGACCCTCAATCATTGACACCCATCCTGTGACACTCAATCACTGACACCCATACTGTGACCCTCAATCACTGACACCCATACTGTGACCCTCAATCATTGGCACCCATACTGTGACCCTCAATCAGTGACACCCATACTGTGACCCTCAATCACTGACACCCATCCTGTGACCCTCAATCACTGACACCCATCCTGTGACCCTCAATCATTGACACTCATACTGTGACCCTCAGTCACTGACACCCATAATGTGACCCTCAATCACTGACACCCATCCTGTGACCCTCAATCACTGACACCCATACTGTGACCCTCAATCACTGACACCCATACTGTGACCCTCAATCATTGACACCCATCCTGTGACACTCAATCACTGACACCCATACTGTGACCCTCAATCACTGACACCAATACTGTGACCCTCAATCATTGGCACCCATACTGTGACCCTCAATCAGTGACACCCATACTGTGACCCTCAATCACTGACACCCATCCTGTGACCCTCAATCACTGACACCCATACTGTGACCCTCAATCACTGACATCCATACTGTGACCCTCAGTCACTGACACCCATACTGTGACCCTCAATCATTGACACCCATACTGTGACCCTCTGTCACTGACACCCATACTGTGACCCTCAATCATTGACACCCATACTGTGACCCTCAATCTCTGACACCCATACTGTGACCCTCAATCATTGCCACCCATACTGTGACCTTCAATCACTGACACCCATACTGTCACCCTGAATCATTGACACCCATACTGTGACCCTCAGACATTGACACCCATACTGTGACCCTCAATCACTGACACACATACTGTGACCCTCAATCATTGACACCCATACTGTGACCTTCTGTCACTGACAACCACACTGTAACCCTCAATCACTGACACCCATACTGTGACACTGAATCACTGACACCCATACTGTGACCCTCAATCATTGACACCCATACTGTGACCCTCAATCATTGACACCCATACTGTGACCCTCAATCATTGACACCCATCCTGTGACCCTCAATCATTTACACCCATCCTGTGACCCTCAATCATTGACACCCATCCTGTGACACTCAATCACTGACACACATACTGTGACCCTCAATCATTGACACCCATATTGTGACGCTCAATCAGTGAAACCCATACTGTGACCCACAATCACTGACACCCATCCTGTGACCCTAAGTCACTGACACCCATACTGTGACCCTCAATCACTGACACCCGTACTGTGACCCTCAATCACTGACACCCATACTGTGACCCTCAGTCACTGGCACCCATACTGTGACCCTCAATCATTGACACCCATGCTGTGACCCTCAATCACTGACACCCATACTGTGACCCTCAATCATTGACACCCATACTGTGACACTCAATCATTGACACCCATACTGTGACCCTCAATCACTGACACCCATACTGTGACCCTCAATCATTGACACCCATACTGTGACCCTCTGTCACTGACACCCATACTGTGACCCTCAATCACTGACACCCATACAGTGACCCTGAATCACTGACACCCATATTATGACCCTCAATCATTGACACCCATACTGTGACCCTCAATCATTGACACCCATCCTGTGACCCTCAATCACTGACACCCATACTGTGACCCTCAATCATTGACACCCATCCTGTGACCCTCAATTATTGACACCCATACTGTGACCCTCAATCATTGACACCCATATTGTGACCCTCAATCATTGACATCCATCCTGTGACCCTCAATCACTGACACCCATCCTGTGACCCTCAATCACTGACACCCATACTGTGACCCTCAATCACTGACACCCATACTGTGACCCTCAATCATTGACACCCACACTGTGACCCTCAGTCATTGGCACCCATCCTGTGACCCTCAATCACTGACACCCATCCTGTGACTCTCAATCACTGACACCCATCCTGTGACCCTCAATCACTGACACCCACACTGTGACCCTCAATCACTGACACCCATCCTGTGACCCTCAATCACTGACACCCATCCTGTGACCCTCAATCACTGACACCCATACTGTGACCCTCAATCACTGACACCCATCCTGTGACCCTCAATCACTGACACCAATCCTGTGACCCTCAATCATTGACACACATCCTGTGACACTAAATCACTGACACCCATACTGTGACCCTCAATCACTGACACCCATACTGTGACCCTCAATCATTGACACCCATACTGTGACCCTTAATCACTGACACCCATACTGTGACCCTCAATCACTGACACCCATCCTGTGACCCTCAACCACTGACACCCATCCTGTGACCCTCAATCATTGACACCCATACTGTGACCCTCAGTCACTGACACCCATAATGTGACCCTCAATCACTGACACCCATCCTGTGACCCTCAATCACAGACACCCATACTGTGACCCTCAATCACTGACACCCATACTGTGACCCTCAATCACTGATGCCCAGACTGTGACCCTCAATCACTGACACCCATACTGTGACCCTCAGTCAGTGACACCCATTCTGTGACACTTAATCATTGGCACCCATCCTGTGACCCTCAATCTCTGACACCCATACTGTGACCCTCAATCACTGACACCCATACTGTGACCCTCAATCTCTGACACCCAATACAATACAATACAATACAATACAAATCGCTTTATTGGCATGATAAGGTACATCTTATGTTGCCAAAGCATCAAAATACATTTATGGTTGAACACATAAACGCGGTTCCATTCATACAGTGTATAAACAGGTATATCCCTGAGTTTATAAATATATTTTCGCCTTGTTTATATATACTCTTGTCTTAGTTTACTGGTTGTCCCTCTGTTCATGGCAAGCTGTAACATAGTGTGCCACCAGTGTTACACAGCTTCTCTCCTCCCCCAGTAGGAATGGGAGTTTTTGGTTGTCAGTCAGATTTCTGAATTCAGGGCATATTTGTGAGAATTTTTGATAGAAATTCTCTCTGATGCCCTGATATTTTCCACAGGCTGTGAGGAAGTGCATCTCTGTCTCAACTACTCCCTGACTGCAGTGAGAGCATATCCTGTCTTCTCTTGGCAGCCTGGTCTGCCTGTGTCTGCCTTTTTCGATCGCTAGGCTATGTTCGCTAAGTCTGTACCTTGTCAAGGTTCTTCTCAGTTTGTTATCCTTTACCATGGTCAGGTAATCAGCTATGTTGTATTGTCTGTTTAGGGCCAAGTAGCAATTGAGTTTGCTTTGGGTTTTTGTTGTTTCTGCCCAATATGACAGATATTTTTCCTTTTGCTTAGCGACGATTGTGTTGGGTCGAATTCTTTGTGTTACCCTGTCACTGTCCTGGGGCTGGTTATTGTTAGTATTGTTATTAGTTACTTTATTGAGTCCCAGGACTAGTTGACTGAGGGTATTCTTCTTTATGGTCAGCTCTTGGCATTTCAGGGCGTCGTAGTGATAGCATTGGGGGTTGCTCATTTGTAGGTGATTCCAAAATTTGTTGGCTCTTTTTTGGATAGTGATTATTAATGGGTATTGGCCTAGTTCCGCCCTACATGCGTTGTTTACTGTTTTCCTTTGAGTCCGGAGGATACTTTTACAGAATTCCGCATGTAGGATCTCAATTGGGTGTTTGTCCAATTTTGCAAAATCTTGTTGTGTTAGTGGTCCCCAGACCTCACTGCCATAGAGTGCAATTGGTTCAATTACTGATTTGAAAATTTTGAGCCAAATGCTAATTGGGATTTCTATTTGGATTGATTTTTTGATGGCATAGAAAGCCCTTCTTGCTTTCTCTTTCAGTTCATTCACAGCCAGTTTGAAGTTTCCCGTAGAACTGATTTTTAAGCCCAAGTATGTGTAGTGAGTGGTTTGTTCAATTTTGGTTGTTCCTACTGTGAAATTTATTGTGGGTCCATGTTGTTTGGATCTTTGCTGGAACACAAGGACTTTGGTTTTTTGGGGATTTATTGTCAGGGCCCAAGTCTGGCAGTACGACTCCAGCAGGTCCAGGTTCTGCTGTAGACCCTCCTTAGTTGGTGACAGCAGAACCAGGTCGTCGGCATAGAGGAGGAATTTAACCTTGGATTCATATAGGGTGAGGCCGGGTGCTGTAGATTGTTCAAGTAGTTTGGCCAATCCATTAATGTAAATATTAAAGAGTGTCGGTGAGATTGGCGAGCCCTGCGTCACCCCCCGCCCCTGTGGGAAGTATTTTGTTTGTTTGTCTCCAATTTTAACTGCACATTTATTGTTTGTATACATTGATTTAATTACATCATATGTTTTACCTCCTACCCCGCTTTCGATAAGTTTCAGGAATAAACCGTCATGCCAGATGGAGTCGAAAGCCTTCTGGAAATCTACAAAGCATGCGTAGATTTTGCTTTTGTTATGGTGAACGTGTTTGTCAATTAGGGTCTGTAGGGTGAAGATATGATCGGATGTTCTATAGTTTGGCAGGAATCCAATTTGGCTTTTACTCAAGACATTGTGCTCTTCAAGGAAGTTTATAAGTCTTTTGTTTATGATGCTACAGAATACCTTCCCCAGGTTACTGTTTACACAGATGCCTCGATAGTTGTTTGGGTCGATTTTGTCCCCACTTTTGTATATGGGTGTTATGAGTCCTTTGTTCCAGATGTCAGGGAAATAACCGACACTCAGAACCAAGTTGAAGAGTTTTAGGATAGCCAGTTTCAGTTTGTCGTCTGCGTGTTTAATCATCTCATTTAGTATGCCGTCTGTCCCGCAAGCTTTTCCTGGTCGCAGGTCCTTGAGTTTTTCAAGAAGTTCTTTTTCTGTTATTATGGCGTCTAGCGGGTTTTGGTTATCTTTTATGGCCATTTCAAGCTTTTCAAGTTTTTTGCGTATTTGGTGTTGCTCTGGTCCTAGTGTGTTTTTCTGGTATAATTTTTCAAAGTGGTTTACCCATGTGTCCCCATTTTGAATGGACAAATCGTCGTGTTGTTTTTTGTGTAGTGTTTTCAAGTTGTCCCAGAAACAATTCGACTCAATGGATTCCTCCATGGAGCTGAGTGTATTCTTAATAAATTGCTCTTTTTTGGTCCTGAGTGTGTTTCTGTATTGTGTTAGCGTCTGACAATACGTAAGGCGTAATTCCTCGTTTTCTGGATGTCTGTGTTTTTGGTTTGATAGTTTTCTAAGTTTTTTCCTCATGTTATGGCAATCATGGTCAAACCATTTTTCATAGTTTTTTGTTTTGGGTTTGTTCTTGCGAGCTTTCAAGTTTGCATTTGTTGCCAAATTATCAAAAATATTGTTTAGTTTACTAACTGCCCGGTTTACGCCTTCTTTATTGTGAGTGTATATGTTATCCAGAAAGGTGTCTAAGAGAGCTTGAGTTGATGCATTGCTAATTGTTTTCTGGTATTTTTCCGTGTCGTTTTTGGCCCATCTGTACGATTTTTTGGTGTTGTACAGTTTACTGGGTTGTGTTTCTATGTTGTTTCTGACACCCATACTGTGACCCTCAGTCACTGACACCCATACTGTGACACGCAATCATTGGCACCCATCCTGTGACCCTCAATCTCTGACACCCATACTGTGACCCTCAATCACAGACATCCATACTGTGACCCTCAATCATTGACACCCATACTGTGACCCTCAATCACTGACACCCATACTGTGACCCTCAATCACTGACACCCATACTGTGACCCTCAATCATTGACACCCATACTGTGACCATCAATCATTGACACCCATACTGTGACCCTCAATCACTGACAGCCATCCTGTGACCCTCAGTCACTGACACCCATACTGTGACCCTCAATCACTGGCACCCATCCTGTGACCCTCAATCATTAACACCCATACTGTGACCCTCAATCACTGACACCCATACTGTGACCCTCAATCATTGACACCCATATTGTGACCCTCAATCACTGACACCCAGACTGTGACCCTCAATCACTGACACCCATCCTGTGACACTCAATCACTGACACCCATAGAGTGACCCTCAATCACTGACACCCATCCTGTGACCCTCAATCATTGACACCCACACTTTGACCCTCAATCACTGACACCCATACTGTGACCCTCAATCATTGACACACATACTGTGACCCTCAATCACTGACACCCATACTGTGACCCTCAATCATTGACACCCATACTGTGACCCTCAGTCATTGACACCCATACTGTGACCCTCAATCACTGACACCCATACTGTGACCCTCAATCACTGACACCCATACTCTGACCCTCAGTCACTGACACCCATACTGTGACCCTCAATCATTGACACCCATACTGTGACCCTCTGTCACTGACACCCATACTGTGACCCTCAATCATTGACACCCATACTGTGACCCTCAATCTCTGACACCCATACTGTGACCCTCAATCATTGACACCCATACTGTGACCCTCAATCACTGACACCCATACTGTGACCCTCAATCATTGACACCCATACTGTGACCCTCAGCCATTGACACCCATACTGTGGCCCTCAATCACTGACACCCATACTGTGACCCTCAATCATTGACACCCATACTGTGACCCTCTGTCACTGACAACCACACTGTGACCCTCAATCACTGACACCCATACTGTGAACCTCCATCACTGACACCTATACTGTGACCCTCAATCACTGACACCCATACTGTGACCCTCAATCACTGACACCCATACTTTGACCCTCAATCACTGACACCCATACTGTGACCCTCAATCACGGACACCCATACTGTGACCCTCAATCACTGACACCCATACTGTGACCCTCAGTCACTGACACCCATACTGTGACCCTCAATCACTGACACCCATACTGTGACCCGCAATCACGGACACCCATACTGTGACCCTCAATCACTGACATCCATACTGTGACCCTCACTCACTGACACCCATACTGTGACCCTCAATCACTGACACCCATACTGAGACCCTCAATCACGGACACCCATCCTGTGACCCTCAATCATTGACACCCATACTGTGACCCTCAATCACTGACACCCATACTGTGACCCTCAATCATTGACACCCATCCTGTGGCCCTCAATCATTGACACCCATCCTGTGACACTCAATCACTGACACCCATACTGTGACCCTCAATCACTGACACCCATACTGTGACCCTCAATCGCTGACACCCATTCTGTGACCCTCAATCACTGACACCCATACTGTGACCCTCAATCACTGACACCCATACTGTGACCCTCAATCACGGACACCCATACTGTGACCCTCCATCACTGACACCCATACTGTGACCCTCAATCACTGACACCCATTCTGTGACCCTCAATCACTGACACCCATACTGTGAACCTCAGTCACTGACACCCATACTGTGAAACTCAATCATTGGCACCCATCCTGTGACCCTCAATCTCTGACACCCATACTGTGACCCTTAATCTCTGACACCCATACTGTGACCCTCAATCACTGACACCCATACTGTGACACTCAATCATTGGCACCCACCCTGTGACCCTCAATCACTGACACCCATACTGTGACCCTCCATCACTGACACCCATACTGTGACCCTCAATCACTGACACCCATATTGTGACCCTCAATCACTGACACCCATACTGTGACCCTCAATCACTGACATCCATACTGTGACCCTCAGTCACTGACACCCATACTGTGACCCTCAATCATTGACACCCATACTGTGACCCTCTGTCACTGACACCCATACTGTGACCCTCAATCATTGACACCCATACTGTGACCCTCAATCACTGACACCCATACTGTGACCCTCAATCATTGCCACCCATACTGTGACCCTCAATCACTGACACCCATACTGTCACCCTGAATCATTGACACTATTACTGTGACCCTCAGACATTGACACCCATACTGTGACCCTCAATCACTGACACCCATACTGTGACCCTCAATCATTGACACCCATACTGTGAACTTCTGACACTGACAACCACACTGTGACCCTCAATCACTGACACCCATACTGTGACACTGAATCACTGACACCCATACTGTGACCCTCAATCATTGACACCCATACTGTGACCCTCAATCATTGACACCCATACTGTGACCCTCAATCATTGACACCCATCCTGTGACCCTCAATCATTTACACCCATCCTGTGACCCTCATTCATTGACACCCATCCTGTGACACTCAATCACTGACACACATACTGTGACCCTCAATCACTGACACCCATACTGTGACCCTCAATCAATGGCACCCATACTGTGACCCTCAATCACTGACACCCATACTGTGACCCGCAATCACTGACAGCCATCCTGTGACCCTCAATCACTGACACCCATCCTGTGACCCTCAATCATTGACAGCCATACTTTGACCCTCAGTCACTGACACCCATAATGTGACCCTCAATCACTGACACCCATCCTGTGACCCTCAATCACTGTCACACATACTGTGACCCTCCATCACTGACACCCATCCTGTGACCCTCAATCACTGACACCCATCCTGTGACTCTCAATCACTGACACCCATCCTGTGACCCTCAATCACTGACACCCACACTGTGACCCTCAATCACTGACACCCATCCTGTGACCCTCAATCACTGACACCCATCCTGTGACCCTCAATCACTGACACCCATACTGTGACCCTCAATCACTGACACCCATCCTGTGACCCTCAATCACTGACACCAATCCTGTGACCCTCAATCATTGACACACATCCTGTGACACTAAATCACTGACACCCATACTGTGACCCTCAATCACTGACACCCATACTGTGACCCTCAATCATTGACACCCATACTGTGACCCTTAATCACTGACACCCATACTGTGACCCTCAATCACTGACACCCATCCTGTGACCCTCAACCACTGACACCCATCCTGTGACCCTCAATCATTGACACCCATACTGTGACCCTCAGTCACTGACACCCATAATGTGACCCTCAATCACTGACACCCATCCTGTGACCCTCAATCACAGACACCCATACTGTGACCCTCAATCACTGACACCCATACTGTGACCCTCAATCACTGATGCCCAGACTGTGACCCTCAATCACTGACACCCATACTGTGACCCTCAGTCAGTGACACCCATTCTGTGACACTTAATCATTGGCACCCATCCTGTGACCCTCAATCTCTGACACCCATACTGTGACCCTCAATCACTGACACCCATACTGTGACCCTCAATCTCTGACACCCAATACAATACAATACAATACAATACAAATCGCTTTATTGGCATGATAAGGTACATCTTATGTTGCCAAAGCATCAAAATACATTTATGGTTGAACACATAAACGCGGTTCCATTCATACAGTGTATAAACAGGTATATCCCTGAGTTTATAAATATATTTTCGCCTTGTTTATATATACTCTTGTCTTAGTTTACTGGTTGTCCCTCTGTTCATGGCAAGCTGTAACATAGTGTGCCGCCAGTGTTACACAGCTTCTCTCCTCCCCCAGTAGGAATGGGAGTTTTTGGTTGTCAGTCAGATTTCTGAATTCAGGGCATATTTGTGAGAATTTTTGATAGAAATTCTCTCTGATGCCCTGATATTTTCCACAGGCTGTGAGGAAGTGCATCTCTGTCTCAACTACTCCCTGACTGCAGTGAGAGCATATCCTGTCTTCTCTTGGCAGCCTGGTCTGCCTGTGTCTGCCTTTTTCGATCGCTAGGCTATGTTCGCTAAGTCTGTACCTTGTCAAGGTTCTTCTCAGTTTGTTATCCTTTACCATGGTCAGGTAATCAGCTATGTTGTATTGTCTGTTTAGGGCCAAGTAGCAATTGAGTTTGCTTTGGGTTTTTGTTGTTTCTGCCCAATATGACAGATATTTTTCCTTTTGCTTAGCGACGATTGTGTTGGGTCGAATTCTTTGTGTTACCCTGTCACTGTCCTGGGGCTGGTTATTGTTAGTATTGTTATTAGTTACTTTATTGAGTCCCAGGACTAGTTGACTGAGGGTATTCTTCTTTATGGTCAGCTCTTGGCATTTCAGGGCGTCGTAGTGATAGCATTGGGGGTTGCTCATTTGTAGGTGATTCCAAAATTTGTTGGCTCTTTTTTGGATAGTGATTATTAATGGGTATTGGCCTAGTTCCGCCCTACATGCGTTGTTTACTGTTTTCCTTTGAGTCCGGAGGATACTTTTACAGAATTCCGCATGTAGGATCTCAATTGGGTGTTTGTCCAATTTTGCAAAATCTTGTTGTGTTAGTGGTCCCCAGACCTCACTGCCATAGAGTGCAATTGGTTCAATTACTGATTTGAAAATTTTGAGCCAAATGCTAATTGGGATTTCTATTTGGATTGATTTTTTGATGGCATAGAAAGCCCTTCTTGCTTTCTCTTTCAGTTCATTCACAGCCAGTTTGAAGTTTCCCGTAGAACTGATTTTTAAGCCCAAGTATGTGTAGTGAGTGGTTTGTTCAATTTTGGTTGTTCCTACTGTGAAATTTATTGTGGGTCCATGTTGTTTGGATCTTTGCTGGAACACAAGGACTTTGGTTTTTTGGGGATTTATTGTCAGGGCCCAAGTCTGGCAGTACGACTCCAGCAGGTCCAGGTTCTGCTGTAGACCCTCCTTAGTTGGTGACAGCAGAACCAGGTCGTCGGCATAGAGGAGGAATTTAACCTTGGATTCATATAGGGTGAGGCCGGGTGCTGTAGATTGTTCAAGTAGTTTGGCCAATCCATTAATGTAAATATTAAAGAGTGTCGGTGAGATTGGCGAGCCCTGCGTCACCCCCCGCCCCTGTGGGAAGTATTTTGTTTGTTTGTCTCCAATTTTAACTGCACATTTATTGTTTGTATACATTGATTTAATTACATCATATGTTTTACCTCCTACCCCGCTTTCGATAAGTTTCAGGAATAAACCGTCATGCCAGATGGAGTCGAAAGCCTTCTGGAAATCTACAAAGCATGCGTAGATTTTGCTTTTGTTATGGTGAACGTGTTTGTCAATTAGGGTCTGTAGGGTGAAGATATGATCGGATGTTCTATAGTTTGGCAGGAATCCAATTTGGCTTTTACTCAAGACATTGTGCTCTTCAAGGAAGTTTATAAGTCTTTTGTTTATGATGCTACAGAATACCTTCCCCAGGTTACTGTTTACACAGATGCCTCGATAGTTGTTTGGGTCGATTTTGTCCCCACTTTTGTATATGGGTGTTATGAGTCCTTTGTTCCAGATGTCAGGGAAATAACCGACACTCAGAACCAAGTTGAAGAGTTTTAAGATAGCCAGTTTCAGTTTGTCGTCTGCGTGTTTAATCATCTCGTTTAGTATGCCGTCTGTCCCGCAAGCTTTTCCTGGTCGCAGGTCCTTGAGTTTTTCAAGAAGTTCTTTTTCTGTTATTATGGCGTCTAGCGGGTTTTGGTTATCTTTTATGGCCATTTCAAGCTTTTCAAGTTTTTTGCGTATTTGGTGTTGCTCTGGTCCTAGTGTGTTTTTCTGGTATAATTTTTCAAAGTGGTTTACCCATGTGTCCCCATTTTGAATGGACAAATCGTCGTGTTGTTTTTTGTGTAGTGTTTTCAAGTTGTCCCAGAAACAATTCGACTCAATGGATTCCTCCATGGAGCTGAGTGTATTCTTAATAAATTGCTCTTTTTTGGTCCTGAGTGTGTTTCTGTATTGTGTTAGCGTCTGACAATAAGTAAGGCGTAATTCCTCGTTTTCTGGATGTCTGTGTTTTTGGTTTGATAGTTTTCTAAGTTTTTTCCTCATGTTATGGCAATCATGGTCAAACCATTTTTCATAGTTTTTTGTTTTGGGTTTGTTCTTGCGAGCTTTCAAGTTTGCATTTGTTGCCAAATTATCAAAAATATTGTTTAGTTTACTAACTGCCCGGTTTACACCTTCTTTATTGTGAGTGTATATGTTATCCAGAAAGGTGTCTAAGAGAGCTTGAGTTGATGCATTGCTAATTGTTTTCTGGTATTTTTCCGTGTCGTTTTTGGCCCATCTGTACGATTTTTTGGTGTTGTACAGTTTACTGGGTTGTGTTTCTATGTTGTTTCTGACACCCATACTGTGACCCTCAGTCACTGACACCCATACTGTGACACGCAATCATTGGCACCCATCCTGTGACCCTCAATCTCTGACACCCATACTGTGACCCTCAATCACAGACATCCATACTGTGACCCTCAATCATTGACACCCATACTGTGACCCTCATTCACTGACACCCATACTGTGACCCTCAATCACTGACACCCATATTGTGACCCTCAGTCACTGACACCCATCCTGTGACCCTCAATCACTGACACCCATACTGTGACCCTCAATCACTGACACCCATACTGTGACCCTCAATCACTGACACCCATACTGTGACCCTCAATCACTGACACCCATACTGTGACCCTCAATCATTGACACCCATACTGTGACCATCAATCATTGACACCCATACTGTGACCCTCAATCACTGACAGCCATCCTGTGACCCTCAGTCACTGACACCCATACTGTGACCCTCAATCACTGGCACCCATCCTGTGACCCTCAATCATTAACACCCATACTGTGACCCTCAATCACTGACACCCATACTGTGACCCTCAATCATTGACACCCATATTGTGACCCTCAATCACTGACACCCAGACTGTGACCCTCAATCACTGACACCCATCCTGTGACCCTCAATCACTGACACCCATAGTGTGACCCTCAATCACTGACACCCATCCTGTGACCCTCAATCATTGACACCCACACTTTGACCCTCAATCACTGACACCCATACTGTGACCCTCAATCATTGACACACATACTGTGACCCTCAATCACTGACACCCATACTGTGACCCTCAATCATTGACACCCATACTGTGACCCTCAGTCATTGACACCCATACTGTGACCCTCAATCACTGACACCCATACTGTGACCCTCAATCACTGACACCCACACTCTGACCCTCAGTCACTGACACCCATACTGTGACCCTCAATCATTGACACCCATACTGTGACCCTCTGTCACTGACACCCATACTGTGACCCTCAATCATTGACACCCATACTGTGACCCTCAATCTCTGACACCCATACTGTGACCCTCAATCATTGACACCCATACTGTGACCCTCAATCACTGACACCCATACTGTGACCCTCAATCATTGACACCCATGCTGTGACCCTCAGCCATTGACACCCATACTGTGGCCCTCAATCACTGACACCCATACTGTGACCCTCAATCATTGACACCCATACTGTGACCCTCTGTCACTGACAACCACACTGTGACCCTCAATCACTGACACCCATACTGTGAACCTCCATCACTGACACCTATACTGTGACCCTCAATCACTGACACCCATACTGTGACCCTCAATCACTGACACCCATACTTTGACCCTCAATCACTGACACCCATACTGTGACCCTCAATCACGGACACCCATACTGTGACCCTCAATCACTGACACCCATACTGTGACCCTCAGTCACTGACACCCATACTGTGACCCTCAATCACTGACACCCATACTGTGACCCGCAATCACGGACACCCATACTGTGACCCTCAATCACTGACATCCATACTGTGACCCTCACTCACTGACACCCATACTGTGACCCTCAATCACTGACACCCATACTGAGACCCTCAATCACGGACACCCATCCTGTGACCCTCAATCATTGACACCCATACTGTGACCCTCAATCACTGACACCCATACTGTGACCCTCAATCATTGACACCCATCCTGTGGCCCTCAATCATTGACACCCATCCTGTGACACTCAATCACTGACACCCATACTGTGACCCTCAATCACTGACACCCATACTGTGACCCTCAATCGCTGACACCCATTCTGTGACCCTCAATCACTGACACCCATACTGTGACCCTCAATCACTGACACCCATACTGTGACCCTCAATCACGGACACCCATACTGTGACCCTCCATCACTGACACCCATACTGTGACCCTCAATCACTGACACCCATTCTGTGACCCTCAATCACTGACACCCATACTGTGAACCTCAGTCACTGACACCCATACTGTGAAACTCAATCATTGGCACCCATCCTGTGACCCTCAATCTCTGACACCCATACTGTGACCCTCAATCTCTGACACCCATACTGTGACCCTCAATCACTGACACCCATACTGTGACACTCAATCATTGGCACCCACCCTGTGACCCTCAATCACTGACACCCATACTGTGACCCTCCATCACTGACACCCATACTGTGACCCTCAATCACTGACACCCATATTGTGACCCTCAATCACTGACACCCATACTGTGACCCTCAATCACTGACATCCATACTGTGACCCTCAGTCACTGACACCCATACTGTGACCCTCAATCATTGACACCCATACTGTGACCCTCTGTCACTGACACCCATACTGTGACCCTCAATCATTGACACCCATACTGTGACCCTCAATCACTGACACCCATACTGTGACCCTCAATCATTGCCACCCATACTGTGACCCTCAATCACTGACACCCATACTGTCACCCTGAATCATTGACACTATTACTGTGACCCTCAGACATTGACACCCATACTGTGACCCTCAATCACTGACACCCATACTGTGACCCTCAATCATTGACACACATACTGTGAACTTCTGACACTGACAACCACACTGTGACCCTCAATCACTGACACCCATACTGTGACACTGAATCACTGACACCCATACTGTGACCCTCAATCATTGACACCCATACTGTGACCCTCAATCATTGACACCCATACTGTGACCCTCAATCATTGACACCCATCCTGTGACCCTCAATCATTTACACCCATCCTGTGACCCTCATTCATTGACACCCATCCTGTGACACTCAATCACTGACACACATACTGTGACCCTCAATCACTGACACCCATACTGTGACCCTCAATCAATGGCACCCATACTGTGACCCTCAATCACTGACACCCATACTGTGACCCGCAATCACTGACAGCCATCCTGTGACCCTCAATCACTGACACCCATCCTGTGACCCTCAATCATTGACAGCCATACTTTGACCCTCAGTCACTGACACCCATAATGTGACCCTCAATCACTGACACCCATCCTGTGACCCTCAATCACTGTCACACATACTGTGACCCTCCATCACTGACACCCATACTGTGACCCTCAATCACTGACACCCATACGGTGAACCTCAGTCACTGACACCCACACTGTGAAACTCAATCATTGGCACCCATCCTGTGACCCTCAATCTCTGACACCCATACTGTGACCCTCAATCTCTGACAACCATACTGTGACCCTCAATCACTGACACCCATACTGTGACCCTCAATCATTGGCACCCAACCTGTGACCCTCAATCACTGACACCCATACTGTGACCCTCCATCACTGACACCCATACTGTGACCCTCAATCACTGACACCCATACTGTGACCCTCAATCACTGACACCCATACTTTGACCCTCAATCACTGACACCCATACTGTGACCCTCAATCACAGACACCCATACTGTGACCCTCAATCACTGACACCCATACTGTGACCCTCAGTCACTGACACCCATACTGTGACCCTCAATCACTGACACCCATACTGTGACCCTCAATCACGGACACCCATACTGTGACCCTCAATCACTGACACCCATACTGTGACCCTCAATCACTGACACCCATACTGTGACCCTCAATCACTGACACCCATACTGTGACCCTCAATCACTGACACCCATACTGTGACCCTCAATCACGGACACCCATCCTGTGACCCTCAATCATTGACACCCATTATGTGACCCTCAATCACTGACACCCATACTGTGACCCTCAATCATTGACACCCATCCTGTGACCCTCAATCATTGACACCCATCCTGTGACACTCAATCACTGACACCCATACTGTGACCCTCAATCACTGACACCCATACTGTGACCCTCAATCGCTGACACCCATACTGTGACCCTCAAGCACTGACACCCATACTGTGACCCTCAATCACTGACAGCCATATTGTGACCCTCAATCACGGACACCCATACTGTGACCCTCAATCACTGACACCCATACTGTGACCCTCAGTCACTGACACCCATACTGTGACCCTCAATCACTGACACCCATACTGTGACCCTCAATCACGGACGCCCATCCTGTGACCCTCAAACACTGACACCCATCCTGTGACCCTCAATCATTGACACCCATCCTGTGACACTCAATCACTGACACCCATACTGTGACCCTCAATCACTGACACCCATACTGTGACCCTCAATCATTGGCACCCATACTGTGACCCTCAATCACTGACACCCATACTGTGACCCTCAATCACTGACACCCATCCTGTGACCCTCAATCACTGACACCCATCCTGTGACCCTCAATCATTGACACTCATACTGTGACCCTCAGTCACTGACACCCATAATGTGACCCGCAATCACTGACACCCATCCTGTGACCCTCAATCACTGACACCCATACTGTGACCCTCAATCACTGACACCCATACTGTGATCCTCAATCATTGACACCCATACTGTGACCCTCAATCTCTGACACCCATACTGTGACCCTCAATCATTGCCACCCATACTGTGACCCTCAATCACTGACACCCATACTATCACCCTGAATCATTGACACCCATACTGTGACCCTCAGACATTGACACCCATACTGTGACCCTCAATCACTGACACACATACTGAGACCCTCAATCATTGACACCCATACTGTGACCTTCTGTCACTGACAACCACACTGTGACCCTCAATCACTGTCACCCATACTGTGACACTGAATCACTGACACCCATACTGTGACCCTCATTCATTGACACCCATACTGTGACCCTCAATCATTGACACCCATACTGTGACCCTCAATCATTGACACCCATCCTGTGACCCTCAATCATTTACACCCATCCTGTGACCCTCAATCATTGACACCCATCCTGTGACACTCAATCACTGACACACATACTGTGACCCTCAATCACTGACACCCATACTGTGACCCTCAATCAATGGCACCCATACTGTGACCCTCAATCACTGACACCCATACTGTGACCCTCAATCACTGACAGCCATCCTGTGACCCTCAATCACTGACACCCATCCTGTGACCCTCAATCATTGACAGCCATACTGTGACCCTCAGTCACTGACACCCATAATGTGACCCTCAATCACTGACACCCATCCTGTGACCCTCAATCACTGTCACCCATACTGTGACCCTCCATCACTGACACCCATACTGTGACCCTCAATCACTGACACCCATACTGTGAACCTCAGTCACTGACACCCATACTGTGAAACTCAATCATTGGCACCCATCCTGTGACCCTCAATCTCTGACACCCATACTGTGACCCTCAATCTCTGACACCCATAATGTGACCCTCATTCACTGACACCCATACTGTGACCCTCAATCACTGACACCCATATTGTGACCCTCAGTCACTGACACCCATCCTGTGACCCTCAATCACTGACAGCCATACTGTGACCCTCAATCACTGACACCCATACTGTGACCCTCAATCACTGACACCCATACTGTGACCCTCAATCACTGACACCCATACTGTGACCCTCAATCATTGACACCCATACTGTGACCATCAATCATTGACACCCATACTGTGACCCTCAATCACTGACAGCCATCCTGTGACCCTCAGTCACTGACACCCATACTGTGACCCTCAATCACTGGCACCCATCCTGTGACCCTCAATCATTAACACCCATACTGTGACCCTCAATCACTGACACCCATCCTGTGACCCTCAATCATTGACACCCATATTGTGACCCTCAATCACTGACACCCATACTGTGACCCTCAATCACTGACACCCATCCTGTGACCCTCAATCACTGACACCCATAGTGTGACCCTCAATCACTGACACCCATCCTGTGACCCTCAATCATTGACACCCACACTTTGACCCTCAATCACTGACACCCATACTGTGACCCTCAATGATTGACACACATACTGTGACCCTCAATCACTGACACCCATACTGTGACCCTCAATCATTGACACCCATACTGTGACCCTCAGTCATTGACACCCATACTGTGACCCTCAATCACTGACACCCATACTGTGACCCTCAATCACTGACACCCATACTCTGACCCTCACTCACTGACACCCATACTGTGACCCTCAATTATTGACACCCATACTGTGACCCTCTGTCACTGACACCCATACTGTGACCCTCAATCATTGACACCCATACTGTGACCCTCAATCTCTGACACCCATACTGTGACCCTCAATCATTGACACCCATACTGTGACCCTCAATCATTGACACCCATACTGTGACCCTCAGCCATTGACACCCATACTGTGGCCCTCAATCACTGACACCCATACTGTGATCCTCAATCATTGACACCCATACTGTGACCCTCAATCTCTGACACCCATACTGTGACCCTCAATCATTGCCACCCATACTGTGACCCTCAATCACTGACACCCATACTGTCACCCTGAATCATTGACACCCATACTGTGACCCTCAGACATTGACACCCATACTGTGACCCTCAATCACTGACACACATACTGAGACCCTCAATCATTGACACCCATACTGTGACCTTCTGTCACTGACAACCACACTGTGACCCTCAATCACTGACACCCATACTGTGACACTGAATCACTGACACCCATACTGTGACCCTCAATCATTGACACCCATACTGTGACCCTCAATCATTGACACCCATACTGTGACCCTCAATCATTGACACCCATCCTGTGACCCTCAATCATTTACACCCATCCTGTGACCCTCAATCATTGACACCCATCCTGTGACACTCAATCACTGACACACATACTGTGACCCTCAATCACTGACACCCATACTGTGACCCTCAATCAATGGCACCCATACTGTGACCCTCAATCACTGACACCCATACTGTGACCCTCAATCACTGACAGCCATCCTGTGACCCTCAATCACTGACACCCATCCTGTGACCCTCAATCATTGACAGCCATACTGTGACCCTCAGTCACTGACACCCATAATGTGACCCTCAATCACTGACACCCATCCTGTGACCCTCAATCACTGTCACCCATACTGTGACCCTCCATCACTGACACCCATACTGTGACCCTCAATCACTGACACCCATACTGTGAACCTCAGTCACTGACACCCATACTGTGAAACTCAATCATTGGCACCCATCCTGTGACCCTCAATCTCTGACACCCATACTGTGACCCTCAATCTCTGACACCCATAATGTGACCCTCATTCACTGACACCCATACTGTGACCCTCAATCACTGACACCCATATTGTGACCCTCAGTCACTGACACCCATCCTGTGACCCTCAATCACTGACACCCATACTGTGACCCTCAATCACTGACACCCATACTGTGACCCTCAATCACTGACACCCATACTGTGACCCTCAATCACTGACACCCATACTGTGACCCTCAATCATTGACACCCATACTGTGACCATCAATCATTGACACCCATACTGTGACCCTCAATCACTGACAGCCATCCTGTGACCCTCAGTCACTGACACCCATACTGTGACCCTCAATCACTGGCACCCATCCTGTGACCCTCAATCATTAACACCCATACTGTGACCCTCAATCACTGACACCCATCCTGTGACCCTCAATCATTGACACCCATATTGTGACCCTCAATCACTGACACCCATACTGTGACCCTCAATCACTGACACCCATCCTGTGACCCTCAATCACTGACACCCATAGTGTGACCCTCAATCACTGACACCCATCCTGTGACCCTCAATCATTGACACCCACACTTTGACCCTCAATCACTGACACCCATACTGTGACCCTCAATGATTGACACACATACTGTGACCCTCAATCACTGACACCCATACTGTGACCCTCAATCATTGACACCCATACTGTGACCCTCAGTCATTGACACCCATACTGTGACCCTCAATCACTGACACCCATACTGTGACCCTCAATCACTGACACCCATACTCTGACCCTCACTCACTGACACCCATACTGTGACCCTCAATTATTGACACCCATACTGTGACCCTCTGTCACTGACACCCATACTGTGACCCTCAATCATTGACACCCATACTGTGACCCTCAATCTCTGACACCCATACTGTGACCCTCAATCATTGACACCCATACTGTGACCCTCAATCATTGACACCCATACTGTGACCCTCAGCCATTGACACCCATACTGTGGCCCTCAATCACTGACACCCATACTGTGACCCTCCATCATTGACACCCATACTGTGACCCTCTGTCACTGACAACCACACTGTGACCCTCAATCACTGACACCCATACTGTGAACCTCCATCACTGACACCCATACTGTGACCCTCAATCACTGACACCCATACTGTGACCCTCAATCACTGACACCCATACTTTGACCCTCAATCACTGACACCCATACTGTGACCCTCAATCACGGACACCCATACTGTGACCCTCAATCACTGACACCCATACTGTGACCCTCAGTCACTGACACCCATACTGTGACCCTCAATCACTGACACCCATACTGTGACCCTCAATCACGGACACCCATACTGTGACCCTCAATCACTGACATCCATACTGTGACCTTCACTCACTGACACCCATACTGTGACCCTCAATCACTGACACCCATACTGTGACCCTCAATCACGGACACCCATCCTGTGACCCTCAATCATTGACACCCATACTGTGACCCTCAATCACTGACACCCATACTGTGACCCTCAATCATTGACACCCATCCTGTGGCCCTCAATCATTGACACCCATCCTGTGACACTCAATCACTGACACCCATACTGTGACCCTCAATCACTGACACCCATACTGTGACCCTCAATCATTGACACCCACACTGTGACCCTCAGTCATTGGCACCCATCCTGTGACCCTCAATCACTGACACCCATCCTGTGACTCTCAATCACTGACACCCATCCTGTGACCCGCAATCACTGACACCCACACTGTGACCCTCAATCACTGACACCCATCCTGTGACCCTCAATCACTGACACCCATCCTGTGACCCTCAATCACTGACACCCAAACTGTGACCCTCAATCACTGACACCCATCCTGTGACCCTCAATCACTGACACCCATCCTGTGACCCTCAATCATTGACACACATCCTGTGACACTAAATCACTGACACCCATACTGTGACCCTCAATCAATACAATACAATACAATACAAATCGCTTTATTGGCATGATAAGGTACATCTTATGTTGCCAAAGCATCAAAATACATTTATGGTTGAACACATAAACGCGGTTCCATTCATACAGTGTATAAACAGGTATATCCCTGAGTTTATAAATATATTTTCGCCTTGTTTATATATACTCTTGTCTTAGTTTACTGGTTGTCCCTCTGTTCATGGCAAGCTGTAACATAGTGTGCCGCCAGTGTTACACAGCTTCTCTCCTCCCCCAGTAGGAATGGGAGTTTTTGGTTGTCAGTCAGATTTCTGAATTCAGGGCATATTTGTGAGAATTTTTGATAGAAATTCTCTCTGATGCCCTGATATTTTCCACAGGCTGTGAGGAAGTGCATCTCTGTCTCAACTACTCCCTGACTGCAGTGAGAGCATATCCTGTCTTCTCTTGGCAGCCTGGTCTGCCTGTGTCTGCCTTTTTCGATCGCTCGGCTATGTTCGCTAAGTCTGTACCTTGTCAAGGTTCTTCTCAGTTTGTTATCCTTTACCATGGTCAGGTAATCAGCTATGTTGTATTGTCTGTTTAGGGCCAAGTAGCAATTGAGTTTGCTTTGGGTTTTTGTTGTTTCTGCCCAATATGACAGATATTTTTCCTTTTGCTTAGCGACGATTGTGTTGGGTCGAATTCTTTGTGTTACCCTGTCACTGTCCTGGGGCTGGTTATTGTTAGTATTGTTATTAGTTACTTTATTGAGTCCCAGGACTAGTTGACTGAGGGTATTCTTCTTTATGGTCAGCTCTTGGCATTTCAGGGCGTCGTAGTGATAGCATTGGGGGTTGCTCATTTGTAGGTGATTCCAAAATTTGGTGGCTCTTTTTTGGATAGTGATTATTAATGGGTATTGGCCTAGTTCCGCCCTGCATGCGTTGTTTACTGTTTTCCTTTGAGTCCGGAGGATACTTTTACAGAATTCCGCATGTAGGATCTCAATTGGGTGTTTGTCCCATTTTGCAAAATCTTGTTGTGTTAGTGGTCCCCAGACCTCACTGCCATAGAGTGCAATTGGTTCAATTACTGATTTGAAAATTTTGAGCCAAATGCTAATTGGGATTTCTATTTGGATTGATTTTTTGATGGCATAGAAAGCCCTTCTTGCTTTCTCTTTCAGTTCATTCACAGCCAGTTTGAAGTTTCCCGTAGAACTGATTTTTAAGCCCAAGTATGTGTAGTGAGTGGTTTGTTCAATTTTGGTTGTTCCTACTGTGAAATTTATTGTGGGTCCATGTTGTTTGGATCTTTGCTGGAACACAAGGACTTTGGTTTTTTGGGGATTTATTGTCAGGGCCCAAGTCTGGCAGTACGACTCCAGCAGGTCCAGGTTCTGCTGTAGACCCTCCTTAGTTGGTGACAGCAGAACCAGGTCGTCGGCATAGAGGAGGAATTTAACCTTGGATTCATATAGGGTGAGGCCGGGTGCTGTAGATTGTTCAAGTAGTTTTGCCAATCCATTAATGTAAATATTAAAGAGTGTCGGTGAGATTGGCGAGCCCTGCGTCACCCCCCGCCCCTGTGGGAAGTATTTTGTTTGTTTGTCTCCAATTTTAACTGCACATTTATTGTTTGTATACATTGATTTAATTACATCATATGTTTTACCTCCTACCCCGCTTTCGATAAGTTTCAGGAATAAACCGTCATGCCAGATGGAGTCGAAAGCCTTCTGGAAATCTACAAAGCATGCGTAGATTTTGCTTTTGTTATGGTGAATGTGTTTGTCAATTAGGGTCTGTAGGGTGAAGATATGATCGGATGTTCTATAGTTTGGCAGGAATCCAATTTGGCTTTTACTCAAGACATTGTGCTCTTCAAGGAAGTTTATAAGTCTTTTGTTTATGATGCTACAGAATACCTTCCCCAGGTTACTGTTTACACAGATGCCTCGATAGTTGTTTGGGTCGATTTTGTCCCCACTTTTGTATATGGGTGTTATGAGTCCTTTGTTCCAGATGTCAGGGAAATAACCGACACTCAGAACCAAGTTGAAGAGTTTTAGGATAGCCAGTTTCAGTTTGTCGTCTGCGTGTTTAATCATCTCGTTTAGTATGCCGTCTGTCCCGCAAGCTTTTCCTGGTCACAGGTCCTTGAGTTTTTCAAGAAGTTCTTTTTCTGTTATTATGGCGTCTAGCGGGTTTTGGTTATCTTTTATGGCCATTTCAAGCTTTTCAAGTTTTTTGCGTATTTGGTGTTGCTCTGGTCCTAGTGTGTTTTTCTGGTATAATTTTTCAAAGTGGTTTACCCATGTGTCCCCATTTTGAATGGACAAATCGTCGTGTTGTTTTTTGTGTAGTGTTTTCAAGTTGTCCCAGAAACAATTCGACTCAATGGATTCCTCCATGGAGCTGAGTGTATTCTTAATAAATTGCTCTTTTTTGGTCCTGAGTGTGTTTCTGTATTGTGTTAGCGTCTGACAATAAGTAAGGCGTAATTCCTCGTTTTCTGGATGTCTGTGTTTTTGGTTTGATAGTTTTCTAAGTTTTTTCCTCATGTTATGGCAATCATGGTCAAACCATTTTTCATAGTTTTTTGTTTTGGGTTTGTTCTTGCGAGCTTTCAAGTTTGCATTTGTTGCCAAATTATCAAAAATATTGTTTAGTTTACTAACTGCCCGGTTTACGCCTTCTTTATTCTGAGTGTATATGTTATCCAGAAAGGTGTCTAAGAGAGCTTGAGTTGATGCATTGCTAATTGTTTTCTGGTATTTTTCCGTGTCGTTTTTGGCCCATCTGTACGATTTTTTGGTGTTGTACAGTTTACTGGGTTGTGTTTCTATGTTGTTTGTTTCTGTCTTTTTGAGAAACATAGTAATTTGACTGTGATCTGACAGTGTTGTTTGTGGTTTGACTGTGAATGCTCTGAAAGAGGATGGGTCCAAGTCTGTAATCATATAGTCTACTGTGCTGCAGCCAAGAGGTGAGCAGTAGGTCGATCTTCCTAGGAGGTCTCCTATGAACCTACCATTGACAATGTACAGACCCAGGTTTCGACAGAGCTGTAGTAGCTGTTTACCGTTGGTATTTGACTGCTTGTCGCAGTTATGCCTGTATGGAAGGGAAGGGATGTCAAAGTGGTTATTCCCGAATACGTAATTGTTTCCCTGATTATTGGTGAAGTCTGGTTCTTCGCCCGTTCTTGAATTGAGGTCCCCACAGATCAACACGTTCCCCTGGGCCTGGTATTGGATAATTTCCCCCTCCATGTTGGAGAAGGTGTCCTCTTTGTAGTACGGGGATCGATTGGAGGGATATAAAGTGCGCAAATGTAAACATCTTGGGTGTTTGAGATAATCTCCCTCTCAAGTTTGAGCCACATATGGTTTTCGCCCTTTTTTATAAATTTGATGTAATTCTTAAGTTCTGTTTTAAACCAGATCAGTATGCCTCCGGAGTCTCTGCCTTGGGTTACACTTGGTAATTTATTGGAGGGGACCACTAGCTCAGTGTACCCTTGGGGACAGCCAGTGTGTCCTTTTCCTTTATACCAAGTTTCCTGTAAAATGATAATATCTAGATCTTTAGTTTCCTCTATGAACTCTGGGGTCCTACTCTTCACTTCTCGCAGTGAAGAGCGTAGACCTTGGATATTCCAGGTCGAAATATATAAGGATTTCATGTTAAGTTTTATCTTTTTCTATGATAGGTTAAAGAGTGGTACGTGTTTGTCGTGTCTAAGTGTGGGGAAAAAAAAGATCACCCCAGTTGTCTACAAAAGTTAATACAATTTGGTTACAGTTCTTTCTATTAATTAGTCCTTGATCCATAAGGCGGAAGTAGATGCTGCTGCACATCTGCTTATTGTCTCTTAATGGATTGTTTCTGTCTGAGGTATTGCGTATGTCCTGTGCATCTCTCCCTCTGTCTGGCTGGTAGCGGTCCTATTCCCCTGTGGGACAGGAGTGGTGCAGGTCTGATAATGTTGTTTTGCATGGGGATCCTCTCCGGTCTCGGTTGGTGTGGTGGTGGTCTTTGTAGTGTTCCTGATATGTACCCCGCTGATCTCTGGTGGTCGGGGGGGGGTCCTCTTGGAGTCTGGGTATGGACCCGGTTAAAAGCGACGTCCTTCAGGGCTTTAGCAAAGATCGATATTTTTTGCCTTTGGATGTGGACGTGGTCGTAAAGACATTCTTCATCGAGGGTGGGGTGTTGGGCCAGGTGTACGTTGTGGTTTGATTCGCATTCTGTTGCTATGCTGGCATTTATCTCATGAATTGTGTTGTTGTTGAAGTCTGTTCTCGGCAATATTGTGGAAACAGTGATTCTAGTGTTTGGAAATGTACTGCTTGCCTTCCTAATGATTGCTCTGAGCGATGTTGCTACCTCTTTCTGTTTGGCCTTTAGGTCATTTGTGCCCGTGTGTATTATTATGTGTTGGGGGGAGCCTAATCTGGCTTTGGTCAGCCATCCCATGGCCCTGTCTGTTGTTGGGCACCAAATCTTTTCTACTTTACTTCTAGGGAAGAGCTTTTTCTCCCATAGAAATTTCCCATTTGAGTCTATGAGTATTACGACGTCAGCCTTGTTTGTGTTTACTGTCTGGTGGCTTTCGCCTGGACTCATAGTGTGTGTGCTGGGCTGGGGTGTCTGGTGTGTGCGTACCTCTTGTGAGCGGCTCGCTTGTGGTTCCATGGTGGTGGGGGAAGATTGCGAGTCAGCATGCTGGTCGGTCTGTGTGGCACCCCTTGTATTGTGTGTCTGTTGCTTTTGTTCCGTGTGGGAGTGCAGCCGTTCCGTCCGGCTCTGTCTTGTCTTATCTCTAGTCTCTGGTTGCTGGTCTAATGGTGTTTTCTCTCCTCTATGGCTCTCTTCTTTTTCCTGCAGCTCTTTCACCTGATTCTTACGTAGATTCACCTGGTTATCAAGTCTATTCAGCTCTCTCTTGTGTCTCTCCCTCTCCTGCTTTTGTTTGTCATTCAATTTGAGGACCTCCTCTCTAAGTTTAACCATCTCTATCTCTAATTGATAAAATTTATCTTTTGGTTGTATCTGGCTGTGTGATCCCGGGGTATGTGTCTGGTCGGCCCTGGAAGGCTCATTCACTTCCTGGCTAAGCTGGTCGGCCTTGGAAGGCTCACTCACTTCCTGGCTATGCTGCTCTTCTCTAGGTGGGCTGGGAATGGTAGGGGAACGATGTGTGGCTTCCTCCGTGGTAGTTATGCTGGGGTTTGTCAGTTGTGACCCTCAATCACTGACACCCATACTGTGACCCTCAATCACTGACACCCATACTGTGACCCTCAATCACTGACACCCATACTGTGACCCTCAGTCACTGACACCCATACTGTGACACTCAATCACTGACACCCATACTGTGACCCTCAATCACGGGCACCCATACTGTGACCCTCAGTCACTGACATCCATCCTGTGACCCTCAATCACTGACATCCATCCTGTGACCCTCAATCACTGACACCCATACTGTGACCCTCAATCACTGACAGCCATATTGTGACCCTCAATCACGGACACCCATACTGTGACCCTCAATCACTGACACCCATACTGTGACCCTCAGTCACTGACACCCATACTGTGACCCTCAATCACTGACACCCATACTGTGACCCTCAATCACGGACGCCCATCCTGTGACCCTCAATCACTGACACCCATCCTGTGACCCTCAATCACTGACACCCATCCTGTGACACTCAATCACTGACACCCATACTGTGACCCTCAATCACTGACACCCATACTGTGACCCTCAGTCACTGACACCCATAAAGTGACCCTCAATCACTGACACCCATCCTGTGACCCTCAATCATTGACACCCATCCTGTGACCCTCAATCATTTACACCCATCCTGTGACCCTCAATCATTGACACCCATCCTGTGACACTCAATCACTGACACACATACTGTGACCCTCAATCACTGACACCCATACTGTGACCCTCAATCAATGGCACCCATACTGTGACCCTCAATCACTGACACCCATACTGTGACCCTCAATCACTGACAGCCATCCTGTGACCCTCAATCACTGACACCCATCCTGTGACCCTCAATCATTGACAGCCATACTGTGACCCTCAGTCACTGACACCCATAATGTGACCCTCAATCACTGACACCCATCCTGTGACCCTCAATCACTGTCACCCATACTGTGACCCTCCATCACTGACACCCATACTGTGACCCTCAATCACTGACACCCATACTGTGAACCTCAGTCACTGACACCCATACTGTGAAACTCAATCATTGGCACCCATCCTGTGACCCTCAATCTCTGACACCCATACTGTGACCCTCAATTTCTGACAACCATACTGTGACCCTCAATCACTGACACCCATACTGTGACCCTCAATCATTGGCACCCAACCGGTGACCCTCAATCACTGACACCCATACTGTGACCCTCCATCACTGACACCCATACTGTGACCCTCAATCACTGACACCCATACTGTGACCCTCAATCACTGACACCCATACTTTGACCCTCAATCACTGACACCCATACTGTGACCCTCAATCACAGACACCCATACTGTGACCCTCAATCACTGACACCCATACTGTGACCCTCAGTCACTGACACCCATACTGTGACCCTCAATCACTGACACCCATACTGTGACCCTCAATCACGGACACCCATACTGTGACCCTCAATCACTGACACCCATACTGTGACCCTCAATCACTGACACCCATACTGTGACCCTCAATCACTGACACCCATACTGTGACCCTCAATCACTGACACCCATACTGTGACCCTCAATCACGTACACCCATCCTGTGACCCTCAATCATTGACACCCATACTGTGACCCTCAATCACTGACACCCATACTGTGACCCTCAATCATTGACACCCATCCTGTGACCCTCAATCATTGACACCCATCCTGTGACACTCAATCACTGACACCCATACTGTGACCCTCAATCACTGACACCCTTTCTGTGACCCTCAATCGCTGACACCCATACTGTGACCCTCAATCACTGACACCCATACTGTGACCCTCAATCACTGACAGCCATATTGTGACCCTCAATCACGGACACCCATACTGTGACCCTCAATCACTGACACCCATACTGTGACCCTCAGTCACTGACACCCATACTGTGACCCTCAATCACTGACACCCATACTGTGACCCTCAATCACGGACGCCCATCCTGTGACCCTCAATCACTGACACCCATCCTATGACCCTCAATCATTGACACCCATCCTGTGACACTCAATCACTGACACCCATACTGTGACCCTCAATCACTGACACCCATACTGTGACCCTCAATCATTGGCACCCATACTGTGACCCTCAATCACTGACACCCATACTGTGACCCTCAATCACTGACACCCATCCTGTGACCCTCAATCACTGACACCCATCCTGTGACCCTCAATCATTGACACCCATACTGTGACCCTCAGTCACTGACACCCATAATGTGACCCTCAATCACTGACACCCATCCTGTGACCCTCAATCACTGACACCCATACTGTGACCCTCAATCACTGACACCCATACTGTGACCCTCAATCAATACAATACAATACAATACAAATCGCTTTATTGGCATGATAAGGTACATCTTATGTTGCCAAAGCATCAAAATACATTTATGGTTGAACACATAAACGCGGTTCCATTCATACAGTGTATAAACAGGTATATCCCTGAGTTTATAAATATATTTTCGCCTTGTTTATATATACTCTTGTCTTAGTTTACTGGTTGTCCCTCTGTTCATGGCAAGCTGTAACATAGTGTGCCGCCAGTGTTACACAGCTTCTCTCCTCCCCCAGTAGGAATGGGAGTTTTTGGTTGTCTGTCAGATTTCTGAATTCAGGGCATATTTGTGAGAATTTTTGATAGAAATTCTCTCTGATGCCCTGATATTTTCCACCGGCTGTGAGGAAGTGCATCTCTGTCTCAACTACTCCCTGACTGCAGTGAGAGCATATCCTGTCTTCTCTTGGCAGCCTGGTCTGCCTGTGTCTGCCTTTTTCGATCGCTAGGCTATTTTCGCTAAGTCTGTACCTTGTCAAGGTTCTTCTCAGTTTGTTATCCTTTACCATGGTCAGGTAATCAGCTATGTTGTATTGTCTGTTTAGGGCCAAGTAGCAATTGAGTTTGCTTTGGGTTTTTGTTGTTTCTGCCCAATATGACAGATATTTTTCCTTTTGCTTAGCGACGATTGTGTTGGGTCGAATTCTTTGTGTTACCCTGTCACTGTCCTGGGGCTGGTTATTGTTAGTATTGTTATTAGTTACTTTATTGAGTCCCAGGACTAGTTGACTGAGGGTATTCTTCTTTATGGTCAGCTCTTGGCATTTCAGGGCGTCGTAGTGATAGCATTGGGGGTTGCTCATTTGTAGGTGATTCCAAAATTTGGTGGCTCTTTTTTGGATAGTGATTATTAATGGGTATTGGCCTAGTTCCGCCCTGCATGCGTTGTTTACTGTTTTCCTTTGAGTCCGGAGGATACTTTTACAGAATTCCGCATGTAGGATCTCAATTGGGTGTTTGTCCCATTTTGCAAAATCTTGTTGTGTTAGTGGTCCCCAGACCTCACTGCCATAGAGTGCAATTGGTTCAATTACTGATTTGAAAATTTTGAGCCAAATGCTAATTGGGATTTCTATTTGGATTGATTTTTTGATGGCATAGAAAGCCCTTCTTGCTTTCTCTTTCAGTTCGTTCACAGCCAGTTTGAAGTTTCCCGTAGAACTGATTTTTAAGCCCAAGTATGTGTAGTGAGTGGTTTGTTCAATTTTGGTTGTTCCTACTGTGAAATTTATTGTGGATCCATGTTGTTTGGATCTTTGCTGGAACACAAGGACTTTGGTTTTTTGGGGATTTATTGTCAGGGCCCAAGTCTGGCAGTACGACTCCAGCAGGTCCAGGTTCTGCTGTAGACCCTCCTTAGTTGGTGACAGCAGAACCAGGTCGTCGGCATAGAGGAGGAATTTAACCTTGGATTCATATAGGGTGAGGCCGGGTGCTGTAGATTGTTCAAGTAGTTTTGCCAATCCATTAATGTAAATATTAAAGAGTGTCGGTGAGATTGGCGAGCCCTGCGTCACCCCCCGCCCCTGTGGGAAGTATTTTGTTTGTTTGTCTCCAATATTAACTGCACATTTATTGTTTGTATACATTGATTTAATTACATCATATGTTTTACCTCCTACCCCGCTTTCGATAAGTTTCAGGAATAAACCGTCATGCCAGATGGAGTCGAAAGCCTTCTGGAAATCTACAAAGCATGCGTAGATTTTGCTTTTGTTATGGTGAACGTGTTTGTCAATTAGGGTCTGTAGGGTGAAGATATGATCGGATGTTCTATAGTTTGGCAGGAATCCAATTTGGCTTTTACTCAAGACATTGTGCTCTTCAAGGAAGTTTATAAGTCTTTTGTTTATGATGCTACAGAATACCTTCCCCAGGTTACTGTTTACACAGATGCCTCGATAGTTGTTTGGGTCGATTTTGTCCCCACTTTTGTATATGGGTGTTATGAGTCCTTTGTTCCAGATGTCAGGGAAATAACCGACACTCAGAACCAAGTTGAAGAGTTTTAGGATAGCCAGTTTCAGTTTGTCGTCTGCGTGTTTAATCATCTCGTTTAGTATGCCGTCTGTCCCGCAAGCTTTTCCTGGTCGCAGGTCCTTGAGTTTTTCAAGAAGTTCTTTTTCTGTTATTATGGCGTCAAGCGGGTTTTGGTTATCTTTTATGGCCATTTCAAGCTTTTCAAGTTTTTTGCGTATTTGGTGTTGCTCTGGTCCTAGTGTGTTTTTCTGGTATAATTTTTCAAAGTGGTTTACCCATGTGTCCCCATTTTGAATGGACAAATCGTCGTGTTGTTTTTTGTGTAGTGTTTTCAAGTTGTCCCAGAAACAATTCGACTCAATGGATTCCTCCATGGAGCTGAGTGTATTCTTAATAAATTGCTCTTTTTTGGTCCTGAGTGTGTTTCTGTATTGTGTTAGCGTCTGACAATAAGTAAGGCGTAATTCCTCGTTTTCTGGATGTCTGTGTTTTTGGTTTGATAGTTTTCTAAGTTTTTTCCTCATGTTATGGCAATCATGGTCAAACCATTTTTCATAGTTTTTTGTTTTGGGTTTGTTCTTGCGAGCTTTCAAGTTTGCATTTGTTGCCAAATTATCAAAAATATTGTTTAGTTTACTAACTGCCCGGTTTACACCTTCTTTATTGTGAGTGTATATGTTATCCAGAAAGGTGTCTAAGAGAGCTTGAGTTGATGCATTGCTAATTGTTTTCTGGTATTTTTCCGTGTCGTTTTTGGCCCATCTGTACGATTTTTTGGTGTTGTACAGTTTACTGGGTTGTGTTTCTATGTTGTTTCTGACACCCATACTGTGACCCTCAGTCACTGACACCCATACTGTGACACGCAATCATTGGCACCCATCCTGTGACCCTCAATCTCTGACACCCATACTGTGACCCTCAATCACAGACATCCATACTGTGACCCTCAATCATTGACACCCATACTGTGACCCTCATTCACTGACACCCATACTGTGACCCTCAATCACTGACACCCATATTGTGACCCTCAGTCACTGACACCCAACCTGTGACCCTCAATCACTGACACCCATACTGTGACCCTCAATCACTGACACCCATACTGTGACCCTCAATCACTGACACCCATACTGTGACCCTCAATCACTGACACCCATACTGTGACCCTCAATCATTGACACCCATACTGTGACCATCAATCATTGACACCCATACTGTGACCCTCAATCACTGACAGCCATCCTGTGACCCTCAGTCACTGACACCCATACTGTGACCCTCAATCACTGGCACCCATCCTGTGACCCTCAATCATTAACACCCATACTGTGACCCTCAATCACTGACACCCATACTGTGACCCTCAATCATTGACACCCATATTGTGACCCTCAATCACTGACACCCAGACTGTGACCCTCAATCACTGACACCCATCCTGTGACCCTCAATCACTGACACCCATAGTGTGACCCTCAATCACTGACACCCATCCTGTGACCCTCAATCATTGACACCCACACTTTGACCCTCAATCACTGACACCCATACTGTGACCCTCAATCACTGACACCCATACTGTGACCCTCAATCATTGACACCCATACTGTGACCCTCAGTCATTGACACCCATACTGTGACCCTCAATCACTGACACCCATACTGTGACCCTCAATCACTGACACCCATACTCTGACCCTCAGTCACTGACACCCATACTGTGACCCTCAATCATTGACACCCATACTGTGACCCTCTGTCACTGACACCCATACTGTGACCCTCAATCATTGACACCCATACTGTGACCCTCAATCTCTGACACCCATACTGTGACCCTCAATCATTGACACCCATACTGTGACCCTCAATCACTGACACCCATACTGTGACCCTCAATCATTGACACCCATACTGTGACCCTCAGCCATTGACACCCATACTGTGGCCCTCAATCACTGACACCCATACTGTGACCCTCAATCATTGACACCCATACTGTGACCCTCTGTCACTGACAACCACACTGTGACCCTCAATCACTGACACCCATACTGTGAACCTCCATCACTGACACCCATACTGTGACCCTCAATCACTGACACCCATACTGTGACCCTCAATCACTGACACCCATACTTTGACCCTCAATCACTGACACCCATACTGTGACCCTCAATCACGGACACCCATACTGTGACCCTCAATCACTGACACCCATACTGTGACCCTCAGTCACTGACACCCATACTGTGACCCTCAATCACTGACACCCATACTGTGACCCGCAATCACGGACACCCATACTGTGACCCTCAATCACTGACATCCATACTGTGACCCTCACTCACTGACACCCATACTGTGACCCTCAATCACTGACACCCATACTGTGACCCTCAATCACGGACACCCATCCTGTGACCCTCAATCATTGACACCCATACTGTGACCCTCAATCACTGACACCCATACTGTGACCCTCAATCATTGACACCCATCCTGTGGCCCTCAATCATTGACACCCATCCTGTGACACTCAATCACTGACACCCATACTTTGACCCTCAATCACTGACACCCATACTGTGACCCTCAATCGCTGACACCCATTCTGTGACCCTCAATCACTGACACCCATACTGTGACCCTCAATCACTGACACCCATATTGTGACCCTCAATCACGGACACCCATACTGTGACCCTCCATCACTGACACCCATACTGTGACCCTCAATCACTGACACCCATACTGTGACCCTCAATCACTGACACCCATACTGTGAACCTCAGTCACTGACACCCATACTGTGAAACTCAATCATTGGCACCCATCCTGTGACCCTCAATCTCTGACACCCATACTGTGACCCTCAATCTCTGACACCCATACTGTGACCCTCAATCACTGACACCCATACTGTGACACTCAATCATTGGCACCCACCCTGTGACCCTCAATCACTGACACCCATACTGTGACCCTCCATCACTGACACCCATACTGTGACCCTCAATCACTGACACCCATATTGTGACCCTCAATCACTGACACCCATACTGTGACCCTCAATCACTGACATCCATACTGTGACCCTCAGTCACTGACACCCATACTGTGACCCTCAATCATTGACACCCATACTGTGACCCTCTGTCACTGACACCCATACTGTGACCCTCAATCATTGACACCCATACTGTGACCCTCAATCTCTGACACCCATACTGTGACCCTCAATCATTGCCACCCATACTGTGACCCTCAATCACTGACACCCATACTGTCACCCTGAATCATTGACACTATTACTGTGACCCTCAGACATTGACACCCATACTGTGACCCTCAATCACTGACACCCATACTGTGACCCTCAATCATTGACACCCATACTGTGAACTTCTGTCACTGACAACCACACTGTGACCCTCAATCACTGACACCCATACTGTGACACTGAATCACTGACACCCATACTGTGACCCTCAATCATTGACACCCATACTGTGACCCTCAATCATTGACACCCATACTGTGACCCTCAATCATTGACACCCATCCTGTGACCCTCAATCATTTACACCCATCCTGTGACCCTCATTCATTGACACCCATCCTGTGACACTCAATCACTGACACACATACTGTGACCCTCAATCACTGACACCCATACTGTGACCCTCAATCAATGGCACCCATACTGTGACCCTCAATCACTGACACCCATACTGTGACCCGCAATCACTGACAGCCATCCTGTGACCCTCAATCACTGACACCCATCCTGTGACCCTCAATCATTGACAGCCATACTTTGACCCTCAGTCACTGACACCCATAATGTGACCCTCAATCACTGACACCCATCCTGTGACCCTCAATCACTGTCACCCATACTGTGACCCTCCATCACTGACACCCAATACAATACAATACAATACAAATCGCTTTATTGGCATGATAAGGTACATCTTATGTTGCCAAAGCATCAAAATACATTTATGGTTGAACACATAAACGCGGTTCCATTCATACAGTGTATAAACAGGTATATCCCTGAGTTTATAAATATATTTTCGCCTTGTTTATATATACTCTTGTCTTAGTTTACTGGTTGTCCCTCTGTTCATGGCAAGCTGTAACATAGTGTGCCGCCAGTGTTACACAGCTTCTCTCCTCCCCCAGTAGGAATGGGAGTTTTTGGTTGTCAGTCAGATTTCTGAATTCAGGGCATATTTGTGAGAATTTTTGATAGAAATTCTCTCTGATGCCCTGATATTTTCCACAGGCTGTGAGGAAGTGCATCTCTGTCTCAACTACTCCCTGACTGCAGTGAGAGCATATCCTGTCTTCTCTTGGCAGCCTGGTCTGCCTGTGTCTGCCTTTTTCGATCGCTAGGCTATGTTCGCTAAGTCTGTACCTTGTCAAGGTTCTTCTTAGTTTGTTATCCTTTACCATGGTCAGGTAATCAGCTATGTTGTATTGTCTGTTTAGGGCCAAGTAGCAATTGAGTTTGCTTTGGGTTTTTGTTGTTTCTGCCCAATATGACAGATATTTTTCCTTTTGCTTAGCGACGATTGTGTTGGGTCGAATTCTTTGTGTTACCCTGTCACTGTCCTGGGGCTGGTTATTGTTAGTATTGTTATTAGTTACTTTATTGAGTCCCAGGACTAGTTGACTGAGGGTATTCTTCTTTATGGTCAGCTCTTGGCATTTCAGGGCGTCGTAGTGATAGCATTGGGGGTTGCTCATTTGTAGGTGATTCCAAAATTTGGTGGCTCTTTTTTGGATAGTGATTATTAATGGGTATTGGCCTAGTTCCGCCCTGCATGCGTTGTTTACTGTTTTCCTTTGAGTCCGGAGGATACTTTTACAGAATTCCGCATGTAGGATCTCAATTGGGTGTTTGTCCCATTTTGCAAAATCTTGTTGTGTTAGTGGTCCCCAGACCTCACTGCCATAGAGTGCAATTGGTTCAATTACTGATTTGAAAATTTTGAGCCAAATGCTAATTGGGATTTCTATTTGGATTGATTTTTTGATGGCATAGAAAGCCCTTCTTGCTTTCTCTTTCAGTTCATTCACAGCCAGTTTGAAGTTTCCCGTAGAACTGATTTTTAAGCCCAAGTATGTGTAGTGAGTGGTTTGTTCAATTTTGGTTGTTCCTACTGTGAAATTTATTGTGGGTCCATGTTGTTTGGATCTTTGCTGGAACACAAGGACTTTGGTTTTTTGGGGATTTATTGTCAGGGCCCAAGTCTGGCAGTACGACTCCAGCAGGTCCAGGTTCTGCTGTAGACCCTCCTTAGTTGGTGACAGCAGAACCAGGTCGTCGGCATAGAGGAGGAATTTAACCTTGGATTCATATAGGGTGAGGCCGGGTGCTGTAGATTGTTCAAGTAGTTTTGCCAATCCATTAATGTAAATATTAAAGAGTGTCGGTGAGATTGGCGAGCCCTGCGTCACCCCCCATACTGTGACCCTCAATCACTGACACCCATACGGTGAACCTCAGTCACTGACACCCACACTGTGAAACTCAATCATTGGCACCCATCCTGTGACCCTCAATCTCTGACACCCATACTGTGACCCTCAATCTCTGACAACCATACTGTGACCCTCAATCACTGACACCCATACTGTGACCCTCAATCATTGGCACCCAACCTGTGACCCTCAATCACTGACACCCATACTTTGACCCTCAATCACTGACACCCATACTGTGACCCTCAATCACAGACACCCATACTGTGACCCTCAATCACTGACACCCATACTGTGACCCTCAGTCACTGACACCCATACTGTGACCCTCAATCACTGACACCCATACTGTGACCCTCAATCACAGACACCCATACTGTGACCCTCAATCACTGACATCCATACTGTGACCCTCAGTCACTGACACCCATACTGTGACCCTCAATCACTGACACCCATACTGTGACCCTCAATCACGGACACCCATACTGTGACCCACAATCACTGACACCCATACTGTGACCCTCAATCACTGACACCCATACTGTGACCCTCAATCACTGACACCCATACTGTGACCCTCAATCACTGACACCCATACTGTGACCCTCAATCACGGACACCCATCCTGTGACCCTCAATCATTGACACCCATACTGTGACCCTCAATCACTGACACCCATACTGTGACCCTCAATCATTGACACCCATCCTGTGACCCTCAATCATTGACACCCATCCTGTGACACTCAATCACTGACACCCATACTGTGACCCTCAATCACTGACACCCATACTGTGACCCTCAATCGCTGACACCCATACTGTGACCCTCAATCACTGACACCCATACTGTGACCCTCAGTCACTGACACCCATACTGTGACCCTCAATCACTGACACCCATACTGTGACCCTCAATCACGGACGCCCATCCTGTGACCCTCAAACACTGACACCCATCCTGTGACCCTCAATCATTGACACCCATCCTGTGACACTCAATCACTGACACCCATACTGTGACCCTCAATCACTGACACCCATACTGTGACCCTCAATCATTGGCACCCATACTGTGACCCTCAATCACTGACACCCATACTGTGACCCTCAATCACTGACACCCATCCTGTGACCCTCAATCACTGACACCCATCCTGTGACCCTCAATCATTGACACTCATACTGTGACCCTCAGTCACTGACACCCATAATGTGACCCGCAATCACTGACACCCATCCTGTGACCCTCAATCACTGACACCCATACTGTGACCCTCAATCACTGACACCCATACTGTGACCCTCAATCATTGACACCCATACTGTGACCCTCAATCTCTGACACCCATACTGTGACCCTCAATCATTGCCACCCATACTGTGACCCTCAATCACTGACACCCATACTATCACCCTGAATCATTGACACCCATACTGTGACCCTCAGACATTGACACCCATACTGTGACCCTCAATCACTGACACACATACTGAGACCCTCAATCATTGACACCCATACTGTGACCTTCTGTCACTGACAACCACACTGTGACCCTCAATCACTGACACCCATACTGTGACACTGAATCACTGACACCCATACTGTGACCCTCAATCATTGACACCCATACTGTGACCCTCAATCATTGACACCCATACTGTGACCCTCAATCATTGACACCCATCCTGTGACCCTCAATCATTTACACCCATCCTGTGACCCTCAATCATTGACACCCATCCTGTGACACTCAATCACTGACGCACATACTGCGACCCTCAATCACTGACACCCATACTGTGACCCTCAATCAATGGCACCCATACTGTGACCCCCAATCACTGACACCCATACTGTGACCCTCAATCACTGACAGCCATCCTGTGACCCTCAATCACTGACACCCATCCTGTGACCCTCAATCATTGACAGCCATACTGTGACCCTCAGTCACTGACACCCATAATGTGACCCTCAATCACTGACACCCATCCTGTGACCCTCAATCACTGTCACCCATACTGTGACCCTCCATCACTGACACCCATACTGTGACCCTCAATCACTGACACCCATACTGTGAACCTCAGTCACTGACACCCATACTGTGAAACTCAATCATTGGCACCCATCCGGTGACCCTCAATCTCTGACACCCATACTGTGACCCTCAATCTCTGACAACCATACTGTGACCCTCAATCACTGACACCCATACTGTGACCCTCAATCATTGGCACCCAACCTGTGACCCTCAATCACTGACACCCATACTGTGACCCTCCATCACTGACACCCATACTGTGACCCTCAATCACTGACACCCATACTGTGACCCTCAATCACTGACACCCATGTTTTGACCCTCAATCACTGACACCCATACTGTGACCCTCAATCACAGACACCCATACTGTGACCCTCAATCACTGACACCCATACTGTGACCCTCAGTCACTGACACCCATACTGTGACCCTCAATCACTGACACCCATACTGTGACCCTCAATCACGGACACCCATACTGTGACCCTCAATCACTGACACCCATACTGTGACCCTCAATCACTGACACCCATACTGTGACCCTCAATCACTGACACCCATACTGTGACCCTCAATCACTGACACCCATACTGTGACCCTCAATCACGGACACCCATCCTGTGACCCACAATCATTGACACCCATACTGTGACCCTCAGTCACTGACACCCATACTGTGACCCTCAATCATTGACACCCATCCTGTGACCCTCAATCATTGACACCCATCCTGTGACACTCAATCACTGACACCCATACTGTGACCCTCAATCACTGACACCCATACTGTGACCCTCAATCGCTGACACCCATACTGTGACCCTCAATCACTGACACCCATACTGTGACCCTCAATCACTGACAGCCATATTGTGACCCTCAATCACGGACACCCATACTGTGACCCTCAATCACTGACACCCATACTTTGACCCTCAGTCACTGACACCCATCCTGTGACCCTCAATCACTGACACCCATCCTGTGACCCTCAATCATTGACACCCATCCTGTGACACTCAATCACTGACACCCATACTGTGACCCTCAATCACTGACACCCATACTGTGACCCTCAATCATTGGCACCCATACTGTGACCCTCAATCACTGACACCCATACTGTGACCCTCAATCACTGACACCCATCCTGTGACCCTCAATCACTGACACCCATCCTGTGACCCTCAATCATTGACACCCATACTGTGACCCTCAGTCACTGACACCCATAATGTGACCCTCAATCACTGACACCCATCCTGTGACCCTCAATCACTGACACCCATACTGTGACCCTCAATCACTGACACCCATACTGTGACCCTCAATCACTGACACCCACACTGTGACCCTCAGTCACTGACACACATACTGTGACACGCAATCATTGGCACCCATCCTGTGACCCTCAATCTCTGACACCCATACTGTGACCCTCAATCACAGACACCCATACTGTGACCCTCAATCATTGACACCCATACTGTGACCCTCATTCACTGACACCCATACTGTGACCCTCAATCACTGACACCCATACTGTGACCCTCAATCACTGACACCCATCCTGTGACCCTCAATCACTGACACCCATACTGTGACCCTCAATCACTGACACCCATACTGTGACCCTCAATCACTGACACCCACACTGTGACCCTCAGTCACTGACACACATACTGTGACACGCAATCATTGGCACCCATCCTGTGACCCTCAATCTCTGACACCCATACTGTGACCCTCAATCACAGACACCCATACTGTGACCCTCAATCATTGACACCCATACTGTGACCCTCATTCACTGACACCCATACTGTGACCCTCAATCACTGACACCCATATTGTGACCCTCAGTCACTGACATCCATCCTGTGACCCTCAATCACTGACACCCATACTGTGACCCTCAATCACTGACAGCCATATTGTGACCCTCAATCACGGACACCCATACTGTGACCCTCAATCACTGACACCCATACTGTGACCCTCAGTCACTGACACCCATACTGTGACCCTCAATCACTGACACCCATACTGTGACCCTCAATCACGGACGCCCATCCTGTGACCCTCAATCACTGACACCCATCCTGTGACCCTCAATCATTGACACCCATCCTGTGACACTCAATCACTGACACCCATACTGTGACCCTCAATCACTGACACCCATACTGTGACCCTCAATCATTGGCACCCATACTGTGACCCTCAATCACTGACACCCATACTGTGACCCTCAATCACTGACACCCATCCTGTGACCCTCAATCACTGACACCCATCCTGTGACCCTCAATCATTGACACCCATACTGTGACCCTCAGTCACTGACACCCATAATGTGACCCTCAATCACTGACACCCATCCTGTGACCCTCAATCACTGACACCCATACTGTGACCCTCAATCACTGACACCCATACTGTGACCCTCAATCACTGGCACCCATACTGTGACACTCAATCACTGACATCCATACTGTGACCCTCAGTCACTGACACCCATACTGTGACCCTCAATCATTGACACCCATACTGTGACCCTCTGTCACTGACACCCATACTGTGACCCTCAATCATTGTCACCCATACTGTGACCCTCAATCTCTGACACCCATACTGTGACCCTCAATCATTGCCACCCATACTGTGACCCTCAATCACTGACACCCATACTGTCACCCTGAATCATTGACACCCATACTGTGACCCTCAGACATTGACACCCATACTGTGACCCTCAATCACTGACACCCATACTGTGACCCTCAATCATTGACACCCATACTGTGACCTTCTGTCACTGACAACCACACTGTGACCCTCCATCACTGACACCCATACTGTGACCCTCAATCACTGACACCCATACTGTGAACCTCAGTCACTGACACCCATACTGTGAAACTCAATCATTGGCACCCATCCTGTGACCCTCAATCTCTGACACCCATACTGTGACCCTCAATCTCTGACAACCATACTGTGACCCTCAATCACTGACATCCATACTGTGACCCTCAATCATTGGCACCCAACCTGTGACCCTCAATCACTGACACCCATACTGTGACCCTCCATCACTGACACCCATACTGTGACCCTCAATCACTGACACCCATACTGTGACCCTCAATCACTGACACCCATACTTTGACCCTCAATCACTGACACCCATACTGTGACCCTCAATCACAGACACCCATACTGTGACCCTCAATCACTGACACCCATACTGTGACCCTCAGTCACTGACACCCATACTGTGACCCTCAATCACTGACACCCATACTGTGACCCTCAATCAAGGACACCCATACTGTGACCCTCAATCACTGACACCCATACTGTGACCCTCAATCACTGACACCCATACTGTGACCCTCAATCACTGACACCCATACTGTGACCCTCAATCACTGACACCCATACTGTGACCCTCAATCACGGACACCCATCCTGTGACACTCAATCATTGACACCCATACTGTGACCCTCAATCACTGACACCCATACTGTGACCCTCAATCATTGACACCCATCCTGTGACCCTCAATCATTGACACCCATCCTGTGACACTCAATCACTGACACCCATACTGTGACCCTCAATCACTGACACCCATACTGTGACCCTCAATCGCTGACACCCATAATGTGACCCTCAATCGCTGACACCCATAATGTGACCCTCAATCACTGACACCCATACTGTGACCCTCAATCACTGACAGCCATATTGTGACCCTCAATCACGGACACCCATACTGTGACCCTCAATCACTGACACCCATACTGTGACCCTCAGTCACTGACACCCATACTGTGACCCTCAATCACTGACACCCATACTGTGACCCTCAATCACGGACGCCCATCCTGTGACCCTCAATCACTGACACCCATCCTGTGACCCTCAATCATTGACACCCATCCTGTGACACTCAATCACTGACACCCATACTGTGACCCTCAATCACTGACACCCATACTGTGACCCTCAATCATTGGCACCCATACTGTGACCCTCAATCACTGACACCCATACTGTGACCCTCAATCACTGACACCCATCCTGTGACCCTCAATCACTGACACCCATCCTGTGACCCTCAATCATTGACACCCATACTGTGACCCTCAGTCACTGACACCCATAATGTGACCTCAATCACTGACACCCATCCTGTGACCCTCAATCACTGACACCCATACTGTGACCCTCAATCACTGACACCCATACTGTGACCCTCAATCACTGACACCCACACTGTGACCCTCAGTCACTGACACACATACTGTGACACGCAATCATTGGCACCCATCCTGTGACCCTCAATCATTGGCACCCATACTGTGACCCTCAATCACTGACACCCATACTGTGACCCTCAATCACTGACACCCATCCTGTGACCCTCAATCACTGACACCCATCCTGTGACCCTCAATCATTGACACCCATACTGTGACCCTCAGTCACTGACACCCATAATGTGACCCTCAATCACTGACACCCATCCTGTGACCCTCAATCACTGACACCCATACTGTGACCCTCAATCACTGACACCCATACTGTGACCCTCAATCACTGGCACCCATACTGTGACACTCAATCACTGACATCCATACTGTGACCCTCAGTCACTGACACCCATACTGTGACCCTCAATCATTGACACCCATACTGTGACCCTCTGTCACTGACACCCATACTGTGACCCTCAATCATTGTCACCCATACTGTGACCCTCAATCTCTGACACCCATACTGTGACCCTCAATCATTGCCACCCATACTGTGACCCTCAATCACTGACACCCATACTGTCACCCTGAATCATTGACACCCATACTGTGACCCTCAGACATTGACACCCATACTGTGACCCTCAATCACTGACACCCATACTGTGACCCTCAATCATTGACACCCATACTGTGACCTTCTGTCACTGACAACCACACTGTGACCCTCCATCACTGACACCCATACTGTGACCCTCAATCACTGACACCCATACTGTGAACCTCAGTCACTGACACCCATACTGTGAAACTCAATCATTGGCACCCATCCTGTGACCCTCAATCTCTGACACCCATACTGTGACCCTCAATCTCTGACAACCATACTGTGACCCTCAATCACTGACATCCATACTGTGACCCTCAATCATTGGCACCCAACCTGTGACCCTCAATCACTGACACCCATACTGTGACCCTCCATCACTGACACCCATACTGTGACCCTCAATCACTGACACCCATACTGTGACCCTCAATCACTGACACCCATACTTTGACCCTCAATCACTGACACCCATACTGTGACCCTCAATCACAGACACCCATACTGTGACCCTCAATCACTGACACCCATACTGTGACCCTCAGTCACTGACACCCATACTGTGACCCTCAATCACTGACACCCATACTGTGACCCTCAATCAAGGACACCCATCCTGTGACACTCAATCATTGACACCCATACTGTGACCCTCAATCACTGACACCCATACTGTGACCCTCAATCATTGACACCCATCCTGTGACCCTCAATCATTGACACCCATCCTGTGACACTCAATCACTGACACCCATACTGTGACCCTCAATCACTGACACCCATACTGTGACCCTCAATCACTGACAGCCATATTGTGACCCTCAATCACGGACACCCATACTGTGACCCTCAATCACTGACACCCATACTGTGACCCTCAGTCACTGACACCCATACTGTGACCCTCAATCACTGACACCCATACTGTGACCCTCAATCACGGACGCCCATCCTGTGACCCTCAATCACTGACACCCATCCTGTGACCCTCAATCATTGACACCCATCCTGTGACACTCAATCACTGACACCCATACTGTGACCCTCAATCACTGACACCCATACTGTGACCCTCAATCATTGGCACCCATACTGTGACCCTCAATCACTGACACCCATACTGTGACCCTCAATCACTGACACCCATCCTGTGACCCTCAATCACTGACACCCATCCTGTGACCCTCAATCATTGACACCCATACTGTGACCCTCAGTCACTGACACCCATAATGTGACCTCAATCACTGACACCCATCCTGTGACCCTCAATCACTGACACCCATACTGTGACCCTCAATCACTGACACCCATACTGTGACCCTCAATCACTGACACCCACACTGTGACCCTCAGTCACTGACACACATACTGTGACACGCAATCATTGGCACCCATCCTGTGACCCTCAATCTCTGACACCCATACTGTGACCCTCAATCACAGACACCCATACTGTGACCCTCAATCATTGACACCCATACTGTGACCCTCATTCACTGACACCCATACTGTGACCCTCAATCACTGACACCCATATTGTGACCCTCAGTCACTGACATCCATCCTGTGACCCTCAATCACTGACACCCATACTGTGACCCTCAATCACTGACAGCCATATAGTGACCCTCAATCACGGACACCCATACTGTGACCCTCAATCACTGACACCCATACTGTGACCCTCAGTCACTGACACCCATACTGTGACCCTCAATCACTGACACCCATACTGTGACCCCCAATCACGGACGCCCATCCTGTGACCCTCAATCACTGACACCCATCCTGTGACCCTCAATCATTGACACCCATCCTGTGACACTCAATCACTGACACCCATACTGTGACCCTCAATCTCTGACACCCATACTGTGACCCTCAATCATTGGCACCCATACTGTGACCCTCAATCACTGACACCCATACTGTGACCCTCAATCACTGACACCCATCCTGTGACCCTCAATCACTGACACCCATCCTGTGACCCTCAATCATTGACACCCATACTGTGACCCTCAGTCACTGACACCCATAATATGACCCTCAATCACTGACACCCATCCTGTGACCCTCAATCACTGACACCCATACTGTGACCCTCAATCACTGACACCCATACTGTGACCCTCAATCACTGGCACCCATACTGTGACCCTCAATCACTGACATCCATACTGTGACCCTCAGTCACTGACACCCATACTGTGACCCTCAATCATTGACACCCATACTGTGACCCTCTGTCACTGACACCCATACTGTGACCCTCAATCATTGTCACCCATACTGTGACCCTCAATCTCTGACACCCATACTGTGACCCTCAATCATTGCCACCCATACTGTGACCCTCAATCACTGACACCCATACTGTCACCCTGAATCATTGACACCCATACTGTGACCCTCAGACATTGACACCCATACTGTGACCCTCAATCACTGACACCCATACTGTGACCCTCAATCATTGACACCCATACTGTGACCCTCAATCACTGACACCCATACTGTGACACTGAATCACTGACACCCATACTGTGACCCTCAATCATTGACACCCATACTGTGACCCTCAATCATTGACACCCATACTGTGACCCTCAATCATTGACACCCATCCTGTGACCCTCAATCATTTACACCCATCCTGTGACCCTCAATCATTGACACCCATCCTGTGACACTCAATCACTGACACACATACTGTGACCCTCAATCACTGACACCCATACTGTGACCCTCAATCAATGGCACCCATACTGTGACCCTCAATCACTGACACCCATACTGTGACCCTCAATCACTGACAGCCATCCTGTGACCCTCAATCACTGACACCCATCCTGTGACCCTCAATCATTGACAGCCATACTGTGACCCTCAGTCACTGACACCCATAATGTGACCCTCAATCACTGACACCCATCCTGTGACCCTCAATCACTGTCACCCATACTGTGACCCTCCATCACTGACACCCATACTGTGACCCTCAATCACTGACACCCATACTGTGAACCTCAGTCACTGACACCCATAATGTGAAACTCAATCATTGGCACCCATCCTGTGACCCTCAATCTCTGACACCCATACTGTGACCCTCAATCTCTGACAACCATACTGTGACCCTCAATCACTGACACCCATACTGTGACCCTCAATCATTGGCACCCAACCGGTGACCCTCAATCACTGACACCCATACTGTGACCCTCCATCACTGACACCCATACTGTGACCCTCAATCACTGACACCCATACTGTGACCCTCAATCACTGACACCCATACTTTGACCCTCAATCACTGACACCCATACTGTGACCCTCAATCACAGACACCCATACTGTGACCCTCAATCACTGACACCCATACTGTGACCCTCAGTCACTGACACCCATACTGTGACCCTCAATCACTGACACCCATACTGTGACCCTCAATCACGGACACCCATACTGTGACCCTCAATCACTGACACCCATACTGTGACCCTCAATCACTGACACCCATACTGTGACCCTCAATCACTGACACCCATACTGTGACCCTCAATCACTGACACCCATACCGTGACCCTCAATCACGGACACCCATCCTGTGACCCTCAATCATTGACACCCATACTGTGACCCTCAATCACTGACACCCATACTGTGACCCTCAATCATTGACACCCATCCTGTGACCCTCAATCATTGACACCCATCCTGTGACACTCAATCACTGACACCCATACTGTGACCCTCAATCACTGACACCCTTTCTGTGACCCTCAATCGCTGACACCCATACTGTGACCCTCAATCACTGACACCCATACTGTGACCCTCAATCACTGACAGCCATATTGTGACCCTCAATCACGGACACCCATACTGTGACCCTCAATCACTGACACCCATACTGTGACCCTCAGTCACTGACACCCATACTGTGACCCTCAATCACTGACACCCATACTGTGACCCTCAATCACGGACGCCCATCCTGTGACCCTCAATCACTGACACCCATCCTGTGACCCTCAATCATTGACACCCATCCTGTGACACTCAATCACTGACACCCATACTGTGACCCTCAATCACTGACACCCATACTGTGACCCTCAATCATTGGCACCCATACTGTGACCCTCAATCACTGACACCCATACTGTGACCCTCAATCACTGACACCCATCCTGTGACCCTCAATCACTGACACCCATCCTGTGACCCTCAATCATTGACACCCATACTGTGACCCTCAGTCACTGACACCCATAATGTGACCCTCAATCACTGACACCCATCCTGTGACCCTCAATCACTGACACCCATACTGTGACCCTCAATCACTGACACCCATACTGTGACCCTCAATCAATACAATACAATACAATACAAATCGCTTTATTGGCATGATAAGGTACATCTTATGTTGCCAAAGCATCAAAATACATTTATGGTTGAACACATAAACGCGGTTCCATTCATACAGTGTATAAACAGGTATATCCCTGCGTTTATAAATATATTTTCACCTTGTTTATATATACTCTTGTCTTAGTTTACTGGTTGTCCCTCTGTTCATGGCAAGCTGTAACATAGTGTGCCGACAGTGTTACACAGCTTCTCTCCTCCCCCAGTAGGAATGGGAGTTTTTGGTTGTCAGTCAGATTTCTGAATTCAGGGCATATTTGTGAGAATTTTTGATAGAAATTCTCTCTGATGCCCTGATATTTTCCACAGGCTGTGAGGAAGTGCATCTCTGTCTCAACTACTCCCTGACTGCAGTGAGAGCATATCCTGTCTTCTCTTGGCAGCCTGGTCTGCCTGTGTCTGCCTTTTTCGATCGCTACGCTATGTTCGCTAAGTCTGTACCTTGTCAAGGTTCTTCTCAGTTTGTTATCCTTTACCATGGTCAGGTAATCAGCTATGTTGTATTGTCTGTTTAGGGCCAAGTAGCAATTGAGTTTGCTTTGGGTTTTTGTTGTTTCTGCCCAATATGACAGATATTTTTCCTTTTGCTTAGCGACGATTGTGTTGGGTCGAATTCTTTGTGTTACCCTGTCACTGTCCTGGGGCTGGTTATTGTTAGTATTGTTATTAGTTACTTTATTGAGTCCCAGGATTAGTTGACTGAGGGTATTCTTCTTTATGGTCAGCTCTTGGCATTTCAGGGCGTCGTAGTGATAGCATTGGGGGTTGCTCATTTGTAGGTGATTCCAAAATTTGGTGGCTCTTTTTTGGATAGTGATTATTAATGGGTATTGGCCTAGTTCCGCCCTGCATGCGTTGTTTACTGTTTTCCTTTGAGTCCGGAGGATACTTTTACAGAATTCCGCATGTAGGATCTCAATTGGGTGTTTGTCCCATTTTGCAAAATCTTGTTGTGTTAGTGGTCCCCAGACCTCTGCCATAGAGTGCAATTGGTTCAATTACTGATTTGAAAATTTTGAGCCAAATGCTAATTGGGATTTCTATTTGGATTGATTTTTTGATGGCATAGAAAGCCCTTCTTGCTTTTCCTTTCAGTTCATTCACAGCCAGTTTGAAGTTTCCCGTAGAACTGATTTTTAAGCCCAAGTATGTGTAGTGAGTGGTTTGTTCAATTTTGGTTGTTCCTACTGTGAAATTTATTGTGGGTCCATGTTGTTTGGATCTTTGCTGGAACACAAGGACTTTGGTTTTTTGGGGATTTATTGTCAGGGCCCAAGTCTGGCAGTACGACTCCAGCAGGTCCAGGTTCTGCTGTAGACCCTCCTTAGTTGGTGACAGCAGAACCAGGTCGTCGGCATAGAGGAGGAATTTAACCTTGGATTCATATAGGGTGAGGCCGGGTGCTGTAGATTGTTGAAGTAGTTTTGCCAATCCATTAATGTAAATATTAAAGAGTGTCGGTGAGATTGGCGAGCCCTGCGTCACCCCCCGCCCCTGTCGGAAGTATTTTGTTTGTTTGTCTCCAATTTTAACTGCACATTTATTGTTTGTATACATTGATTTAATTACATCATATGTTTTACCTCCTACCCCGCTTTCGATAAGTTTCAGGAATAAACCGTCATGCCAGATGGAGTCGAAAGCCTTCTGGAAATCTACAAAGCATGCGTAGATTTTGCTTTTGTTATGGTGAACGTCTTTGTCAATTAGGGTCTGTAGGGTGAAGATATGATCGGATGTTCTATAGTTTGGCAGGAATCCAATTTGGCTTTTACTCAAGACATTGTGCTCTTCAAGGAAGTTTATAAGTCTTTTGTTTATGATGCTACAGAATACCTTCCCCAGGTTACTGTTTACACAGATGCCTCGATAGTTGTTTGGGTCGATTTTGTCCCCACTTTTGTATATGGGTGTTATGAGTCCTTTGTTCCAGATGTCAGGGAAATAACCGACACTCAGAACCAAGTTGAAGAGTTTTAGGATAGCCAGTTTCAGTTTGTCGTCTGCGTGTTTAATCATCTCGTTTAGTATGCCGTCTGTCCCGCAAGCTTTTCCTGGTCGCAGGTCCTTGAGTTTTTCAAGAAGTTCTTTTTCTGTTATTATGGCGTCTAGCGGGTTTTGGTTATCTTTTATGGCCCTTTCAAGCTTTTCAAGTTTTTTGCGTATTTGGTGTTGCTCTGGTCCTAGTGTGTTTTTCTGGTATAATTTTTCAAAGTGGTTTACCCATGTGTCCCCATTTTGAATGGACAAATCGTCGTGTTGTTTTTTGTGTAGTGTTTTCAAGTTGTCCCAGAAACAATTCGACTCAATGGATTCCTCCATGGAGCTGAGTGTATTCTTAATAAATTGCTCTTTTTTGGTCCTGAGTGTGTTTCTGTATTGTGTTAGCGTCTGACAATAAGTAAGGCGTAATTCCTCGTTTTCTGGATGTCTGTGTTTTTGGTTTGATAGTTTTCTAAGTTTTTTCCTCATGTTATGGCAATCATGGTCAAACCATTTTTCATAGTTTTTTGTTTTGGGTTTGTTCTTGCGAGCTTTCAAGTTTGCATTTGTTGCCAAATTATCAAAAATATTGTTTAGTTTACTAACTGCCCGGTTTACGCCTTCTTTATTCTGAGTGTATATGTTATCCAGAAAGGTGTCTAAGAGAGCTTGAGTTGATGCATTGCTAATTGTTTTCTGGTATTTTTCCGTGTCGTTTTTGGCCCATCTGTACGATTTTTTGGTGTTGTACAGTTTACTGGGTTGTGTTTCTATGTTGTTTGTTTCTGTCTTTTTGAGAAACATAGTAATTTGACTGTGATCTGACAGTGTTGTTTGTGGTTTGACTGTGAATGCTCTGAAAGAGGATGGGTCCAAGTCTGTAATCATATAGTCTACTGTGCTGCAGCCAAGAGGTGAGCAGTAGGTTGATCTTCCTAGGAGGTCTCCTATGAACCTACCATTGACAATGTACAGACCCAGGTTTCGACAGAGCTGTAGTAGCTGTTTACCGTTGGTATTTGACTGCTTGTCGCAGTTATGCCTGTATGGAAGGGAAGGGATGTCAAAGTGGTTATTCCCGAAAACGTAATTGTTTCCCTGATTATTGGTGAAGTCTGGTTCTTCGCCCGTTCTTGAATTGAGGTCCCCACAGATCAACACGTTCCCCTGGGCCTGGTATTGGATAATTTCCCCCTCCATGTTGGAGAAGGTGTCCTCTTTGTAGTACGGGGAATCGATTGGAGGGATATAAAGTGCGCAAATGTAAACATCTTGGGTGTTTGAGATAATCTCCCTCTCAAGTTTGAGCCACATATGGTTTTCGCCCTTTTTTATAAATTTGATGTAATTCTTAAGTTCTGTTTTAAACCAGATCAGTATGCCTCCGGAGTCTCTGCCTTGGGTTACACTTGGTAATTTATTGGAGGGGACCACTAGCTCAGTGTACCCTTGGGGACAGCCGGTGTGTCCTTTTCCTTTATACCAAGTTTCCTGTAAAATGATAATATCTAGATCTTTAGTTTCCTCTATGAACTCTGGGGTCCTACTCTTCACTTCTCGCAGTGAAGAGCGTAGACCTTGGATATTCCAGGTCGAAATATATAAGGATTTCATGTTAAGTTTTATCTTTTTCTATGATAGGTTAAAGAGTGGTACGTGTTTGTCGTGTCTAAGTGTGGGGAAAAAAAAGATCACCCCAGTTGTCTGCAAAAGTTAATACAATTTGGTTACAGTTCTTTCTATTAATTAGTCCTTGATCCATAAGGCGGAAGTAGATGCTGCTGCACATCTGCTTATTGTCTCTTAATGGATTGTTTCTGTCTGAGGTATTGCGTACGTCCTGTGCATCTCTCCCTCTGTCTGGCTGGTAGCGGTCCTATTCCCCTGTGGGACAGGAGTGGTACAGGTCTGATAATGTTGTTTTGCATGGGGATCCTCTCCGGTCTCGGTTGGTGTGGTGGTGGTCTTTGTAGTGTTCCTGATATGTACCCCGCTGATCTCTGGTGGTCGGGGGGGGGTCCTCTTGGAGTCTGGGTATGGACCCGGTTAAAAGCGACGTCCTTCAGGGCTTTAGCAAAGATCGATATTTTTTGCCTTTGGATGTGGACGTGTCAATCACTGACACCCATACTGTAACCCTCAGTCACTGACACACATACTGTGACACGCAATCATTGGCACCCATCCTGTGACCCTCAATCTCTGACACCCATACTGTGACCCTCAATCACAGACACCCATACTGTGACCCTCAATCATTGACACCCATACTGTGACCCTCATTCACTGACACCCATACTGTGACCCTCAATCACTGACACCCATATTGTGACCCTCAGTCACTGACATCCATCCTGTGACCCTCAATCACTGACACCCATACTGTGACCCTCAATCACTGACACCCATACTGTGACCCTCAATCATTGACACCCATCCTGTGACCCTCAATCACTGACACCCATACTGTGACCCTCAATCATTGACACCCATATTGTGACTCTCAATCACTGACACCCATACTGTGACCCTCAATCACTGACACCCATCCTGTGACCCTCAATCACTGACACCCATTGGGGGAGAGAGAATTGCAGACGGAGTGAATACACATGCTGAAGATGGGCTGCTGAGATTTTAGTGTTTTTAGTGTCTAAAGTGGGGAAAAAAAAGTTTCATTTCATTTCAATTTTTAAAAAGGTTTTAAAATTAAATTTAGTTCTAGTTAAGTTAGTTTAGTTTAGGTTAGTTTAAGTTTAGATTAGTCTAGACAAAGTAGAGAAGGAAAAGACCGCCAGAAAGACTACCAAAGAAAAAAAAACCCAGAGGAAAATAGAGGAAAAAAAAAAGCCAAAGCAAAAAAAAAAAAGAAACAAGAGAAGAACTACACAAACCAGTGAACGGCAGCCACACGGGGCTTCAGCAGCGGTGGTTGAGTCGGCGGCATCGGGACCGAGTTCGAGGAGGCGAGGTGACTCGGGCCGCAGCCCAGCGGTCCAGCAACCGGCACAGCCGAGGGGACTCGGGCCGCATCCCAGAAATCGGAACGCAGCCCGGCAACGGGCACAGCGGAGAGGACTCGGGCCGCATCCCAGAAATCGGCACAGCCGAGGAGATCCGGAACGCAGCCCGGCAATCGGCACAGCGGAGAGGACTCGGGCCGCATCGCAGAAATCGGCACAGCCGAGGAGATTCGGAACGCAGCCCGGAAATCCAGCAATCAGCACAGCCGAGGGGACTTGGGCCACAGCCCAACAATCCAGCACGGGAAAGGCCCGAGGAGCCAGGCCAGCAGGCACAGAGACCTCTGAGGAGAAGGAGAGCAACCAGAAGGCTCGCAACCAAGACCGTGAGTACAGGGCCCAGGGAGGGAGGCCCAGGGAAAGGCCCGAGGAGCCAGGCCGAAACAGAGGCCCAGAGACCTCTGAGGGGGAGGGGAACAGCCCGAAGGCACCGGGAAACAGTGGCTCACAGACTCAGACCTGAGAAGGGTGAACACAGGAGCCGAGGCCCAGGGACCACGGGGTCGGAGAGGGGGACCGGGAAAGTTCGCGAACAGGGAGAGGGTAACACCAAACCCGGGGCCCCAGAAAAGCTTATTCTAAGATCAACAATACTTTACCAAAAATGAGCGAATCAGAAGATCCACAACAGCCCCGCTTCCAGATTCCCCCCAACACCACAAAAAAAGCTATAAAAACGATCAAGCATGCTCAGATGAGAGAAAAACCAGAAACTCTCTTTACTGACTGTTACAACAATGGGACAAAAAGTAACCTCATATTCTACTCAGATCAGCCAGCGGCTTGGATCAGAGCAATAAAATCACACTATACCAGTGTTAAGCTAAAAAATACCGCAAATGGGTCCATAATGAAAATTAACACACCAGGAGACAGTTCAATCACGACTGTCAACGCGTACAATACCGGAACAATATTAGTGCAAGGCAACCTCGACAAATTTGCAACGGCCTTCAGGACACTGAAAAGATCAACTACGAGGGGAATGAACAGCCCCAGAGTGGCCCGCACTCCCCCCAACATTGACAACTTACCAGGAGAAAATCTGCATGGTCAAGGGATGAACGAGCCACACAGTTCAAACCAGACACTAACCCCGGGGAACCACAGCCACACGATACAACTGACAAACCCCAGCATAACTACCACGGAGGAAGCCACACATAGTTCCCCTACCATTCCCAGCCCACCAAGAGAAGAGCAGCATAGCCAGGAAGTGAGTGAGCCTTCCAGGGCCGACCAGCTTAGCCAGGAAGTGAGTGAGCCTTCCAGGGCCGACCAGACACATACCCCGGGATCACACAGCCAGATACAACCAAAAGATAAATTTTATCAATTAGAGATAGAGATGGTTAAACTTAGAGAGGAGGTCCTCAAATTGAATGACAAACAAAAGCAGGAGAGGGAGAGACACAAGAGAGAGCTGAATAGACTTGATAACCAGGTGAATCTACTTAAAAATCAGGTGAAAGAGCTGCAGGAAAAAGAAGAGAGCCATAGAGGAGAGAAAACACCATTAGACCAGCAACCAGAGACTAGAGATAAGACAAGACAGAGCCGGACGGAACGGCTGCACTCCCACACGGAACAAAAGCAACAGACACACAATACAAGGGGTGCCACACAGACCGACCAGCATGCTGACTCGCAATCTTCCCCCACCACCATGGAACCACAAGCGAGCCGCTCACAAGAGGTACGCACACACCAGACACCCCAGCCCAGCACACACACTATGAGTCCAGGCGAAAGCCACCAGACAGTAAACACAAACAAGGCTGACGTCGTAATACTCATAGACTCAAATGGGAAATTTCTATGGGAGAAAAAGCTCTTCCCTAGAAGTAAAGTAGAAAAGATTTGGTGCCCAACAACAGACAGAGCCATGGGATGGCTGACCAAAGCCAGATTAGGCTCCCCCCAACACATAATAATACACACGGGCACAAATGACCTAAAGGCCAAACAGAAAGAGGTAGCAACATCGCTCAGAGCAATGATTAGGAAGGCAAGCAGTACATTTCCAAACACTAGAATCACTGTTTCCACAATATTGCCGAGAACAGACTTCAACAACAACACAATTCATGAGATAAATGCCAGCATAGCAACAGAATGCGAATCAAACCACAACGTACACCTGGCCCAACACCCCACCCTCGATGAAGAATGTCTTTACGACCACGTCCACATCCAAAGGCAAAAAATATCGATCTTTGCTAAAGCCCTGAAGGACGTCGCTTTTAACCGGGTCCATACCCAGACTCCAAGAGGAGCCCCCCCCGACCACCAGAGATCAGCGGGGTACATATCAGGAACACTACAAAGACCACCACCACACCAACCGAGACCGGAGAGGATCCCCATGCAAAACAACATTATCAGACCTGCACCACTCCTGTCCCACAGGGGAATAGGACCGCTACCAGCCAGACAGAGGGAGAGATGCACAGGACGTACGCAATACCTCAGACAGAAACAATCCATTAAGAGACAATAAGCAGATGTGCAGCAGCATCTACTTCCGCCTTATGGATCAAGGACTAATTAATAGAAAGAACTGTAACCAAATTGTATTAACTTTTGTAGACAACTGGGGTGATCTTTTTTTTTCCCCACACTTAGACACGACAAACACGTACCACTCTTTAACCTATCATAGAAAAAGATAAAACTTAACATGAAATCCTTATATATTTCGACCTGGAATATCCAAGGTCTACGCTCTTCACTGCGAGAAGTGAAGAGTAGGACCCCAGAGTTCATAGAGGAAACTAAAGATCTAGATATTATCATTTTACAGGAAACTTGGTATAAAGGAAAAGGACACACCGGCTGTCCCCAAGGGTACACTGAGCTAGTGGTCCCCTCCAATAAATTACCAAGTGTAACCCAAGGCAGAGACTCCGGAGGCATACTGATCTGGTTTAAAACAGAACTTAAGAATTACATCAAATTTATAAAAAAGGGCGAAAACCATATGTGGCTCAAACTTGAGAGGGAGATTATCTCAAACACCCAAGATGTTTACATTTGCGCACTTTATATCCCTCCAATCGATTCCCCGTACTACAAAGAGGACACCTTCTCCAACATGGAGGGGGAAATTATCCAATACCAGGCCCAGGGGAACGTGTTGATCTGTGGGGACTTCAATTCAAGAACGGGCGAAGAACCAGACTTCACCAATAATCAGGGAAACAATTACGTATTCGGGAATAACCACTTTGACATCCCTTCCCTTCCATACAGGCATAACTGCGACAAGCAGTCAAATACCAACGGTAAACAGCTACTACAGCTCTGTCGAAACCTGGGTCTGTACATTGTCAATGGTAGGTTCATAGGAGACCTCCTAGGAAGATCGACCTACTGCTCACCTCTTGGCTGCAGCACAGTAGACTATATGATTACAGACTTGGACCCATCCTCTTTCAGAGCATTCACAGTCAAACCACAAACAACACTGTCAGATCACAGTCAAATTACTATGTTTCTCAAAAAGACAGAAACAAACAACATAGAAACACAACCCAGTAAACTGTACAACACCAAAAAATCGTACAGATGGGCCAAAAACGACACAGAAAAATACCAGAAAACAATTAGCAATGCATCAACTCAAGCTCTCTTAGACACCTTTCTGGATAACATATACACTCACAATAAAGAAGGCGTAAACCGGGCAGTTAGTAAACTAAACAATATTTTTGATAATTTGGCAACAAATGCAAACTTGAAAGCTCGCAAGAACAAACCCAAAACAAAAAACTATGAAAAATGGTTTGACCATGATTGCCATAACATGAGGAAAAAACTTAGAAAACTATCAAACCAAAAACACAGACATCCAGAAAACGAGGAATTACGCCTTACTTATTGTCAGACGCTAACACAATACAGAAACACACTCAGGACCAAAAAAGAGCAATTTATTAAGAATACACTCAGCTCCATGGAGGAATCCATTGAGTCGAATTGTTTCTGGGACAACTTGAAAACACTACACAAAAAACAACACGACGATTTGTCCATTCAAAATGGGGACACATGGGTAAACCACTTTGAAAAATTATACCAGAAAAACACACTAGGACCAGAGCAACACCAAATACGCAAAAAACTTGAAAAGCTTGAAATGGCCATAAAAGATAACCAAAACCCGCTAGACGCCATAATAACAGAAAAAGAACTTCTTGAAAAACTCAAGGACCTGCGACCAGGAAAAGCTTGCGGGACAGACGGCATACTAAACGAGATGATTAAACACGCAGACGACAAACTGAAACTGGCTATCCTAAAACTCTTCAACTTGGTTCTGAGTGTCGGTTATTTCCCTGACATCTGGAACAAAGGACTCATAACACCCATATACAAAAATGGGGACAAAATCGACCCAAACAACTATCGAGGCATCTGTGTAAACAGTAACCTGGGGAAGGTATTCTGTAGCATCATAAACAAAAGACTTATAAACTTCCTTGAAGAGCACAATGTCTTGAGTAAAAGCCAAATTGGATTCCTGCCAAACTATAGAACATCCGATCATATCTTCACCCTACAGACCCTAATTGACAAACACGTTCACCATAACAAAAGCAAAATCTACGCATGCTTTGTAGATTTCCAGAAGGCTTTCGACTCCATCTGGCATGACGGTTTATTCCTGAAACTTATCGAAAGCGGGGTAGGAGGTAAAACATATGATGTAATTAAATCAATGTATACAAACAATAAATGTGCAGTTAAAATTGGAGACAAACAAACAAAATACTTCCCACAGGGGCGGGGGGTGACGCAGGGCTCGCCAATCTCACCGACACTCTTTAATATTTACATTAATGGATTGGCAAAACTACTTGAACAATCTACAGCACCCGGCCTCACCCTATCTGAATCCAAGGTTAAATTCCTCCTCTATGCCGACGACCTGGTTCTGCTGTCACCAACTAAGGAGGGTCTACAGCAGAACCTGGACCTGCTGGAGTCGTACTGCCAGACTTGGGCCCTGACAATAAATCCCCAAAAAACCAAAGTCCTTGTGTTCCAGCAAAGATCCAAACAACATGGACCCACAATAAATTTCACAGTAGGAACAACCAAAATTGAACAAACCACTCACTACACATACTTGGGCTTAAAAATCAGTTCTACGGGAAACTTCAAACTGGCTGTGAATGAACTGAAAGAGAAAGCAAGAAGGGCTTTCTATGCCATCAAAAAATCAATCCAAATAGAAATCCCAATTAGCATTTGGCTCAAAATTTTCAAATCAGTAATTGAACCAATTGCACTCTATGGCAGTGAGGTCTGGGGACCACTAACACAACAAGATTTTGCAAAATGGGACAAACACCCAATTGAGATCCTACATGCGGAATTCTGTAAAAGTATCCTCCGGACTCAAAGGAAAACAGTAAACAACGCATGCAGGGCGGAACTAGGCCAATACCCATTAATAATCACTATCCAAAAAAGAGCCACCAAATTTTGGAATCACCTACAAATGAGCAACCCCCAATGCTATCACTACAACGCCCTGAAATGCCAAGAGCTGACCATAAAGAAGAATACCCTCAGTCAACTAGTCCTGGGACTCAATAAAGTAACTAATAACAATACTAACAATAACCAGCCCCAGGACAGTGACAGGTTAACACAAAGAATTCGACCCAACAGAATCGTCGCTAAGCAAAAGGAAAGATATCTGTCATATTGGGCAGAAACAACAAAAACCCAAAGCAAACTCAATTGCTACTTGGCCCTAAACAGACAATACAACATAGCTGATTACCTGACCATGGTAAAGGATAACAAACTGAGAAGAACCTTGACAAGGTACAGACTTAGCGAACATAGCCTAGCGATCGAAAAAGGCAGACACAGGCAGACCAGGCTGCCAAGAGAAGACAGGATATGCTCTCACTGCAGTCAGGGAGTAGTTGAGACAGAGATGCACTTCCTCACAGCCTGTGGAAAATATCAGGGAATCAGAGAGAATTTCTATCAAAAATTCTCACAAATATGCCCTGAATTCAGAAATCTGACTGACAACCAAAAACTCCCATTCCTACTGGGGGAGGAGAGAAGCTGTGTAACACTGGCGGCACACTATGTTACAGCCTGCCATGAACAGAGGGACAACCAGTAAACTAAGACAAGAGTATATATAAACAAGGCGAAAATATATTTATAAACTCAGGGATATACCTGTTTATACACTGTATGAATGGAACCGCGTTTATGTGTTCAACCACAAATGTATTTTGATGCTTTGGCAACATAAGATGTACCTTATCATGCCAATAAAGCGATTTGTATTGTATTGTGACCCTCAATCACTGACACCCATCCTGTGACCCTCAATCATTGACACCCATACTTTGACCCTCAATCACTGACACCCATACTGTGACCCTCAATCATTGACACACATACTGTGACCCTCAATCACTGACGCCCATACTGTGACCCTCAATCATTGACACCCATACTGTGACCCTCAGTCATTGACACCCATACTGTGACCCTCAATCACTGACACCCATACTGTGACCCTCAATCACTGACACCCATACTCTGACCCTCAGTCACTGACACCCATACTGTGACCCTCAATCATTGACACCCATACTGTGACCCTCAATCTCTGACACCCATACTGTGACCCTCAATCATTGACACCCATACTGTGACCCTCAATCACTGACACCCATACTGTGACCCTCAATCATTGACACCCATACTGTGACCCTCAGCCATTGACACCCATACTGTGGCCCTCAATCACTGACACCCATACTGTGACCCTCAATCATTGACACCCATACTGTGACCCTCTGTCACTGACAACCACACTGTGACCCTCAATCACTGACACCCATACTGTGAACCTCCATCACTGACACCCATACTGTGACCCTCAATCACTGACACCCATACTGTGACCCTCAATCACTGACACCCATACTTTGACCCTCAATCACTGACACCCATACTGTGACCCTCAATCACGGACACCCATACTGTGACCCTCAATCACTGACACCCATACTGTGACCCTCAGTCACTGACACCCATACTGTGACCCTCAATCACTGACACCCATACTGTGACCCTCAATCACGGACACCCATACTGTGACCCTCAATCACTGACATCCATACTGTGACCCTCACTCACTGACACCCATACTGTGACCCTCAATCACTGACACCCATACTGTGACCCTCAATCACGGACACCCATCCTGTGACCCTCAATCATTGACACCCATACTGTGACCCTCAATCACTGACACCCGCACTGTGACCCTCAATCATTGACACCCATACTGTGACCCTCAATCATTGGCACCCATACTGTGACCCTCAATCATTGACACCCATCCTGTGACCCTCAATCATTGACACCCATCCTGTGACCCTCAATCATTGACACCCATCCTGTGACACTCAATCACTGACACCCATACTGTGACCCTCAATCACTGACACCCATACTGTGACCCTCAATCAATGGCACCCATACTGTGACCCTCAATCACTGACACCCATACTGTGACCCTCAATCACTGACTCCCATCTTGTGACCCTCAATCACTGACACCCATCCTGTGACCCTCAATCACTGACAACCATACTGTGACCCTCAATCACTGACACCCATACTGTGACCCTCAATCTCTGACACCCATATTGTGACCCTCAATCACTGACACCCATACTGTGACCCTCAATCATTGGCACCCACCCTGTGACCCTCAATCACTGACACCCATACTGTGAACCTCCATCACTGACACCCATACTGTGACCCTCAATCACTGACACCCATACTGTGACCCTCAATCACTGACACCCATACTTTGACCCTCAATCACTGACACCCATACTGTGACCCTCAATCATGGACACCCATACTGTGACCCTCAATCACTGACACCCATCCTGTGACCCTCAGTCACTGACACCCATACTGTGACTCTCAATCACTGACACCCATACTGTGACCCTCAATCACGGACACCCATACTGTGACCTTCAATCTCTGACACTCATACTGTGACCCTCAATCACTGACACCCATACTGTGACCCTCAATCACTGACACCCATACTGTGACCCTCAATCACGGACACCCATCCTGTGACCCTCAATCACTGACACCCATACTGTGACCCTCAATCATTCACACCCATCCTGTGACCCTCAATCATTGACACCCATCCTGTGACACTCAATCACTGACACCCATACTGTGACCCTCAATCACAGACACCCATACTGTGACCCTCAATCGCTGACACCCATACTGTGACCCTCAATCACTGACACCCATGCTGTGACCCTCAATCACTGACACCCATACTGTGACCCTCAATCACGGACACCCATACTGTGACCCTCAATCACTGACACCCATACTGTGACCCTCAGTCACTGACACCCATACTGTGACCCTCAATCACTGACACCCATACTGTGACCCTCAATCACGGACGCCCATCCTGTGACCCTCAATCACTGACACCCATCCTGTGACCCTCAATCATTGACACCCATCCTGTGACACTCAATCACTGACACCCATACTGTGACCCTCAATCACTGACACCCATACTGTGACCCTCAATCATTTGCACCCATACTGGGACCCTCAATCACTGACACCCATACTGTGACCCTGAATCACTGACATCCATCCTGTGACCCTCAATCACTGACACCCATCCTGTGACCCTCAATCATTGACACCCATACTGTGACCCTCAGTCTCTGACACCCATAATGTGACCCTCAATCACTGACACCCATCCTGTGACCCTCAATCAATACAATACAATGCAATACAAATCGCTTTATTGGCATGATAAGGTACATCTTATGTTGCCAAAGCATCAAAATACATTTATGGTTGAACACATAAACGCAGTTCCATTCATACAGTGTATAAACACGTATATCCCTGAGTTTATAAATATATTTTCGCCTTGTTTATATATACTCTTGTCTTAGTTTACTGGTTGTCCCTCTGTTCATGGCAAGCTGTAACATAGTGTGCCGCCAGTGTTACACAGCTTCTCTCCTCCCCCAGTAGGAATGGTAGTTTTTGGTTGTCAGTCAGATTTCTGAATTCAGGGCATATTTGTGAGAATTTTTGATAGAAATTCTCTCTGATGCCCTGATATTTTCCACAGGCTGTGAGGAAGTGCATCTCTGACACCCATACTGTGACCCTCAGTCACTGACACCCATACTGTGACACGCAATCATTGGCACCCATCCTGTGACCCTCAATCTCTGACACCCATACAGTGACCCTCAATCACAGACACCCACACTGTGACCCTCAATCATTGACACCCATACTGTGACCCTCAATCATTGACACCCATACTGTGACCCTCAATCACTGACAGCCATCCTGTGACCCTCAGTCACCGACACCCATACTGTGACCCTCAATCACTGGCACCCATCCTGTGACCCTCAATCATTGACACCCATATTGTGACCCTCAATCACTGACACCCACACTGTGACCCTCAATCATTGACACCCATATTGTGACCCTCAATCACTGACACCCATACTGTGACCCTCAATCACTGACACCCATCCTGTGACCCTCAATCACTGACACCCATAGTGTGACCCTCAATCACTTACACCCATCCTGTGACCCTCAATCATTGACACCCATACTTTGACCCTCAATCACTGACACCCATACTGTGACCCTCAATCATTGACACACAAACTGTGACCCGCAATCACTGATGCCCATACTGTGACCCTCAATCATTGACACCCATACTGTGACCCTCAGTCATTGACACCCATACTGTGACCCTCAATCACTGACACCCATACTGTGACCCTCAATCACTGACACCCATACTGTGACCCTCAGTCACTGACACCCATACTGTGACCCTCAATCATTGACACCCATACTGTGACCCTCTGTCACTGACACCCATACTGTGACCCTCAATCATTGACACCCATACTGTGACCCTCAATCTCTGACACCCATACTGTGACCCTCAATCATTGACACCCATACTGTGACCCTCATCCATTGACACCCATACTGTGGCCCTCAATCACTGACACCCATACTGTGACCCTCAATCATTGACACCCATACTGTGACCCTCTGTCACTGACAACCACACTGTGACCCTCAATCACTGACACCCATACTGTGAACCTCCATCACTGACACCCATACTGTGACCCTCAATCACTGACACCCATACTGTGACCCTCAATCACTGACACCCATACTTTGACCCTCAATCACTGACACCCATACTGTGACCCTCAATCACGGACACCCATACTGTGACCCTCAATCACTGACACTCATACTGTGACCGTCAGTCACTGACACCCATACTGTGACCCTCAATCACTGACTCCCATACTGTGACCCTCAATCACGGACACCCATACAGTGACCCTCAATCACTGACATCCATACTGTGACCCTCACTCACTGACACCCATACTGTGACCCTCAATCACTGACACCCATACTGTGACCCTCAATCACGGACACCCATCCTGTGACCCTCAATCATTGACACCCATACTGTGACCCTCAATCACTGACACCCATACTGTGACCCTCAATCATTGACACCCATCCTGTGGCCCTCAATCATTGACACCCATACTGTGACCCTCAATCGCTGACACCCATTCTGTGACCCTCAATCACTGACACCCATACTGTGAAACTCAATCATTGGCACCCATCCTGTGAGCCTCAATCTCTGACACCCATACTGTGACCCTCAATCTCTGACACCCATACTGTGACCCTCAATCACTGACACCCATACTGTGACCCTCAATCATTGGCACCCACCCTGTGACCCTCAATCACTGACACCCATACTGTGACCCTCCATCACTGACACCCATACTGTGACCCTCAATCACTGACACCCATACTGTGACCCTCAATCACTGACACCCATACTGTGACCCTCAATCGCTGACATCCATACTGTGACCCTCAGTCACTGACACCCATACTGTGACCCTCAATCATTGACACCCATACTGTGACCCTCTGTCACTGACACCCATACTGTGACCCTCAATCATTGACACCCATACTGTGACCCTCAATCTCTGACACCCATACTGTGACCCTCAATCATTGCCACCCATACTGTGACCCTCAATCACTGACACCCACACTGTCACCCTGAATCATTGACACCCATACTGTGACCCTCAGACATTGACACCCATACTGTGACCCTCAATCACTGACACCCATACTGTGACCCTCAATCATTGACACCCATACTGTGACCTTCTGTCACTGACAACCACACTGTGACCCTCAATCACTGACACCCATACTGTGACACTGAATCACTGACACCCATACTGTGACCCTCAATCATTGACACCCATACTGTGACCCTCAATCATTGACACCCATACTGTGACCCTCAATCATTGACACCCATCCTGTGACCCTCAATCATTTACACCCATCCTGTGACCCTCAATCATTGACACCCATCCTGTGACACTCAATCACTGACACACATACTGTGACCCTCAATCACTGACACCCATACTGTGACCCTCAATCAATGGCACCCATACTGTGACCCTGAATCACTGACACCCATACTGTGACCCTCAATCACTGACACCCATCCTGTGACCCTCAATCACTGACACCCATCCTGTGACCCTCAATCATTGACAGCCATACTGTGACCCTCAGTCACTGACACCCATAATGTGACCCTCAATCACTGACACCCATCCTGTGACCCTCAATCACTGTCACCCATACTGTGACCCTCCATCACTGACACCCATACTGTGACCCTCCATCACTGACACCCATACTGTGACCCTCAATCACTGACACCCATACTGTGACCCTCAATCACTGACACCCATACTTTGACCCTCAATCACTGACACCCATACTGTGACCCTCAATCACAGACACCCATACTGTGACCCTCAATCACTGACACCCATACTGTGACCCTCAGTCACTGACACCCATACTGTGACCCTCAATCACTGACACCCATACTGTGACCCTCAATCACTGACACCCATACTGTGACCCTCAATCACTGACACCCATACTGTGACCCTCAATCACTGACACCCATACTGTGACCCTCAAACACTGACACCCATACTGTGACCCTCAATCACGGACACCCATCCTGTGACCCTCAATCATTGACACCCATACTGTGACCCTCAATCACTGACACCCATACTGTGACCCTCAATCATTGACACCCATCCTGTGACCCTCAATCATTGACACCCATCCTGTGACACTCAATCACTGACACCCATACTGTGACCCTCAATCACAATTCACAATTCACAATTCAATTCAAATCGCTTTATTGGCATGATAAGTTACATCTTATGTTGCCAAAGCATCAAAATACATTTATGGTTTAGCACATAAACGCAGTTCTATTCATACAGTGTATAAACAGGTATATCCCTGAGTGTATAAATATACATTCGCCTTGTTTATATATATTCTTTTCTTAGTTTACTGGTTGTCCCTCTGTTCATGGCAAGCTGTAACATAGTGTGCCGCCAGTGTTATACAGCTTCTCTCCTCTCCCAGTAGGAATGGGAGTTTTTGGTTGTCTTTCAGATTTCTGAAATCAGGGCATATTTGTGAGAATTTTAGGTAGAAATTCTCCCTGATGCCCTGATATTTTCCACAAGCTGTGAGGAAGTGCATCACTGTCTCCACCACTCCCTGACTGCAGTGAGAGCATATCCTGTCCTCTCTTGGCAGCCTGGTCTGTCTGTGTCTGCCTTTTTCGATCGCTAGGCTATGTTCGCTAAGTCTGTACCTTGTCAAGGTTCTTCTCAGTTTGTTATCCTTTACCATGGTCAGGTAATCAGCTATGTTGTATTGTCTGTTTAGGGCCAAGTAGCAATTGAGTTTGCTTTGGGTTTTTGTTGTTTCTGCCCAATATGTCAGATATTTTTCCTTTTGCTTAGCGACGATTGTGTTGGGTCGAATTCTTTGTGTTACCCTGTCACTGTCCTGGGGCTGGTTATTGTTAGTATTGTTAGTAGTTACTTCACTGAGTCCCAGGACTAGTTGACTGAGGGTATTCTTCTTTATGGTCAGCTCTTGGCATTTCAGGGCGTCGTAGTGATAGCATTGGGGATTGCTCATTTGTAGGTGATTCCAAAATTTGGTGGCTCTTTTTTGGATAGTGATTATTAATGGATATTGGCCTAGTTCTGCCCTGCATGCATTGTTTACTGTTTTCCTTTGAGTCCGGAGGATACTTTTACAGAATTCTGCATGTAGGATCTCAATTGGGTGGTTGTCCCATTTTGCAAATTCTTGTTGAGTTAGCGGTCCCCATACCTCACTGCCATAGAGTGCAATTGGTTCAATTACTGATTTGAAAATTTTGGGCCAAATGCTAATTGGGATTTCTATTTGGATTGATTTTTTGATGGCATAGAAAGCCCTTCTTGCTTTCTCTTTCAGTTCATTCACAGCCAGTTTGAAGTTTCCCGTAGAACTGATTTTTAAGCCCAAGTATGTGTAGTTAGTGGTTTGTTCAATTTTGGTTGTTCCTACTGTGAAATTTATTTTGGGTCCCTGATGTTTGGATCTTTGCTGGAACACAAGGACTTTGGTTTTTTGGGGATTTATTGTCAGGGCCCAAGTCTGGCAGTACGACTCCAGCAGGTCCAGGTTTTGCTGTAGCCCCTCTTTAGTTGGTGACAGCAGAACCAGGTCGTCTGCATAGAGGAGGAATTTAACCTTGGATTCATATAGGGTGAGGCCGGGTGCTGTAGATTGTTCAAGTAGTTTTGCCAATCCATTTATGTAAATATTAAAGAGTGTCGGTGAGATTGGCGAGCCCTGCGTCACCCCCCACCCCTGTGGGAAGTATTTTGTTTGTTTGTCTCCAATTTTAACTGCACATTTGTTGTTTGTATACATTGATTTAATTACATCATATGTTTTCCCTCCTACCCCGCTTTCGATAAGTTTCAGGAATAAACCGTCATGCCAGATGGAGTCGAAAGCTTTCTGGAAATCTACAAAGCATGCGTAGATTTTGCTTTTGTTATGGTGAACGTGTTTGTCAATTAGGGTCTGTAGGGTGAAGATATGATCGGATGTTCTATAGTTTGGCAGGAATCCAATTTGGCTTTTACTCAAGACATTGTGCTCCTCAAGGAAGTTTATAAGTCTTTTGTTTATGATGCTACAGAATACCTTCCCCAGGTTACTGTTTACACAGATGCCTCGATAGTTGTTTGGGTCGATTTTGTCCCCACTTTTGTATATGGGCGTTATGAGTCCTTTGTTCCAGATATCAGGGAAATAACCGACACTCAGAACCAAGTTGAAGAGTTTTAGGATAGCCAGTTTCATTTTGTTGTCTGTGTGTTTAATCATCTCGTTTAGTATGTCGTCTGTCCCGCAGGCTTTTCCTGGTCGCAGGTCCTTGAGTTTTTCAAGAAGTTCTTTTTCTGTTATTATGGCGTCCAGCGGGTTTTGGTTATCTTTTATGGCCATTTCTAGCTTTTCCAGATTTTTGCATATTTGGTGTTGCTCTGGTCTTAGTGTGTTTTTCTGGTATAATTTTTCAAAGTGGTTTACCCATGTGTCCCCATTTTGAATGGCCAAATCGTCGTGTTATTTTTTGTGTCGTGTTTTCAAGTTTTCCCAGAAACAATTGGAATCAATGGATTCCTCCATGGAGCTGAGTGTATTCTTAATATATTGCTCTTTTTTGGTTCTGAGTGTGTTTCTGTATTGTGTTAGTGTCTGACAATAAGTAAGGCGTAGTTCCTCGTTTTCTGGATGTCTGTGTTTTTGGTTTGATATTTTTCTAAGTTTTTTCCTCATGTTATGGCAATCTCGGTCAAACCATTTTTCATAGTTTTTTGTTTTGGGTTTGTTCTTGCGAGCTTTCAAGTTTGCATTTGTTGCCAAATTATCAAAAATATTGTTTAGTTTACTAACTGCCCGGTTTACGCCTTCTTTATTGTGAGTGTATATGTTATCCAGAAAGGTGTCTAAGAGAGCTTGAGTTGATGTATTGCTAATTGTTTTCTGGTATTTTTCCGTGTCGTTTTTGGCCCATCTGTACGATTTTTTGGTGTTGTACAGTTTACTGGGTTGTGTTTCTATGTTGTTTGTTTCTGTCTTTTTGAGGAACATAGTAATTTGACTGTGATCTGACAGTGTTGTTTGTGGTTTGACTGTGAATGCTCTGAAAGAGGATGGGTCTAAGTCTGTAATCATATAGTCTACTGTGCTGCAGCCAAGAGGTGAGCAATAGGTCGATCTTCCTAGGAGGTCTCCTATGAACCTACCATTGACAATGTACAGACCCAGGTTTCGACAGAGCTGTAGTAGCTGTTTACCGTTGGTATTTGACTGCTTGTCGCAGTTATGCCTGTATGGAAGGGAAGGGATGTCAAAGTGGTTATTCCCGAAAACGTAATTGTTTCCCTGATTATTGGTGAAGTCTGGTTCTTCGCCCATTCTTGAATTGAGGTCCCCACAGATCAACACGTTCCCCTGGGCCTGGTATTGGATAATTTCCCCCTCCATGTTGGAGAAGGTGTCCTCTTTAAAGTACGGGGAATCGATTGGAGGGATATAAAGTGCGCAAATGTAAACATCTTGGGTGTTTGAGATAATCTCCCTCTCAAGTTTGAGCCACATATGGTTTTCGCCCTTTTTTATAAATTTGATGTAATTCTTAAGTTCTGTTTTAAACCAGATCAGTATGCCTCCGGAGTCTCTGCCTTGGGTTACACTTAGTAATTTATTGGAGGGGACTACCAGCTCAGTGTACCCTTGGGGACAGCCAGTGTGTCCTTTTCCTTTATACCAAGTTTCCTGTAAAATGATAATATCTAGGTCTTTAGTTTCATCTATGAACTCTGGGGTCCTACTTTTCACTTCTCGCAGTGAAGAGCGTAGACCTTGGATATTCCAGGTCGAAATATATAAGGATTTCATGTTAAGTTTGATCTTTTACTATGATAGGTTAAAGAGTGGTACGTGTTTGTCGTGTCTAAGTGTGGGAAAAAAAAGATCACATCAGTTGTCTACAAAAGTTAATACAATTTGGTTACAGTTCTTTCTATTAATTAGTCCTTGATCCATAAGGCGGAAGTAGATGCTGCTGCACATCTGCTTATTGTCTCTTAATGGATTGTTTCTGTCTGAGGTATTGCGTACGTCCTGTGCATCTCTCCCTCTGTCTGGCTGGGAGCAGTCCTATTCCCCTGTGGGACAGGAGTGGTGCAGGTCTGATATTGTTGTTTTGCATGGGGATCCTCTCTGGTCTCGGTTGGTGTGTTGGTGGTCCTTGTAGTGTTCCTGATATGTACCCCGCTGATCTCTGGTGGTCGGGGGGGGGGTCCTCTTGGAGTCTGGGTATGGACCCGGTTAAAAGCGACGTCCTTCAGGGCTTTAGCAAAGATCGATATTCTTTGCCTTTGGATGTGGACGTGGTCGTAAAGACATTCCTCATCGAGGGTGGGGTGTTGGGCCAGGTGTACGTTGTGGTTTGATTCGCAGTCTCTTGCTATGCTGGCATTTATCTCATGAATTGTGTTGTTGTTGAAGTCTGTTCTCGGCAATATTGTGGAAACAGTGATTCTAGTGTTTGGAAATGTACTGCTTGCTTTCCTAATCATTGCTCTGAGCGATGTTGCTACTTCTTTCTGTTGGGTCTTTAGGTCATTTGTGCCCGTGTGTATTATTATGTGTTGGGGGGAGCCTAATCTGGCTTTGGTCAGCCATCCCATGGCTCTGTTTGTTGTTGGGCACCAGATCTTTTCTACTTTACTTCTAGGGAATAGCTTTTTCTCCCATAGAAATTTCCCATTTGAGTCTATGAGTATTACGACGTCAGCCTTGTTTGTGTTTACTGTCTGGTGGCTTTCGCTTGGACTCATAGTGTGTGTGCTGGGCTGAGGTGTCTGGTGTGTGCGTACCTCTTGTGAGCGGCCCGCTTGTGGTTCCACGGTGGTGGGGGAAGATTGCGAATCAGTATGCTGGTCGGTCTGTGTGGCACCCCTTGTATTGTGTGTCTGTTGCTTTTGTTCCGTGTGGGAGTGCAGCCGTTCCGTCCGGCTCTGTCTTATCTTATCTCTAGCCTCTGGTTGCTGGTCTAATGGTGTTATCTCTCCTCTATGGCTCTCTTCTTTTTCCTGCAGCTCTTTCACCTGATTCCTAAGTAGATTCACCTGGTTCTCAAGTAGCTTCAGCTCTCTCTTGTGTCTCTCCCTCTCCTGATTTTGATCGTCATTCATTTTGAGGAAGTCCTCTCTAAGTTTAACCATCTCTATCTCTAATTGATTAAATTTATCTTTTGGTTGTATCTGGCTGTGTGATCCCGGGGTATGTGTCTGGTCGGCCCTGGGAGGCTCACTCACTTCCTGGCTAGGCTGGTCGGCCCTGGAGGGCTCACTCACTTCCTGGCTATGCTGCTCTTCTCTTGGTGAGCTGGGAATGGTAGGGGGACTATGTGTGGCTTCCTCCCTGGTAGTTATGCTGGGGTTTGTCAGTTGTATTTTGTGGCTGTGGTTCCCCGAGGTTAGTGTCTGGTTTGAACTGTGTGGCTCGTTCACCTCCTGACCAGGCAGATTTTCTCCTGGTAAGTTGTCAATGTTGGGGGGAGTGCGGGCCACTCTGGGGCTGTTCCTTCCCCCCTTAGTTAATTTTTTCAGTGTCCTGAAGGCCGTTGCAAATTTGTCGAGGTTGGCTTGCACTAATATTGTTCCGGTATTGTACGCGTTGACCGTCGTAGTTGAACTGTCTCCTGGTGTGTTAATTTTCATTATGGACCCATTTGCGGTATTTTCTAGCTTAACATTGGTATAGTGTGATTTTATTGCTGTGATCCAAGTCACTGGCTGATCTGAGTAGAAAATGAGGTTACTTTTTGTCCCATTGTTGTAACAGTCAGCAAAAAGTGTTTCTGGTTTTTCTCTCATCTGCTCATGCTTGATCGCTTTTATAGCTTTTTTTGCGGTGTTGGGGGGAATCTGGAAGCGGGGCTGTTGTGGATCTTCTGATTCGCTCATTTTTGGTAAAGTATTGTTGATCTTAGAATAAGCTTTTCTGGGGCCCCGGGTTTGGTGTTTCCCTCTCCCTGTTCGCGAACTTTCCCGGTCCCCCTCTCCGACCCCGTGGTCCCTGGGCCTCGGCTTCTGGGTTCACCCTTCTCAGGTCTGGGTCTGTGAGCCGCTGTTTCCCGGTGCCTTCGGGCTGTTCCCCTCCCCCTCAGAGGTCTCTGTGCCTCTGTCTCGGCCTGGCTCCTCGGGCCTTTCCCTGGCTTCAGTCTCCCTCCCTGGGCCCTGTACTCACAGTCTTGGTTTGCTTCTGGAAGCCTTCTGGTTGCTCCCCTTCTCCTCAGAGGTCTCTGGGCCTAGCTCCTCGGGCCTTTCCCGGGCTTTCTAGCCCAGCCGCCGCTCGGGCTGTGCCTCGTTCGCCGTTCGGGTGCTGGACTGCGGTCGTCGCTCGGGTGCTGGACTGCGGCCGTCGCTAGGGTGCTGGGCTGCGGCCGCCGATCGGGCCGTGTCTCGTTCGCCGCTCGGGCTCCCCTAGTCACCTCGTTCCGGCTGCCGCTGCGTCTCCGTGCGGCCTCCCCGATTCGCCTCGTTTCCCGAAGCGGCCTCCCCGAGTCTCCTTGCTCCGGCTGCGTCTCCATGCGGTCTTCGCGCCTCTGTTCCCGATGCGGCCGAGTCACCTCGCTTCTGCTGCTGCTGTGGCCCCGTGCGGCCGCTGTTCTTTGGTTTGTATATATTTTTTTCCCTTATTTCTTTTTTTCTTTGGCTTTTTTTTTCTAATTTCCTCTGGTTTTTTTTCCTTTGGTGGTCTCTTTGGTGGTCTTTTCCTTCCTTATTTAATCTAGACTAAACTAAACTTAAACTTAACTAAACAAACTAAACTAACTTAACTAGAACTAAATTTAACTTTAAAACCTTTTTAAACTTGAAATGAACCTTTTTTTCCCCCACTTTAAACACTAAAAACACAAAAAATTCAGCAGCCCATCTTCAGCGTGTGTATTCACTCTGTCTGTCTGTCACCCATACTGTGACCCTCAATCACTGACACCCATACTGTGACCCTCAATCACTGACTGCCATATTGCGACCCTCAATCACGGACACCCATACTGTGACCCTCAATCACTGACACCCATACTGTGACTCTCAGTCACTGACACCCATACTGTGACCCTCAATCACTGACACCCATACTGTGAACCTCAATCACGGACGCCCATCCTGTGACCCTCAATCACTGACACCCATCCTGTGACCCTCAATCATTGACACCCATCCTGTGACACTCAATCACTGACACCCATACTGTGACCCTCAATCACTGACACCCATACTGTGACCCTCAATCATTGGCACCCATACTGTGACCCTCAATCACTGACACCCATACTGTGACCCTCAATCACTGACACCCATACTGTGACCCTCAGTCACTGACACCCATAATGTGACCCTCAATCACTGACACCCATCCTGTGACCCTCAATCACTGACACCCATACTGTGACCCTCAATCACTGACACCCATACTGTGACCCTCAATCACTGACACCCATACTGTGACCCTCAGTCACTGGCACCCATACTGTGACACGCAATCATTGGCACCCATCCTGTGACCCTCAATCTCTGACACCCATACTGTGACCCTCAATCACAGACACCCACACTGTGACCCTCAATCATTGACACCCATACTGTGACCCTCATTCACTGACACCCATACTGTGACCCTCAATCACTGACACCCATATTGTGACCCTCAGTCACTGACACCCATCCTGTGACCCTCAATCACTGACACCAATACTGTGACCCTCAATCACTGACACCCATACTGTGACCCTCAATCACTGACACCCATACTGTGACCCTCAATCACTGACACCCATACTGTGACCCTCAATCACTGACACCCATACTGTGACCCTCAATCATTGACACCCATACTGTGACCCTCAATCACTGACACCCATCCTGTGACCCTCAGTCACTGACACCCATACTGTGACCCTCAATCACTGACACCCATCCTGTGACCCTCAATCATTGACACCCATACTGTGACCCTCAATCACTGACACCCATACTGTGACCCTCAATCATTGACACCCATATTGTGACCCTCAATCACTGACACCCATACTGTGACCCTCAATCACTGACACCCATCCTGTGACCCTCAGTCACTGACACCCATAGTGTGACCCTCAATCACTGACACCCATCCTGTGACCCTCAATCATTGACACCCATACTTTGACCCTCAATCACTGACACCCATACTGTGACCCTCAATCATTGACACACATACTGTGACCCTCAATCACTGACACCCATACTGTGACCCTCAATCTTTGACACCCATACTGTGACCCTCAGTCATTGACACCCATACTGTGACCCTCAATCACTGACACCCATATTGTGACCCTCAATCACTGACACCCATACTCTGACCCTCAGTCACTGATACCCATACTGTGACCCTCAATCATTGACACCCATACTGTGACCCTCAATCATTGACACCCATACTGTGACCCTCAATCTCTGACACCCATACTGTGACCCTCAATCACTGACACCCATACTCTGACCCTCAGTCACTGATACCCATACTGTGACCCTCAATCATTGACACCCATACTGTGACCCTCAATCATTGACACCCATACTGTGACCCTCAATCTCTGACACCCATACTGTGACCCTCAATCATTGACACCCATACTGTGACCCTCAATCACTGACACCCATACTGTGACCCTCAATCATTGACACCCATACTGTGACCCCCAGACATTGACACCCATACTGTGACCCTCAATCACTGACACCCATACTGTGACCCTCAATCATTGACACCCATACTGTGACCCTCTGTCACTGACAACCACACTGTGACCCTCAATCACTGACACCCATACTGTGACACTGAATCACTGACACCCATACTGTGACCCTCAATCATTGACACCCATACTGTGACCCTCAATCATTGGCACCCATACTGTGACCCTCAATCATTGACACCCATCCTGTGACCCTCAATCATTGACACCCATCCTGTGACCCTCAATCATTGACACCCATCCTGTGACACTCAATCACTGACACACATACTGTGACCCTCAATCACTGACACCCATACTGTGACCCTCAATCAATGGCACCCATACTGTGACCCTCAATGACTGACACCCATACTGTGACCCTCAATCACTGACACCCATCTTGTGACCCTCAATCACTGACACCCATCCTGTGACCCTCAATCATTGACAGCCATACTGTGACCCTCAGTCACTGACACCCATAATGTGACCCTCAATCACTGACACCCATCCTGTGACCCTCAATCACTGACAACCATACTGTGACCCTCAATCACTGACACCCATACTGTGACCCTCAATCACTGACACCCATACTGTGACCCTCAATCTCTGTCACCCATACTGTGACCCTCAATCTCTGACACCCATATTGTGACCCTCAATCACTGACACCCATACTGTGATCCTCAATCATTGGCACCCACCCTGTGACCCTCAATCACTGACACCCATACTGTGAACCTCCATCACTGACACCCATACTGTGACCCTCAATCACTGACACCCATACTGTGACCCTCAATCACTGACACCCATACTTTGACCCTCAATCACTGACACCCATACTGTGACCCTCAATCACGGACACCCATACTGTGACCCTCAATCACTGACACCCATCCTGTGACCCTCAGTCACTGACACCCATACTGTGACCCTCAATCACTGACACCCATACTGTGACCCTCAATCACGGACACCCATACTGTGACCTTCAATCACTGACACCCATACTGTGACCCTCAATCACTGACACTCATACTGTGACCCTCAATCACTGACACCCATACTTTGACCCTCAATCACGGACACCCATCCTGTGACCCTCAATCATTGACACCCATACTGTGGCCCTCAATCACTGACACCCATACTGTGACCCTCAATCATTAACACCCATCGTGTGACCCTCAATCATTGACACCCATCCTGTGACACTCAATCACTGACACCCATACTGTGACCCTCAATCACTGACACCCATACTGTGACCCTCAATCGCTGACACCCATACTGTGACCCTCAATCACTGACACCCATACTGTGACCCTCAATCACTGACACCCATACTGTGACCCTCAATCACGGACACCCATACTGTGACCCTCAATCACTGACACCCATACTGTGACCCTCAGTCACTGACACCCATACTGTGACCCTCAATCACTGACACCCATAATGTGACCCTCAATCACGGACACCCATCCTGTGACCCTCAATCACTGACACCCATCCTGTGACCCTCAATCATTGACACCCATCCTGTGACACTCAATCACTGACACCCATACTGTGACCCTCAATCACTGACACCCATTCTGTGACCCTCAATCATTGGCACCCATACTGTGACCCTCAATCACTGTCACCCATACTGTGACCCTCAATCACTGACACCCATCCTGTGACCCTCAATCACTGACACCCATCCTGTGACCCTCAATCATTGACACCCATACTGTGACCCTCAGTCACTGACACCCATAATGTGACCCTCAATCACTGACACCCATCCTGTGACCCTCAATCTCTGACACCCATACTGTGACCCTCAATCATTGACACCCATACTGTGACCCTCAATCACTGACACCCACACTGTGACCCTCAATCATTGACACCCATACTGTGACCCTCAGACATTGACACCCATACTGTGACCCTCAATCACTGACACCCATACTGTGACCCTCAATCATTGACACCCATACTGTGACCCTCTGTCACTGACAACCACACTGTGACCCTCAATCACTGACACCCATACTGTGACACTGAATCACTGACACCCATAGTGTGACCCTCAATCATTGACACCCATACTGTGACCCTCAATCATTGACACCCATACTGTGACCCTCAATCATTGACACCCATCCTGTGACCCTCAATCATTGACACCCATCCTGTGACGCTCAATCATTGACACCCATCCTGTGACACTCAATCACTGACACCCATACTGTGACCCTCAATCACTGACACCCATAATGTGACCCTCAATCAATGGCACCCACACTGTGACCCTCAATCACTGACACCCATACTGTGACCCTCAATCACTGACACCCAGCTTGTGACCCTCAATCACTGACACCCATCCTGTGACCCTCAATCATTGACAGCCATACTGTGACCCTCAGTCACTGACACCCATAATGTGACCCTCAATCACTGACACCCATCCTGTGACCCTCAATCACTGACAACCATACTGTGACCCTCAATCACTGACACCCATACTGTGACCCTCAATCACTGACACCCATACTGTGACCGTCAATCTCTGACACCCATACTGTGACCCTCAATCTCTGACACCCACATTGTGACCCTCAATCACTGACACCCATACTGTGACCCTCAATCATTGGCACCCACCCTGTGACCCTCAATCACTGACACCCATACTGTGAACCTCCATCACTGACACCGATACTGTGACCCTCAATCAAGGACACCCATACTGTGACCCTCAGTCACTGACACCCATACTGTGACCCTCAGTCACTGACACCCATACTGTGACCCTCAATCACTGACACCCATACTGTGACCCTCAATCACGGACACCCATCCTGTGACCCTCAATCACTGACACCCATCCTGTGACCCTCAATCATTGACACCCATCCTGTGACACTCAATCACTGACACCCATACTGTGACCCTCAATCATTGGCACCCATACTGTGACCCTCAATCACTGACACCCATACTGTGACCCTCAATCACTGACACCCATCCTGTGACCCTCAATCACTGACACCCATAATGTGACCCTCAATCACTGACACCCATCCTGTGACCCTCAATCACTGACAACCATACTGTGACCCTCAATCACTGACACCCATACTGTGACCCTCAATCTCTGACACCCATACTGTGACCCTCAATCTCTGACACCCATATTGTGACCCTCAATCACTGACACCCATACTGTGACCCTCAATCATTGGCACCCACCCTGTGACCCTCAATCACTGACACCCATACTGTGAACCTCCATCACTGACACCCATACTGTGACCCTCAATCACTGACACCCATACTGTGACCCTCAATCACTGACACCCATACTTTGACCCTCAATCACTGACACCCATACTGTGACCCTCAATCACGGACACCCATACTGTGACCCTCAATCACTGACACCCATACTGTGACCCTCAATCACTGACACCCATACTGTGACCCTCAATCACGGACACCCATCCTGTGACCCTCAATCATTGACACCCATACTGTGACCCTCAATCACTGACACCCATACTGTGACCCTCAATCATTGACACCCATCCTGTGACCCTCAATCATTGACACCCATCCTGTGACACTCAATCACTGACACCCATACTGTGACCCTCAATCACTGACACCCATACTGTGACCCTCAATCGCTGACACCCATACTGTGACCCTCAATCACTGACACCCATACTATGACCCTCAATCACTGACACCCATACTGTGACCCTCAATCACGGACACCCATACTGTGATCCTCAATCACTGACACCCATACTGTGACCCTCAGTCACTGACACCCATACTGTGACCCTCAATCACTAACACCCATACTGTGACCCTCAATCACGGACACCCATCCTGTGACCCTCAATCACTGACACCCATCCTGTGACCCTCAATCATTGACACCCATCCTGTGACACTCAATCACTGACACCCATACTGTGACCCTCAATCACTGACACCCATTCTGTGACCCTCAATCATTGGCACCCATACTGTGACCCTCAATCACTGACACCCATACTGTGACCCTCAATCACTGACACCCATCCTGTGACCCTCAATCACTGACACCCATCCTGTGACCCTCAATCATTGACACCCATACTGTGACCCTCAGTCACTGACACCCATAATGTGACCCTCAATCACTGCCACCCATCCTGTGACCCTCAATCTCTGACACCCATACTGTGACCCTCAATCATTGACACCCATACTGTGACCCTCAATCACTGACACCCATACTGTGACCCTCAATCATTGACACCCATACTGTGACCCTCAGACATTGACACCCATACTGTGACCCTCAATCACTGACACCCATACTGTGACCCTCAATCATTGACACCCATACTGTGACCCTCTGTCACTGACAACCACACTGTGACCCTCAATCACTGACACCCATACTGTGACACTGAATCACTGACACCCATACAGTGACCCTCAATCATTGACACCCATGCTGTGACCCTCAATCATTGACACCCATACTGTGACCCTCAATCATTGACACCCATCCTGTGACCCTCAATCATTGACACCCATCCTGTGACCCTCAATCATTGACACCCATCCTGTGACACTCAATCACTGACACCCATACTGTGACCCTCAATCACTGACACCCACACTGTGACCCTCAATCAATGGCACCCATACTGTGACCCTCAATCACTGACACCCATACTGTGACCCTCAATCACTGACACCCATCTTGTGACCCTCAATCACTGACACCCATCCTGTGACCCTCAATCATTGACAGCCATACTGTGACCCTCAGTAACTGACACCCATAATGTGACCCTCAATCACTGACACCCATCCTGTGACCCTCAATCACTGACAACCATACTGTGACCCTCAATCACTGACACCCATACTGTGACCCTCAATCACTGACACCCATACTGTGACCCTCAATCTCTGACACCCATACTGTGACCCTCAATCTCTGACACCCATGTTGTGACCCTCAATCACTGACACCCATACTGTGACCCTCAATCATTGGCACCCACCCTGTGACCCTCAATCACTGACACCCATACTGTGAACCTCCATCACTGACACCCATACTGTGACCCTCAATCACTGACTCCCATACTGTGACCCTCAGTCACTGACACCCATACTATGACCCTCAATGAAATTCAAATTCAAATTCAAATCGCTTTATTGGCATGATAAGGTACATCTTATGTTGCCAAAGCATCAAAATACATTTATGGTTGAACACATAAACGCAGTTCTATTCATACATTGTATAAACAGGTATATCCCTGAGTGTATAAATATACATTCGCATTTTTTTATAAATACTCTTTTCTTAGTTTACTGGTTGTCCCTCTGTTCATGGCAAGCTGTAACATAGTGTGCCGCCAGTGTTACACAGCTTCTCTCTTCTCCCAGTAGATATGGGAGTTTTTGGTTGTCATTCAGATTTCTGAATTCAGGGCATATTTGTGAGAATTTTTGGTAGAAATTCTCCCTGATGTCCTGATATTTTCCACAGGCTGTGAGGAAGTGCATCTCTGTCTCCACTACTCCCTGACTGCAGTGAGAGCATATCCTGTCTTCTCTTGGCAGCCTGGTCTGCCTGTGTCTGCCTTTTTCGATCGCTAGGCTATGTTCGCTAAGTCTGTACCTTGTCAAGGTTCTTCTCAGTTTGTTATCCTTTACCATGGTCAGGTAATCAGCTATGTTGTATTGTCTGTTTAGGGCCAAGTAGCAATTGAGTTTGCTTTGGGTTTTTGTTGTTTCTGCCCAATATGTCAGATATTTTTCCTTTTGCTTAGCGACGATTGTGTTGGGTCGAATTCTTTGTGTTACCCTGTCACTGTCCTGGGGCTGGTTATTGTTAGTATTGTTCGTAGTTACTTCGCTGAGTCCCAGGACTAGTTGACTGAGGGTATTCTTCTTTATGGTCAGCTCTTGGCATTTCAGGGCGTCGTAGTGATAGCATTGGGGGTTGCTCATTTGAAGGTGATTCCAAAATTTGGTGGCTCTTTTTTGGATAGTGATTATTAATGGATATTGGCCTAGTTCCGCCCTGCATGCATTGTTTACTGTTTTCCTTTGAGTCCGGAGGATACTTTTACAGAATTCTGCATGTAGGATCTCAATTGGGTGCTTGTCCCATTTTGCAAATTCTTGTTGAGTTAGCGGTTCCCATACCTCACTGCCATAGAGTGCAATTGGTTCAATTACTGATTTGAAAATTTTGAGCCAAATGCTAATTGGGATTTCTATTTGGATTGATTTTTTGATGGCATAGAAAGCCCTTCTTGCTTTCTCTTTCAGTTCATTCACAGCCAGTTTGAAGTTTCCCGTAGAACTGATTTTTAAGCCCAAGTATGTGTAGTTAGTGGTTTGTTCAATTTTGGTTGTTCCTACTGTGAAATTTATTTTGGGTCCCTGATGTTTGGATCTTTGCTGGAACACAAGGACTTTGGTTTTTTGGGGATTTATTGTCAGGGCCCAAGTCTGGCAGTACGACTCCAGCAGGTCCAGGTTCTGCTGTAGACCCTCCTTAGTTGGTGACAGCAGAACCAGGTCGTCTGCATAGAGGAGGAATTTAACCTTGGATTCATATAGGGTGAGGCCGGGTGCTGTAGATTGTTCAAGTAGTTTTGCCAATCCATTTATGTAAATATTAAAGAGTGTCGGTGAGATTGGCGAGCCCTGCGTCACCCCCCGCCCCTATGGGAAGTATTTTGTTTGTTTGTCTCCAATTTTAACTGCACATTTGTTGTTTGTATACATTGATTTAATTACATCATATGTTTTTCCTCCTATCCCGCTTTCGATAAGTTTCAGGAATAAACCGTCATGCCAGATGGAGTCGAAAGCCTTCTGGAAATCTACAAAGCATGCGTAGATTTTGCTCTTGTTATTGTGAACGTGTTTGTCAATTTGGGTCTGTAGGGTGAAGATATGATCTGATGTTCTATAGTTTGGCAGGAATCCAATTTGGCTTTTACTCAAGACATTGTGCTCCTCAAGGAAGTTTATAAGTCTTTTGTTTATGATGCTACAGAATACCTTCCCCAGGTTACTGTTTACACAGATGCCTCGATAGTTGTTTGGGTCGGTTTTGTCCCCACTTTTGTATATGGGCGTTATGAGTCCTTTTTTCCAGATATCAGGGAAATAACCGACACTCAGAACCAGGTTGAAGAGTTTTAGGATAGCCAGTTTCATTTTGTCGTCTGTGTGTTTAATCATCTCGTTTAGTATGCCGTCTGTCCCGCAAGCTTTTCCTGGTCGCAGGTCCTTGAGTTTTTCAAAAAGTTCTTTTTCTGTTATTATGGAGTCTAGCGGGTTTTGGTTACCTTTTATGGCCATTTCTAGCTTTTCCAGTTTTTTGCATATTTGGTGTTGCTCTGGTCTTAGTGTGTTTTTCTGGTATAATTTTTCAAAGTGGTTTACCCAAGTGTCCCCATTTTGAATGGCCAATTCGTCGTGTTGTTTTTTGTGTAGTGTATTCAAGTTGTCCCAGAAACAATTGGAATCAATGGATTCCTCCATGGAGCTGAGTGTATTCTTAATATATTGCTCTTTTTTGGTTCTGAGTGTGTTTCTGTATTGTGTTAGTGTCTGACAATAAGAAAGGTGTAATTCCTCGTTTTCTGGATGTCTGTGTTTTTGGTTTGATATTTTTCTAAGTTTTTTCCTCATGTTATGGCAATCTGGGTCAAACCATTTTTCATAGTTTTTTGTTTTGGGTTTGTTCTTGCGAGCTTTCAAGTTTGCACTTGTTGCCAAATTATCAAAAATATTGTTTAGGTTATTTACTGCCCGGTTTACGCCTTCTTTATTGTGAGTGTATATGTTATCCAGAAAGGTGTCTATGAGAGCTTGAGTTGATGCATTGCTAATTGTTTTCTGGTATTTTTCCGTGTCGTTTTTGGCCCATCTGTACGATTTTTTGGTGTTGTCCAGTTTACTGGGTTGTGTTTCTATGTTGTTTGTTTCTGTCTTTTTGAGATACATAGTAATTTGACTGTGATCTGACAGTGTTGTTTGTGGTTTGACTGTGAATGCTCTGAAAGAGGATGGGTCCAAATCTGTAATCATATAGTCTGCTGTGCTGCAGCCAAGAGGTGAGCAATAGGTCGATCTTCCTAGGAGGTCTCCTATGAACCTACCATTGACAATGTACAGACCCAGGTTTCGACAGAGCTGTAGTAGCTGTTTTCCGTTGTTATTTGTCTGCTTGTCGCAGTTATGCCTGTATGGAAGGGAAGGGATGTCAAAGTGGTTATTCCCGAATACGTAATTGTTTCCCTGATTATTGGTGAAGTCTAGTTCTTCGCCCGTTCTTGAATTGAGGTCCCCACAGATCAACACGTTCCCCTGGGCCTGGTATTGGATAATTTCCCCCTCTATGTTGGAGAAGGTGTCCTCTTTAAAGTACGGGGAATCAATTGGAGGGATATAAAGTGCCACTGACACCCATACTGTGACCCTCAATCACTGACACCCATACTGTGACCCTCAATGACTGACACCCATACGGTGACCCTCAATTACGGACACCCATACTGTGACCCTCAATCACTGATACCCATACTGTGACCCTCAGTCACTGACACCATACTGTGACCCTCAATCACTGACACCCATACTGTGACCCTCAATCACGGACACCCATACTGTGACCCTCAATGACTGACACCCATACTGTGACCCTCAATCACTGACACCCATACTGTGACCCTCAAACACTGACACCCATACTGTGACCCTCAGTCACTGACACCCATACTGTGACCCTCAATCCCTGACAACCATACTGTGACCCTCAATCACTGACACCCATACTGTGACGCTCAATCATTGGCACCCATACTGTGACCCTCAATCACTGACACCCATCCTGTGACCCTCAATCACTGACACCCATCCTGTGACCCTCAATCACTGACACATATACTGTGACCCTCAATCACTGACACCCATACTGTGACCCTCAATCATTGGCACCCATCCTGTGACCCTCAATCACTGACACCCATCCTGTGACCCTCAATCACTGACACCCATCCTGTGACCCTCAGTCATTGGCACCCATACTGTGACCCTCAATCACTGACACCCATACTGTGACCCTCAATCACTGACACCCATATTGTGAACCTCAATCTCTGACACCCATCCTGTGACCCTCAATCATTGACACCCATACTGTGACCCTCAATCACTGACACCCATCCTGTGACCCTCAATCACTGACACCCATACTGTGACTCTCAATCATTGGCACCCATCCTGTGACCGTCAATCACTGACAGCCATCCTGTGACCCTCAATCACTGACACCCATCCTGTGACCCTCAGTCACTGACACCCATACTGTGACCCTCAATCACTGACACCCATACTGTGACCCTCAATCATTGACACCCATCCTGTGACCCTCAATCATTGACACCCATGCTGTGACACTCAATCACTGACACCCATACTGTGACCCTCAATCACTGACACCCATACTGTGACCCTCAATCAATAGCACCCATACTGTGACCCTCAATCACTGACAGCCATCCTGTGACCCTCAGTCACTGACACCCATCCTATGACCCTCAATCACTGACACCCATACTGTGACCCTCAATCACTGACACCCACACTGTGACCCTCAATCATTGACACCCATCCTGTGACCCTCAATCATTGACACCCATGCTGTGACACTCAATCACTGACACCCATACTGTGACCCTCAATCACTGACACCCATACTGTGACCCTCAATCAATGGCACCCATAGTATGACCCTCAATCACTGACACCCATACTGTGACCCTCAATCACTGACACCTATCCTGTGACCCTCAATCACTGACACCCATCCTGTGAACCTCTTTCATTGACACCCATACTGTGACCCTCAGTCACTGACACCCATAATGTGACCCTCAATCACTGACAACCATCCTGTGACCCTCAATCACTGACACCCAAACTGTGACCCTCAATCACTGACACCCATACGGTGACCCTCAATCACTGACACCCATACTGTGAACCTCAGTCACTGACACCCATACTGTGACACTCAATCATTGGCACCCATCCTGTGACCCTCAATCTCTGACACCCATATTGTGACCCTCAATCTCTGACACCCATACTGTGACCCTCAATCACTGACACCCATACTGTGACCTTCAATCCTTGGCACCCATCCTGTGACCCTCAATCACTGACACCCATACTGTGACCCTCCATCACTGACACCCATACTGTGACCCTCAATCACTGACACCCATACTGTGACCCTCAATCTCTGACACCCATCCTGTGACCCTCAATCACTGACACCCATACTGTGACCCTCAATCACTGACACCCATACTGTGACACTCAATCATTGACACCCATACTGTGACCCTCAATCACTGACACCCATACTGTGACCCTCAATCATTGACACCCATACTGTGACCCTCAGTCACTGACACCCATACTGTGACCCTCAATCACTGACACCCATACTGTGACCCTCAGTCACTGACACCCATACTGTGACCCTCAATCACTGACACCCATACTGTGACCCTCAATCACTGACACCCATACTCTGACCATCAATCACTGACACCCACACAGTGACCCTCAATCACGGACACCCATACTGTGACCCTCAATCACTGACACCCATACTGTGACCCTCAGTCACTGACACCCATACTGTGACCCTCAATCACTGACACCCATACTGTGACCCTCAATCACGGACACCCATACTGTGACCCTCAATCACTGACACCCATACTGTGACCCTCAATCACTGACACCCATACTGTGACCCTTAATCAATGACACCCATACTGTGACCCTCAATCACTGACACCCATACTGTGACCCTCAATCACTGACACCCATACTGTGACCCTCAATCATTGACACCCATACTGTGACCCTCAATCACTGACACCCATACTGTGACCCTCAATCATTGACACCCATCCTGTGACCCTCAATCATTGACAGCCATCCTGTGACACTCAATCACTGACACCCATACTGTGACCCTCAATCACTTACACCCATACTGTGACCGTCAATCATAGGCATCCATACTGTGACCCTCAATCACTGACACCCATACTGTGACCCTCAATCATTGACACCCATCCTGTGACCCTCAATCATTGACACCCATCCTGTGACACTCAAACACTGACACCCATACTGTGACCCTCAATCACTTACACCCATACTGTGACCCTCAATCATAGGCATCCATACTGTGACCCTCAATCATTGACACCCATCCTGTGACCCTCAATCACTGACACCCATACTGTGACCCTCAATCACTGACACCCATCCTGTGACCCTCAATCACTGACACCCATCCTGTGAACCTCAATCATTGACACCCATACTGTGACCGTCAATCACTGACACCCATTATGTGACCCTCAATCACTGACACCCATCCTGTGACCCTCAATCACTGACACCCATACTGTGACCCTCAATCACTGACACCCATACTGTGACCCTCAATCACTGACACCCATACTGTGACCCTCAATCATTGACACCCATACTGTGACCCTCAGTCACTGACACCCATACTGTGACACTCAATTATTGGCACCCATCCTGTGACCCTCAATCACTGACACCCATACTGTGACCCTCAATCACTGACACCCATACTGTGACCCTCAATCACTGACACCCATACTGTGACCCTCAATCATTGGCACCCATACTGTGACACTCAATCACTGACACCCATACTGTGACCCTCAGTCACTGACACCCATACTGTGACCCTCAATCACTGACACCCATACTGTGACCCTCAATCACTGACACCCCTACTGTGACCCTCAATCACTGACACCCATACTGTGACCCTCAATCACGGACACCCATACGGTGACCCTCAATCACTGACACCCATACTGTGACCCTCAGTCACTGACACCCATACTGTGACCCTCAATCACTGACACCCATACTGTGACCCTCAATCACGGACACCCATACTGTGACCCTCAATCACTGACACCCATACTGTGATCCTCAATCACCGACACCCATACTGTGACCCTCAATCACTGACACCCATACTGTGACCCTCAGTCACTGACACCCATACTGTGACCCTCAATCTCTGACACCCATACTGTGACCCTCAATCACTGACACCCATACTGTGACCCTCAATCATTCGCACTCATACTGTGACCCTCAATCACTGACACCCATACTGTGACCCTCAATCATTGGCACCCATCCAGAGACCCTCAATCATTGACACCCATAGTGTGACCCTCAATCACTGACACCCATACTGTGACCCTCAATCATTGGCACCCATACTGTGACCTTCAGTCACTGACACCCATCCTGTGACCCTCAATCATTGGCACCCATACTGTGACCCTCAATCATTGACACCCATACTGTGACCCTCAATCATTGACACCCATACTGTGACCCTCAATCATTGACACCCATACTGTGACCCTCAATCATTGACACCCATCCTGTGACCCTCAATCACTGACACCCATACTGTGACCCTCAATCATTGGCACCCATACTGTGAGCCTCAATCACTGACACCCATACTGTGACCCTCAATCTCTGACACCCATACTGTGACCCTCAATCACTGACACCCATACTGTGACACTCAATCATTGGCACCCGTACTGTGACCCTCTATCATTGACACCCATACTGTGACCCTCAATCATTGACACCCATACTGTGACCCTCAATCATTGACACCCATCCTGTGACCCTCAAACACTGACACCCATACTGTGACACTCTGTCACTGACACCCATACTGTGACCCTCAATCATTGACACCCATCCTGTGACCCTCAATCACTGACACCCATACCGTGACCCTCAATCATTGGCACACATACTGTGACCCTCAATCACTGACACCCATACTGTGACCCTCAATCATTGGCACCCATACTGTGACCCTCAATCATTGACACCCATACTGTGACCCGCAATCATTGACACCCATACCGTGACCCTCAGTCACTGACACCCATATTGTGACCCTCAAGCACTGACACCCATACTGTGACCCTCAATCACTGACACCCATACTGTGACCCTCAATCATTGACAACCATACTGTGACCCTCAATCACTGACACCCATACCGTGACCCTCAATCATTGACACCCATACTGTGACCCTCAATCACTGACACCCATACTGTGACCCTCAATCACTGACACCCATACTGTGACCCTCAATCATTGACACCCATACTGTGACCTTCAGTCACTGACACCCATCCTGTGACCCTCAATCTCTGACACCCATACTGTGACCTTCAATCATTGACAACCATACTGTGACCCTCAATCACTGACACCCATACCGTGACCCTCAGTCACTGACACCCATATTGTGACCCTCAATTACTGACACGCATCCTGTGACCCTCAATCACTGACATCTATCCTGTGACCCTCAATCACCGACCCCCATACTGTGACCCTCAATCATTGACACCCATACTGTGACCCTCAGTCACTGACACCCATCCTGTGACCCTCAATCTCTGACACCCATACTGTGACTTTCAATCACTGACACCCATACTGTGACCCTCATTCACTGACACCCATACTGTGACCCTCAATCATTGACACCCATCCTGTGACCCTCAATCATTGACACCCATACTGTGACCCTCAATCACTGACACCCATACTGTGACCCTCAATCACTGACACCCATACTGTGATCCTCAGTCACTGACACCCATACTGTGACCCTCAATCACTGACACCCATACTGTGACGCTCAATCACTGACACCCATCCTGTGAACCTCAATGACTGACACCCATACTGTGACCCTCAATCACGGACACCCATACTGTGACCCTCAATCACTGACACCCATACTGTGACCCTCAGTCACTGACACCCATACTGTGACCCTCAATCACTGACACCCATACTGTGACCCTCAATCACAGACACCCATGCTGTGACCCTCAATCACTGACACCCATACTGTGACCCTCAATCATTGACACCCATACTGTGACCCTCAAACACTGACACCCATACTGTGACCCTCAATCTCTGACACCCATCCTGTGACCCTCAATCACTGACACCCATACTGTGACCCTCAATCATTGGCACCCATACTGTGACCCTCAATCACTGACACCCATAATGTGACCCTCAATCTCTGACACCCATACTGTGACCCTCAATCACTGACACCCATACTGTGACCCTCAATCATTGGCACCCATCCTGTGACCCTCAATCACTGACACCCATACCGTGACCCTCAATCATTGGCACCCATACTGTGACCCTCAATCACTGACACCCATACTGTGACCCTCAATCATTGACACCCATACTGTGACCCTCAATCACTGACACCCATACTGTGACCCTCAATCACTGACACCCATACCGTGACCCTCAATCATTGACACCCATACTGTGACCCTCAATCACTGACACCCATACCGTGACCCTCAATCATTGACACCCATACTGTGACCCTCAATCACTGACACCCATACTGTGACCCTCAATCACTGACACCCATACTGTGACCCTCAATCATTGACACCCATACTGTGACCTTCAGTCACTGACACCCATCCTGTGACCCTCAATCTCTGACACCCATACTGTGACCTTCAATCATTGACAACCATACTGTGACCCTCAATCACTGACACCCATACCGTGACCCTCAGTCACTGACACCCATATTGTGACCCTCAATTACTGACACGCATCCTGTGACCCTCAATCACTGACATCTATCCTGTGACCCTCAATCACCGACCCCCATACTGTGACCCTCAATCATTGACACCCATACTGTGACCCTCAGTCACTGACACCCATCCTGTGACCCTCAATCTCTGACACCCATACTGTGACTTTCAATCACTGACACCCATACTGTGACCCTCATTCACTGACACCCATACTGTGACCCTCAATCATTGACACCCATCCTGTGACCCTCAATCATTGACACCCATACTGTGACCCTCAATCACTGACACCCATACTGTGACCCTCAATCACTGACACCCATACTGTGATCCTCAGTCACTGACTCCCATACTGTGACCCTCAATCACTGACACCCATACTGTGACGCTCAATCACTGACACCCATCCTGTGAACCTCAATGACTGACACCCATACTGTGACCCTCAATCACGGACACCCATACTGTGACCCTCAATCACTGACACCCATACTGTGACCCTCAGTCACTGACACCCATACTGTGACCCTCAATCACTGACACCCATACTGTGACCCTCAATCACAGACACCCATGCTGTGACCCTCAATCACTGACACCCATACTGTGACCCTCAATCATTGACACCCATACTGTGACCCTCAAACACTGACACCCATACTGTGACCCTCAGTCACTGACACCCATACTGTGACCCTCAATCTCTGACACCCATCCTGTGACCCTCAATCATTGACACCCATACTGTGACCCTCAATCATTGGCACCCATACTGTGACCCTCAATCACTGACACCCATACTGTGACCCTCAATCTCTGACACCCATACTGTGACCCTCAATCACTGACACCCATACTGTGACCCTCAATCATTGGCACCCATCCTGTGACCCTCAATCACTGACACCCATACCGTGACCCTCAATCATTGGCACCCATACTGTGACCCTCAATCACTGACACCCATACTGTGACCCTCAATCATTGACACCCATACTGTGACCCTCAATCACTGACACCCATACTGTGACCCTCAATCACTGACACCCATACCGTGACCCTCAATCATTGACACCCATACTGTGACCCTCAATCACTGACACCCATACTGTGACCCTCAATCACTGACACCCATACTGTGACCCTCAATCATTGACACCCATACTGTGACCCTCAGTCACTGACACCCATCCTGTGACCCTCAATCTCTGACACCCATACTGTGACCCTCAATCATTGACAACCATACTGTGACCCTCAATCACTGACACCCATACCGTGACCCTCAATCATTGACACCCATTCTGTGACCCTCTGTCACTGACACCCATCCTGTGACTCTCAATCTCTGACACCCATACTGTGACCCTCAATCATTGACAACTATACTGTGACCCTCAATCACTGACACCCATACCGTGACCCTCAATCATTGACACCCATACTGTGACCCTCAATCACTGACACCCATACTGTGACCCTCAATCACTGACACCCATACTGTGACCCTCAATCATTGACACCCATACTGTGACCCTCAGTCACTGACACCCATCCTGTGACCCTCAATCTCTGACACCCATACTGTGACCCTCAATCATTGACAACCATACTGTGACCCTCAATCACTGACACCCATACCGTGACCCTCAATCATTGACACCCATTCTGTGACCCTCTGTCACTGACACCCATACTGTGACCCTCAATCACTGACACCCATACTGTGACCCTCAATCATTGACAACTATACTGTGACCCTCAATCACTGACACCCATACCGTGACCCTCAATCATTGACACCCATACTGTGACCCTCAATCACTGACACCCATACTGTGACCCTCAATCACTGACACCCATACTGTGACCCTCAATCATTGACACCCATACTGTGACCCTCAGTCAGTGACACCCATCCTGTGACCCTCAATCTCTGACACCCATACTGTGACCCTCAATCATTGACAACCATACTGTGACCCTCAATCACTGACACCCATACCGTGACCCTCAATCATTGACACCCATTCTGTGACCCTCTGTCACTGACACCCATCCTGTGACCCTCAATCTCTGACACCCATACTGTGACTCTCAATCACTGACACCCATACTGTGACCCTCATTCACTGACACTCATACTGTGACCCTCAATCATTGACACCCATCCTGTGACCCTCAATCATTGACACCCATACTGTGACCCTCAATCACTGACACCCATACTGTGACCCTCAATCACTGACACCCATACCGTGACCCTCAATCATTGACACCCATTCTGTGACCCTCAATCACTGACACCCATACTGTGACCCTCAATCACTGACACCCATACTGTGACCCTCAATCATTGACACCCATACTGTGACCCTCAGTCACTGACACCCATCCTGTGACCCTCAATCTCTGACACCCATACTGTGACCCTCAATCATTGACAACCATACTGTGACCCTCAATCACTGACACCCATACCGTGACCCTCAATCATTGACACCCATTCTGTGACCCTCTGTCACTGACACCCATCCTGTGACTCTCAATCTCTGACACCCATACTGTGACTCTCAATCACTGACACCCATACTGTGACCCTCATTCACTGACACCCATACTGTGACCCTCAATCATTGGCACCCATATTGTGACCCTCAATCATTGACACCCATTATGTGACCCTCAATCATTGACACCCATACCGTGACGCTCAGTCACTGACACCCATATTGTGACCCTCAATCACTGACACCCATACTGTGACCCTCAATCACTGACACCCATACTGTGACCCTCAATCATTGACAACTATACTGTGACCCTCAATCACTGACACCCATACCGTGACCCTCAATCATTGACACCCATACTGTGACCCTCAATCACTGACACCCATACTGTGACCCTCAATCACTGACACCCATACTGTGACCCTCAATCATTGACACCCATACTGTGACCCTCAGTCACTGACACCCATCCTGTGACCCTCAATCTCTGACACCCATACTGTGACCCTCAATCATTGACAACCATACTGTGACCCTCAATCACTGACACCCATACCGTGACCCTCAATCATTGACACCCATTCTGTGACCCTCTGTCACTGACACCCATCCTGTGACCATCAATCTCTGACACCCATACTGTGACTCTCAATCACTGACACCCATACTGTGACCCTCATTCACTGACACTCATACTGTGACCCTCAATCATTGACACCCATCCTGTGACCCTCAATCATTGACACCCATACTGTGACCCTCAATCACTGACACCCATACTGTGACCCTCAATCACTGACACCCATACTGTGATCCTCAGTCACTGACACCCATACTGTGACCCTCAATCACTGACACCCATACTGTGACCCTCAATCACTGACACCCATCCTGTGACCCTCAATGACTGACACCCATACTGTGACCCTCAATCACGGACACCCATACTGTGACCCTCAATCACTGACACCCATACTGTGACCCTCAGTCACTGACACCCTTACTGTGACCCTCAATCACTGACACCCATACTGTGACCCTCAATCACGGACACCCATGCTGCGACCCTCAATCACTGACACCCATACTGTGACCCTCAATCACTGACACCCATACTGTGACCCTCAAACACTGACACCCATACTGTGACCCTCAGTCACTGACACCCATACTGTGACCCTCAATCTCTGACACCCATACTGTGAGCCTCAATCACTGACACCCATACTGTGACCCTCAATCATTGGCACCCATACTGTGACCCTCAATCACTGACACCCATCCTGTGACCCTCAATCACTGACACCCATCCTGTGACCCTCAATCACTGACACCCATACTGTGACCCTCAATCACTGACACCCATACTGTGACCCTCAATCATTGGCACCCATCCTGTGACCCTCAATCACTGACACCCATCCTGTGACCCTCAATCACTGACACCCATCCTGTGACCCTCAGTCATTCCCACCCATACTGTGACCCTCAATCACTGACACCCATACTGTGACCCTCAATCACTGACACCCATACTGTGAACCTCAATCACTGACGCCCATCCTGTGACCCTCAATCATTGACACCCATACTGTGACCCTCAATCACTGACACCCATCCTGTGACCCTCAATCACTGACACCCATACTTTGACTCTCAATCATTGGCACCCATCCTGTGACCCTCAATCACTGACACCCATCCTGTGACCCTCAATCACTGACACCCATCCTGTGACCCTCAATCACTGACACCCATACTGTGACCCTCAATCACTGACACCCATACTGTGACCCTCAATCATTGGCACCCATACTGTGACCCTCAATCACTGACACCCATACTGTGACCCTCAATCATTGACACCCATCCTGTGACCCTCAATCATTGACACCCATCCTGTGACACTCAATCACTGACACCCATACTGTGACCCTCAATCACTGACACCCATACTGTGACCCTCAATCAATGGCACCCATACTGTGACCCTCAATCACTGACACCCATACTGTGACCCTCAATCACTGACACCCATCCTGTGACCCTCAATCACTGACACCCATCCTGTGACCCTCAATCATTGACACCCATACTGTGACCCTCAGTCACTGACACCCATAATGTGACCCTCAATCACTGACACCCTTCCTGTGACCCTCAATCACTGACACCCATACTGTGACCCTCAATCACTGACACCCATACTGTGACCCTGATGCGCTATCAATTACTCATAAAAGACTGAGAGTTAAGAGAGTAACTAAAGGCTTTTATTAACAAAAGAATGAAGGTCTGCCTCGAGTGGTCAACCGGTCCAGAAATACAAAGGGCTGGGGAGCAGTCACCTTTATACTGGGACTTGTGGGAGGAGTCAGCCGAGGCATGTCCAGGCATGTACACAGTGGAATACAAACAGTGGTTTACCACAGACCCTCAATCACTGACACCCATACTGTGACCCTCAGTCACTGACACCCATACTGTGACACTCAATCATTGGCACCCATCCTGTGACCCTCAATCTCTGACACCCATACTGTGGCCCTCAATCTCTGACACCCATACTGTGACCCTCAATCACTGACACCCATACTGTGACCCTCAATCATTGGCACCCATCCTGTGACCCTCCATCACTGACACCCATACTGTGACCCTCAATCACTGACACCCATACTGTGACCCTCAATCTCTGACACCCATCCTGTGACCCTCAATCACTGCCACCCATACTGTGACCCTCAATCACTGACACCCACACTGTGACCCTCAGTCACTGACACCCAAACTGTGACCCTCAATCACTGACACCCATACTGTGACCCTCAATCACTACCACCCATACTGTGACCCTCAATCACTGACACCCATACTGTGACCCTCAATCACGGACACCCATACTGTGACCCTCAATCACTGACACCCATACTGTGACCCTCAGTCACTGACACCCATACTGTGACCCTCAATCACTGACACCCACACTGTGACCCTCAATCACGCACACCCACACTGTGACCCTCAATCACTGACACCCATACTGTGACCCTCAATCACTGACACCCATACTGTGACCCTCAATCATTGACACCCATACTGTGACCCTCAGTCACTGACACCCATACTGTGTCCCTCAATCACTGACACCCATACTGTGACCCTCAATCATTGACACCCATCCTGTGACACTCAATCACTGACACCCATACTGTGACCCTCAATCACTGACACCCATACTGTGACCCTCAATCATTGACACCCATACTATGACCCTCAGTCATTGGCAACCATCCTGTGACCCTCAATCACTGACACCCATCCTGTGACCCTCAATCACTGACACCCATCCTGTGACCCTCAATCACTGACACCCATACTGTGACCCTCAATCACTGACACCCATACTGTGACCCTCAATCATTGGCACCCATCCTGTGACCCTCAATCACTGACACCCATCCTGTGACCCTCAATCACTGACACCCTTCCTGTGACCCTCAATCATTGACACCCATCCTGTGACACACAATCACTGACACCCATTCTGTGACCCTCAATCACTGACACCCATACTGTGACCCTCAGTCATTGGCACCCATACTGTGACCCTCAATCACTGACACCCATACTGTGACCCTCAATCACTGACACCCATCCTGTGACCCTCAATCACTGACACCCATCCTGTGACCCTCAATCATTGACACCCATACTGTGACCCTCAGTCACTGACACCCATAATGTGACCCTCAATCACTGACACCCATCCTGTGACGCTCAATCACTGACACCCATACTGTGACCCTCAATCACTGACACCCATAATGTGACCCTCAATCACTGACACCCATACTGTGACCCTCAATCATTGACACCCATCCTGTGATACTCAATCACTGACACCCATACTGTGACCCTCAATCACTGACACCCATCCTGTGACCCTCAATCATTGACACCCATACTGTGACCCTCAGTCACTGACACCCATAATGTGACCCTCAATCACTGACACCCATCCTGTGACCCTCAATCACTGACACCCATACTGTGACCCTCAATCACTGACACCCATACTGTGACCCTCAATCACTGACACCCATACTGTGACCCTCAGTCACTGACACCCATACTGTGACCCTCAATCTCTGACACCCATACTGTGACCCTCAATCACTGACACCCATACTGTGACCCTCAATCATTGGCACCCATCCTGTGACCCTCAATCACTGACACCCATACTGTCACCCACAATCACTGACACCCATACTGTGACCCTCAATCACTGACACCCATACTGTGACCCTCAGTCACTGACATCCATACTGTGACACTCAATTATTGGCCCCCATCCTGTGACCCTCAATCACTGACACCCATACTGTGACCCTCAATGACTGACACCCACACTGTGAACCTCAATCACTGACACCCATACTGTGACCCTCAATCACTGACACCGATACTGTGACCCTCAGTCACTGACACCCATACTGTGACCCTCAATCACTGACACCCATACTGTGACCCTCAATCACGGACACCCATACTGTGACCCTCAATCACTGACACCCATACTGTAACCCTCAATCACTGACACCCATACTGTGAGACTCAAACACTGACACCCATACTGTGACCCTCAGTCACTGACACCCAGACTGTGACCCTCAATCTCTGACACCCATACTGTGACCCTCAATCACTGACACCCATACTGTGACCCTGAATCATTGGCACCCATGCTGTGACCCTCAATCACTGACACCCATCCTGTGACCCTCAATCACTGACACCCACCCTGTGACCCTCAATCACGAACACCCATACTGTGACCCTCAATCACTGACACCCATACTGTGACCCTCAATCATTGGCACCCATCCTGTAACCCTCAATCACTGACACCCATCCTGTGACCCTCAATCACTGACACACATCCTGTGACCCTCAGTCATTGGCACCCATACTGTGACCCTCAATCACTGACACCCATACTGTGACCCTCAATCACTGACACCCATACTGTGACCCTCAAACACTGACACCCATACTGTGAACCTCAATCACTGACACCCATCCTGTGACCCTCAATCATTGACACCCATACTGTGACCCTCAATCACTGACACCCATCCTGTGACCCTCAATCACTGACACCCATACTGTGACTCTCAATCATTGGCACCCATCCTGTGACCCTCAATCACTGACACCCATCCTGTGACCCTCAATCACTGACACCCATCCTGTGACCCTCAATCACTGACACCCATACTGTGACCCTCAATCACTGACACCCATACTGTGACCCTCAATCATTGACACCCATACTGTGACCCTCAATCACTGACACCCATCCTGTGACCCTCAATCACTGACACCCATACTGTGACCCTCAATCATTGACACCCATCCTGTGACCCTCAATCATTGACACCCATCCTGTGACACTCAATCACTGACACCCATACAATACAATACAATACAAATCGCTTTATTGGCATGATAAGGTACATCTTATGTTGCCAAAGCATCAAAATACATTTATGGTTGAACACATAAACGCGGTTCCATTCATACAGTGTATAAACAGGTATATCCTTGAGTTTATAAATATATTTTCGCCTTGTTTATATATACTCTTGTCTTAGTTTACTGGTTGTCTCTCTGTTCATGGCAAGCTGTAACATAGTGTGCCGCCAGTGTTACACAGCTTCTCTCCTCCCCCAGTAGGAATGGGAGTTTTTGGTTGTCAGTCAGATTTCTGAATTCAGGGCATATTTGTGAGAATTTTTGATAGAAATTCTCTCTGATGCCCTGATATTTTCCACAGGCTGTGAGGAAGTGCATCTCTGTCTCAACTACTCCCTGACTGCAGTGAGAGCATATCCTGTCTTCTCTTGGCAGCCTGGTCTGCCTGTGTCTGCCTTTTTCGATCGCTAGGCTATGTTCGCTAAGTCTGTACCTTGTCAAGGTTCTTCTCAGTTTGTTATCCTTTACCATGGTCAGGTAATCAGCTGTGTTGTATTGTCTGTTTAGGGCCAAGTAGCAATTGAGTTTGCTTTGGGTTTTTGTTGTTTCTGCCCAATATGACAGATATTTATCCTTTTGCTTAGCGACGATTGTGTTGGGTCGAATTCTTTGTGTTACCCTGTCACTGTCCTGGGGCTGGTTATTGTTAGTATTGTTATTAGTTACTTTATTGAGTCCCAGGACTAGTTGACTGAGGGTATTCTTCTTTATGGTCAGCTCTTGGCATTTCAGGGCGTCGTAGTGATAGCATTGGGGGTTGCTCATTTGTAGGTGATTCCAAAATTTGGTGGCTCTTTTTTGGATAGTGATTATTAATGGGTATTGGCCTAGTTCCGCCCTGCATGCGTTGTTTACTGTTTTCCTTTGAGTCCGGAGGATACTTTTACAGAATTCCGCATGTAGGATCTCAATTGGGTGTTTGTCCCATTTTGCAAAATCTTGTTGTGTTAGTGGTCCCCAGACCTCACTGCCATAGAGTGCAATTGGTTCAATTACTGATTTGAAAATTTTGAGCCAAATGCTAATTGGGATTTCTATTTGGATTGATTTTTTGATGGCATAGAAAGCCCTTCTTGCTTTCTCTTTCAGTTCATTCACAGCCAGTTTGAAGTTTCCCGTAGAACTGATTTTTAAGCCCAAGTATGTGTAGTGAGTGGTTTGTTCAATTTTGGTTGTTCCTACTGTGAAATTTATTGTGGGTCCATGTTGTTTGGATCTTTGCTGGAACACAAGGACTTTGGTTTTTTGGGGATTTATTGTCAGGGCCCAAGTCTGGCAGTACGACTCCAGCAGGTCCAGGTTCTGCTGTAGACCCTCCTTAGTTGGTGACAGCAGAACCAGGTCGTCGGCATAGAGGAGGAATTTAACCTTGGATTCATATAGGGTGAGGCCGGGTGCTGTAGATTGTTCAAGTAGTTTTGCCAATCCATTAATGTAAATATTAAAGAGTGTCGGTGAGATTGGCGAGCCCTGCGTCACCCCCCGCCCCTGTGGGAAGTATTTTGTTTGTTTGTCTCCAATTTTAACTGCACATTTATTGTTTGTATACATTGATTTAATTACATCATATGTTTTCCCTCCTACCCCGCTTTCGATAAGTTTCAGGAGTAAACCGTCATGCCAGATGGAGTCGAAAGCCTTCTGGAAATCTACAAAGCATGCGTAGATTTTGCTTTTGTTATGGTGAACGTGTTTGTCAATTAGGGTCTGTAGGGTGAAGATATGATCAGATGTTCTATAGTTTGGCAGGAATCCAATTTGGCTTTTACTCAAGACATTGTGCTCTTCAAGGAAGTTTATAAGTCTTTTGTTTATGATGCTACAGAATACCTTCCCCAGGTTACTGTTTACACAGATGCCTCGATAGTTGTTTGGGTCGATTTTGTCCCCACTTTTGTATATGGGTGTTATGAGTCCTTTGTTCCAGATGTCAGGGAAATAACCGACACTCAGAACCAAGTTGAAGAGTTTTAGGATAGCCAGTTTCAGTTTGTCGTCTGCGTGTTTAATCATCTCGTTTAGTATGCCGTCTGTCCCGCAAGCTTTTCCTGGTCGCAGGTCCTTGAGTTTTTCAAGAAGTTCTTTTTCTGTTATTATGGCGTCTAGCGGGTTTTGGTTATCTTTTATGGCCATTTCAAGCTTTTCAAGTTTTTTGCGTATTTGGTGTTGCTCTGGTCCTAGTGTGTTTTTCTGGTATAATTTTTCAAAGTGGTTTACCCATGTGTCCCCATTTTGAATGGACAAATCGTCGTGTTGTTTTTTGTGTAGTGTTTTCAAGTTGTCCCAGAAACAATTCGACTCAATGGATTCCTCCATGGAGCTGAGTGTATTCTTAATAAATTGCTCTTTTTTGGTCCTGAGTATGTTTCTGTATTGTGTTAGCGTCTGACAATAAGTAAGGCGTAATTCCTCGTTTTCTGGATGTCTGTGTTTTTGGTTTGATAGTTTTCTAAGTTTTTTCCTCATGTTATGGCAATCATGGTCAAACCATTTTTCATAGTTTTTTGTTTTGGGTTTGTTCTTGCGAGCTTTCAAGTTTGCATTTGTTGCCAAATTATCAAAAATATTGTTTAGTTTACTAACTGCCCGGTTTACGCCTTCTTTATTGTGAGTGTATATGTTATCCAGAAAGGTGTCTAAGAGAGCTTGAGTTGATGCATTGCTAATTGTTTTCTGGTATTTTTCCGTGTCGTTTTTGGCCCATCTGTACGATTTTTTGGTGTTGTACAGTTTACTGGGTTGTGTTTCTATGTTGTTTGTTTCTGTCTTTTTGAGAAACATAGTAATTTGACTGTGATCTGACAGTGTTGTTTGTGGTTTGACTGTGAATGCTCTGAAAGAGGATGGGTCCAAGTCTGTAATCATATAGTCTACTGTGCTGCAGCCAAGAGGTGAGCAGTAGGTCGATCTTCCTAGGAGGTCTCCTATGAACCTACCATTGACAATGTACAGACCCAGGTTTCGACAGAGCTGTAGTAGCTGTTTACCGTTGGTATTTGACTGCTTGTCGCAGTTATGCCTGTATGGAAGGGAAGGGATGTCAAAGTGGTTATTCCCGAATACGTAATTGTTTCCCTGATTATTGGTGAAGTCTGGTTCTTCGCCCGTTCTTGAATTGAGGTCCCCACAGATCAACACGTTCCCCTGGGCCTGGTATTGGATAATTTCCCCCTCCATGTTGGAGAAGGTGTCCTCTTTGTAGTACGGGGAATCGATTGGAGGGATATAAAGTGCGCAAATGTAAACATCTTGGGTGTTTGAGATAATCTCCCTCTCAAGTTTGAGCCACATATGGTTTTCGCCCTTTTTTATAAATTTGATGTAATTCTTAAGTTCTGTTTTAAACCAGATCAGTATGCCTCCGGAGTCTCTGCCTTCGGTTACACTTGGTAATTTATTGGAGGGGACCACGAGCTCAGTGTACCCTTGGGGACAGCCGGTGTGTCCTTTTCCTTTATACCAAGTTTCCTGTAAAATGATAATATCTAGATCTTTAGTTTCCTCTATGAACTCTGGGGTCCTACTCTTCACTTCTCACAGTGAAGAGCGTAGACCTTGGATATTCCAGGTCGAAATATATAAGGATTTCATGTTAAGTTTTATCTTTTTCTATGATAGGTTAAAGAGTGGTACGTGTTTGTCGTGTCATACTGTGGCCCTCAATCACTGACACCCATACTGTGACCCTCAATCAATGGCACCCATACTGTGACTCTCTATCACTGACACCCATACTGTGACCCTCAATCACTGACACCCATCCTCTGACCCTCAATCACTGACAGCCATCCTGTGACCCTCAATCATTGACACCCATACTGTGACCCTCAGTCACTGACACCCATAATGTGACCTTCAATCACTGACACCCATCCTGTGACCCTCAATCACTGACCCCCATACTGTGACCCTCAATCATTGACACCCATACTGTGACACTCTATCATTGGCACCCATACTGTGACCCTCAGTCACTGACACCCATCCTGTGACCCTCAATCTCTGACACCCATACTGTGACCCTCAATCTCTGACACCCATACTGTGACCCTCAATCACTGACACCCATACTGTGACCCTCAATCACTGACACCCATCCTGTGACCCTCAATCACTGACACCCATCCTGTGACCCTCAATCACTGACACCCATACTGTGACCCTCAATCACTGACACCCATCCTGTGACCCTCAATCATTGACACCCATACTGTGACCCTCAATCACTGACACCCATACTGTGACCCTCAATCATTGGCACCCATACTGTGACCTTCAATCACTGACACCCATACTGTGACCCTCAATCATTGGAACCCATACTGTGACCCTCAATCATTGGCACCCATACTGTGACCCTCAATCATTGACACCCATACTGTGACCCTGAATCATTGACACCCATACTGTGACCCTCAATCATTGACACCCATCCTGTGACCCTCAATCACGGACACCCATACTGTGACCCTCAATCATTGGCACCCATACTGTGACCCTCAAACACTGACACTCATACTGTGACCCTCAATCATTCGCACCCATACTGTGACCCTCAATCATTGACACCCATACTGTGACCCTCAAGCATTGACACCAATACTGTGACCCTCAATCATTGACACCCATCCTGTGACCCTCAATCACTGACACCCATACTGTGACAATCTGTCACTGACACCCATACTGTGACCCTCAATCATTGACACCCATACTGTGACCCTCAAACACTGACACCCATACTGTGACCCTCAGTCACTGACACCCATACTGTGACCCTCAATCTCTGACACCCATCCTGTGACCCTCAATCACTGACACCCATACTGTGACCCTCAATCATTGGCACCCATACTGTGACCCTCAATCACTGACACCCATACTGTGACCCTCAATCTCTGACACCCATACTGTGACCCTCAATCACTGACACCCATACTGTGACCCTCAATCATTGGCACCCATCCTGTGACCCTCAATCACTGACACCCATACCGTGACCCTCAATCATTGGCACCCATACTGTGACCCTCAATCACTGACACCCATACTGTGACCCTCAATCATTGACACCCATACTGTGACCCTCAATCACTGACACCCATACTGTGACCCTCAATCACTGACACCCATACCGTGACCCTCAATCATTGACACCCATACTGTGACCCTCAATCACTGACACCCATACTGTGACCCTCAATCACTGACACCCATACTGTGACCCTCAATCATTGACACCCATACTGTGACCCTCAGTCACTGACACCCATCCTGTGACCCTCAATCTCTGACACCCATACTGTGACCCTCAATCATTGACAACCATACTGTGACCCTCAATCACTGACACCCATACCGTGACCCTCAATCATTGACACCCATTCTGTGACCCTCTGTCACTGACACCCATCCTGTGACTCTCAATCTCTGACACCCATACTGTGACCCTCAATCATTGACAACTATACTGTGACCCTCAATCACTGACACCCATACCGTGACCCTCAATCATTGACACCCATACTGTGACCCTCAATCACTGACACCCATACTGTGACCCTCAATCACTGACACCCATACTGTGACCCTCAATCATTGACACCCATACTGTGACCCTCAGTCACTGACACCCATCCTGTGACCCTCAATCTCTGACACCCATACTGTGACCCTCAATCATTGACAACCATACTGTGACCCTCAATCACTGACACCCATACCGTGACCCTCAATCATTGACACCCATTCTGTGACCCTCTGTCACTGACACCCATACTGTGACCCTCAATCACTGACACCCATACTGTGACCCTCAATCATTGACAACTATACTGTGACCCTCAATCACTGACACCCATACCGTGACCCTCAATCATTGACACCCATACTGTGACCCTCAATCACTGACACCCATACTGTGACCCTCAATCACTGACACCCATACTGTGACCCTCAATCATTGACACCCATACTGTGACCCTCAGTCACTGACACCCATCCTGTGACCCTCAATCTCTGACACCCATACTGTGACCCTCAATCATTGACAACCATACTGTGACCCTCAATCACTGACACCCATACCGTGACCCTCAATCATTGACACCCATTCTGTGACCCTCTGTCACTGACACCCATCCTGTGACCCTCAATCTCTGACACCCATACTGTGACTCTCAATCACTGACACCCATACTGTGACCCTCATTCACTGACACTCATACTGTGACCCTCAATCATTGACACCCATCCTGTGACCCTCAATCATTGACACCCATACTGTGACCCTCAATCACTGACACCCATACTGTGACCCTCAATCACTGACACCCATACCGTGACCCTCAATCATTGACACCCATACTGTGACCCTCAATCACTGACACCCATACTGTGACCCTCAATCACTGACACCCATACTGTGACCCTCAATGATTGACACCCATACTGTGACCCTCAGTCACTGACACCCATCCTGTGACCCTCAATCTCTGACACCCATACTGTGACCCTCAATCATTGACAACCATACTGTGACCCTCAATCACTGACACCCATACCGTGACCCTCAATCATTGACACCCATTCTGTGACCCTCTGTCACTGACACCCATCCTGTGACTCTCAATCTCTGACACCCATACTGTGACTCTCAATCACTGACACCCATACTGTGACCCTCATTCACTGACACCCATACTGTGACCCTCAATCATTGGCACCCATATTGTGACCCTCAATCATTGACACCCATTATGTGACCCTCAATCATTGACACCCATACCGTGACGCTCAGTCACTGACACCCATATTGTGACCCTCAATCACTGACACCCATACTGTGACCCTCAATCACTGACACCCATACTGTGACCCTCAATCATTGACAACTATACTGTGACCCTCAATCACTGACACCCATACCGTGACCCTCAATCATTGACACCCATACTGTGACCCTCAATCACTGACACCCATACTGTGACCCTCAATCACTGACACCCATACTGTGACCCTCAATCATTGACACCCATACTGTGACCCTCAGTCACTGACACCCATCCTGTGACCCTCAATCTCTGACACCCATACTGTGACCCTCAATCATTGACAACCATACTGTGACCCTCAATCACTGACACCCATACCGTGACCCTCAATCATTGACACCCATTCTGTGACCCTCTGTCACTGACACCCATCCTGTGACCCTCAATCTCTGACACCCATACTGTGACTCTCAATCACTGACACCCATACTGTGACCCTCATTCACTGACACTCATACTGTGACCCTCAATCATTGACACCCATCCTGTGACCCTCAATCATTGACACCCATACTGTGACCCTCAATCACTGACACCCATACTGTGACCCTCAATCACTGACACCCATACTGTGATCCTCAGTCACTGACACCCATACTGTGACCCTCAATCACTGACACCCATACTGTGACCCTCAATCACTGACACCCATCCTGTGACCCTCAATGACTGACACCCATACTGTGACCCTCAATCACGGACACCCATACTGTGACCCTCAATCACTGACACCCATACTGTGACCCTCAGTCACTGACACCCTTACTGTGACCCTCAATCACTGACACCCATACTGTGACCCTCAATCACGGACACCCATGCTGCGACCCTCAATCACTGACACCCATACTGTGACCCTCAATCACTGACACCCATACTGAGACCCTCAAACACTGACACCCATACTGTGACCCTCAGTCACTGACACCCATACTGTGACCCTCAATCTCTGACACCCATACTGTGAGCCTCAATCACTGACACCCATACTGTGACCCTCAATCATTGGCACCCATACTGTGACCCTCAATCACTGACACCCATCCTGTGACCCTCAATCACTGACACCCATCCTGTGACCCTCAATCACTGACACCCATACTGTGACCCTCAATCACTGACACCCATACTGTGACCCTCAATCATTGGCACCCATCCTGTGACCCTCAATCACTGACACCCATCCTGTGACCCTCAATCACTGACACCCATCCTGTGACCCTCAGTCATTCCCACCCATACTGTGACCCTCAATCACTGACACCCATACTGTGACCCTCAATCACTGACACCCATACTGTGAACCTCAATCACTGACGCCCATCCTGTGACCCTCAATCATTGACACCCATACTGTGACCCTCAATCACTGACACCCATCCTGTGACCCTCAATCACTGACACCCATACTTTGACTCTCAATCATTGGCACCCATCCTGTGACCCTCAATCACTGACACCCATCCTGTGACCCTCAATCACTGACACCCATCCTGTGACCCTCAATCACTGACACCCATACTGTGACCCTCAATCACTGACACCCATACTGTGACCCTCAATCATTGGCACCCATACTGTGACCCTCAATCACTGACACCCATACTGTGACCCTCAATCATTGACACCCATCCTGTGACCCTCAATCATTGACACCCATCCTGTGACACTCAATCACTGACACCCATACTGTGACCCTCAATCACTGACACCCATACTGTGACCCTCAATCAATGGCACCCATACTGTGACCCTCAATCACTGACACCCATACTGTGACCCTCAATCACTGACACCCATCCTGTGACCCTCAATCACTGACACCCATCCTGTGACCCTCAATCATTGACACCCATACTGTGACCCTCAGTCACTGACACCCATAATGTGACCCTCAATCACTGACACCCTTCCTGTGACCCTCAATCACTGACACCCATACTGTGACCCTCAATCACTGACACCCATACTGTGACCCTGATGCGCTATCAATTACTCATAAAAGACTGAGAGTTAAGAGAGTAACTAAAGGCTTTTATTAACAAAAGAATGAAGGTCTGCCTCGAGTGGTCAACCGGTCCAGAAATACAAAGGGCTGGGGAGCAGTCACCTTTATACTGGGACTTGTGAGAGGAGTCAGCCGAGGCATGTCCAGGCATGTACACAGTGGAATACAAACAGTGGTTTACCACATTCACCCGTTGTTTAAAATTGAGTCGGGCGGGGTGAAGTGTATTAAAAGTTAGTGTATTGGAGTCTCTCCGGAGGTCTTGTCTGCCGCTGTGATCGGCGTGGCAACGGCAGGGGTAGTGGAGCTTCCGGCGTTGAGTCCTGCGTAGGCTGTGGCACAGGCGTGTCGTCCTCGTAGATGTCGAGCGGGTCGCGGGGCCCAGGCCTGCCGTCTGCTGGGGCTGGATATCGGATCGTGGGGTGGGGTGGTAGTGAGTAATGGGTTACTGCGGCCCCCGAGGGTGCAAGATCTCTTATGGAGACTGTGTCCTCCCGCCCGTCCGGGTATGCAATGTAAGCATACTGGGGGTTGGCGTGGAGGAGGTCGACCCTCTTGACCAGGGGGTCCGTTTTATGGGTCCTCACGTGTCTTCTCAGTAGGACCGGCCCTGGGGACGTCAGCCATGGCGGTAGCGATGTCCCCGATGTGGACTTCCTTGGGAAGACAAACATTTTCTCATGAGGGGTGGCCTTAGTGGCAGTGCAGAGCAGTGACCGAATAGAGTGGAGCGCATCGGGGAGCACATCCTGCCAGCGGGAGGTTGGAAGGCCCCTTGACTTTAAGGCTAGCAGGTCGGCCTTCCAAACTGTCGCATTTTCTCTTTCCACCTGTCCGTTCCCCCGGGGGTTGTAACTGGTGGTCCTGCTTGTGGCAATACCCCTAGTTAGCAGGTACTGACGGAGTTCGTCACTCATAAACGATGAGCCCCGGTCGCTGTGGATATAGCTGGGGAAACCGAACAGGGTGAAGAGGTCGTTCAGACATTTAATGACCGTGGCACTGGTCATGTCCGGGCAGGGGATGGCGAACGGGAAACGGGAGTACTCATCAATAATATTGAGGAAGTACACATTGCGGTCGGAGGAGGGGAGAGGCCCTTTAAAATCAACGCTCAGGCGCTCGAAGGGGCGAGTGGCTTTTATCAGGTGGGCCCTGTCTGGTCTATAAAAGTGCGGTTTGCACTCAGCGCAGACTTGGCAGTTCCTGGTCATGGTCCTGACCTCCTCAATAGTGTAAGGCAGGTTGCGGGCCTTGATGAAGTGGAAGAACCTGGTGACCCCCGGGTGGCAGAGGTCATTGTGGAGGGCCCGCAGTCTATCGATCTGCGCGCTGGCGCAGGTGCCACGCGATAGCGCATCCGGGGGTTCATTGAGCTTCCCGGGCCGGTACAAGATCTCGTAATTGTAGGTGGAAAGTTCGATTCTCCACCTCAAGATCTTGTCATTTTTGATTTTGCCCCTCTGCTTGTTGTTAAACATGAAGGCAACTGAACGCTGGTCAGTGAGCAGGGTAAATCATTTTCCGGCCAGGTAGTGCCTCCAATGACGCACAGCCTCCACAATCGCCTGGGCCTCCTTCTCAACAGCGGAGTGTCTGGTCTCCGGGACTTGGAGGGTTCGTGAAAAGAAGGCCACGGGTCTCCCCGCCTGATTGAGGGTAGCGGCCAGGGCAAAGTCGGACGCGTCGCTTTCCACCTGGAAGGGGATGGAATCGTCCACTGCGTGCATGGTGGCTTTGGCAATGTCCTCCTTGATACGGTGGAAGGCTAAGCGGGCCTCTGCCGTCAAGGGAAAAGAGGTGGACTTGATCAGCGGACGGGCCTTGTCCGCATAGTAGGGGACCCACTGGGCGTAATAGGAGAAAAACCCTAGGCACCTCTTCAGGGCCTTGAGGCAGTGGGGCAGTGGGAGTTCCATAAGGGGACGCATCCGGTCGGGGTCGGGGCCGATGACTCCGTGTTCCACAACACAGCCAAGGATGGCGAGGCGGTTTGTGCGGAATATGCACTTCTTGTTATATGTCAGGTTCAGGAGTTGGGCGGTGCGGAGGAATTTTTCGAGGTTTGTGTCATGGTCCTGCAAGTCACGGCCGCAGATGGTCACATTGTCCAGATATGGGAAAGTGGCCTGCAACGCATTTTGATCTACCATCCGGTCCATCTCCCTTTGGAAGACGGAGACCCCGTTGGTGACACCAAAGGGAACCCTAAGGAAGTGATAGAGGCGGCCGTTTGCCTCAAAGGCGGTATATTGGCGGTCCTCAGGGCGGATAGGGAGCTGGTGGTACGCTGATTTCAGGTCAATGGTCGAGAAGACGCGGTACTGCGCGATCTGGTTGACCATATCAGCTATGCGGGGGAGTGGGTAGGCATCCAGCAGGGTGTGGCGATTTATTGTCTGGCTGTAGTCGATGACCAGGCGCTGCTTCTCGCCGGTCTTAACGACCACAACCTGGGCTCGCCAGGGGCTGGTGCTGCCCTCAATAATCCCTTCCTTCAGGAGCCGCTCCACTTCGGTTTTAATGAAAACCCTGTCCCCGGCACTGTATCGCCTGCTCTTTGTGGCGATGGGCTTACAGTCGGGGGTGAGGTTAGCAAACAGTGGGGGGGGGGGGGGTGACTCTGAGTGTGGAGAGGTTGCACCTGGTGCGCGGCGGGCAATTTGGAAACTGCTGGCCGCGGACTGTGAGTGGGGGTAGGGGTCCACCGTACGCCATCGTAACACTTTTAAGGTGGCACTGAAAATCTAACCCCAGCAGGACGGCAGCGCAGAGGTCGGGCAGGACCAGAAGTTTAAAATGATCGTACACAGTCCCGTCTACTACGAGTGTCACCACGCAGTAGCCGCCGATGTCCGCCGACTGGGACTCGGAGGCCATAGAAATCCGCTGGTGCGCAGGCAGGACTGGGAGAGAGCAACGCCGCACCGTGTCGGGGTGGATGAAGCTCTCCGTGCTCCCAGAGTCAAAAAGGCAGATTGTATCGTGACCATTTACCTTAATGTCCATTGTGGAACTGACCAGCTGGTGCGGTCTCGCGTGGTCCAGTGTAACGGATGCCAGCGTAGGGGTCGGTGTGTCGCTGCGGGTATCAGATGAGGCGGTGTTGGGGGCCTGCTGCGTTCTGGCTGTCGTCCAAGATGGCGGCGTCCATGATCCCCATGTGGCTGGAGGCGTCCAAAATGGCTGCTGTACCGGTGGTTCGCACATGGCCGGGGAGGCCCAAGATGGCGGCCCGCATGGCCCACACGCGGCGCTGCTGGGGTACGGGGTGGCTTTGGCCCTGCAGACGCTAGCGTAGTGTCCCTTCTTCCCGCAGCCCGAGCAAATCGCGTTTTTCGCCGGGCAGCGCGCTCTGGGGTGTTTTGCCTGGCCACAGAAGTAGCATTTCTGGCCTTGGGGCACTGCTGTCTGGCCTTGGGACACTGCTGCGGTAGTTGGGCCATTGCTGGCGTGTGGCTGGGGTGGCACGGCGCTATGAGGCGGTCCTACCGTGTCCCAGGCTGTCATTCCCCGCGGCGTCCACGGTGCAGAGGAGTAGGCATCCATGCCCCGGTAGGCTGCATCCAATGATAGTGCGAGTTCAGAGGCCTTGTTGAGGTCGAGGTCACTCTGCTCCAACAGTCGCTGTCGGGTGTAATTGGATCTGTGGCCCGCTACAAAAGCGTCCCGGATAAGTTCCTCTGTGTACACAGCGGCCTTTACATCCTTACAACCACAGGCCCGGCCAAGCACAGACAGTGCCTGAAGGTATTCCACGGTCGATTCCCCAGGTTGTTGTTTACGACTCCCCAGAAGGTGCCTGGCGTACACTTCGTTCACTGGGCGCGTGTACTGGTCCTTGAGGAGCTTGATAGCGTCCGCGTACAAGGTCGCGTCTTGGATGACCGAGTACACTCGGTGGTTCACTTTGGAGGTCAGGACATCCAGTTTGTCCTCGTCCGATTTGATTGCTGCGGAGGCGGTCAGGAATTTTTCGAAACACTTAAGCCAGTGAGTAAACTAGCTGGATGAGTCCGCCTCCCGATGATCTAAGTCCAGGCATGCTAGTGTGAGGATCTTCTCCATTATAAAAATTTTGTGAATAAAATTGATGCGCTTTCAATTACTCATAAAAGACTGAGAGTTAAGAGAGTAACTAAAGGCTTTTATTAACAAAAGAATGAAGGTCTGCCTCGAGTGGTCGACCGGTCCAGAAATACAAAGGGCTGGGGAGCAGTCACCTTTATACTAGGACTTGTGGGAGGAGTCAGCCGAGGCATGTCCAGGCATGTACACAGTGGAATACAAACAGTGGTTTACCACAGACCCTCAATCACTGACACCCATACTGTGACCCTCAGTCACTGACACCCATACTGTGACACTCAATCATTGGCACCCATCCTGTGACCCTCAATCTCTGACACCCATACTGTGGCCCTCAATCTCTGACACCCATACTGTGACCCTCAATCACTGACACCCATACTGTGACCCTCAATCATTGGCACCCATCCTGTGACCCTCCATCACTGACACCCATACTGTGACCCTCAATCACTGACACCCATACTGTGACCCTCAATCTCTGACACCCATCCTGTGACCCTCAATCACTGCCACCCATACTGTGACCCTCAATCACTGACACCCACACTGTGACCCTCAGTCACTGACACCCAAACTGTGACCCTCAATCACTGACACCCATACTGTGACCCTCAATCACTACCACCCATACTGTGACCCTCAATCACTGACACCCATACTGTGACCCTCAATCACGGACACCCATACTGTGACCCTCAATCACTGACACCCATACTGTGACCCTCAGTCACTGACACCCATACTGTGACCCTCAATCACTGACACCCACACTGTGACCCTCAATCACGCACACCCACACTGTGACCCTCAATCACTGACACCCATACTGTGACCCTCAATCACTGACACCCATACTGTGACCCTCAATCATTGACACCCATACTGTGACCCTCAGTCACTGACACCCATACTGTGTCCCTCAATCACTGACACCCATACTGTGACCCTCAATCATTGACACCCATCCTGTGACACTCAATCACTGACACCCATACTGTGACCCTCAATCACTGACACCCATACTGTGACCCTCAATCATTGACACCCATACTATGACCCTCAGTCATTGGCAACCATCCTGTGACCCTCAATCACTGACACCCATCCTGTGACCCTCAATCACTGACACCCATCCTGTGACCCTCAATCACTGACACCCATACTGTGACCCTCAATCACTGACACCCATACTGTGACCCTCAATCATTGGCACCCATCCTGTGACCCTCAATCACTGACACCCATCCTGTGACCCTCAATCACTGACACCCTTCCTGTGACCCTCAATCATTGACACCCATCCTGTGACACACAATCACTGACACCCATTCTGTGACCCTCAATCACTGACACCCATACTGTGACCCTCAATCATTGGCACCCATACTGTGACCCTCAATCACTGACACCCATACTGTGACCCTCAATCACTGACACCCATCCTGTGACCCTCAATCACTGACACCCATCCTGTGACCCTCAATCATTGACACCCATACTGTGACCCTCAGTCACTGACACCCATAATGTGACCCTCAATCACTGACACCCATCCTGTGACGCTCAATCACTGACACCCATACTGTGACCCTCAATCACTGACACCCATAATGTGACCCTCAATCACTGACACCCATACTGTGACCCTCAATCATTGACACCCATCCTGTGATACTCAATCACTGACACCCATACTGTGACCCTCAATCACTGACACCCATCCTGTGACCCTCAATCATTGACACCCATACTGTGACCCTCAGTCACTGACACCCATAATGTGACCCTCAATCACTGACACCCATCCTGTGACCCTCAATCACTGACACCCATACTGTGACCCTCAATCACTGACACCCATACTGTGACCCTCAATCACTGACACCCATACTGTGACCCTCAGTCACTGACACCCATACTGTGACCGTCAATCTCTGACACCCATACTGTGACCCTCAATCACTGACACCCATACTGTGACCCTCAATCATTGGCACCCATCCTGTGACCCTCAATCACTGACACCCATACTGTCACCCACAATCACTGACACCCATACTGTGACCCTCAATCACTGACACCCATACTGTGACCCTCAGTCACTGACATCCATACTGTGACACTCAATTATTGGCCCCCATCCTGTGACCCTCAATCACTGACACCCATACTGTGACCCTCAATGACTGACACCCACACTGTGAACCTCAATCACTGACACCCATACTGTGACCCTCAATCACTGACACCGATACTGTGACCCTCAGTCACTGACACCCATACTGTGACCCTCAATCACTGACACCCATACTGTGACCCTCAATCACGGACACCCATACTGTGACCCTCAATCACTGACACCCATACTGTAACCCTCAATCACTGACACCCATACTGTGAGACTCAAACACTGACACCCATACTGTGACCCTCAGTCACTGACACCCAGACTGTGACCCTCAATCTCTGACACCCATACTGTGACCCTCAATCACTGACACCCATACTGTGACCCTGAATCATTGGCACCCATGCTGTGACCCTCAATCACTGACACCCATCCTGTGACCCTCAATCACTGACACCCACCCTGTGACCCTCAATCACGAACACCCATACTGTGACCCTCAATCACTGACACCCATACTGTGACCCTCAATCATTGGCACCCATCCTGTGACCCTCAATCACTGACACCCATCCTGTGACCCTCAATCACTGACACACATCCTGTGACCCTCAGTCATTGGCACCCATACTGTGACCCTCAATCACTGACACCCATACTGTGACCCTCAAACACTGACACCCATACTGTGAACCTCAATCACTGACACCCATCCTGTGACCCTCAATCATTGACACCCATACTGTGACCCTCAATCACTGACACCCATCCTGTGACCCTCAATCACTGACACCCATACTGTGACTCTCAATCATTGGCACCCATCCTGTGACCCTCAATCACTGACACCCATCCTGTGACCCTCAATCACTGACACCCATCCTGTGACCCTCAATCACTGACACCCATACTGTGACCCTCAATCACTGACACCCATACTGTGACCCTCAATCATTGACACCCATACTGTGACCCTCAATCACTGACACCCATCCTGTGACCCTCAATCACTGACACCCATACTGTGACCCTCAATCATTGACACCCATCCTGTGACCCTCAATCATTGACACCCATCCTGTGACACTCAATCACTGACACCCATACAATACAATACAATACAAATCGCTTTATTGGCATGATAAGGTACATCTTATGTTGCCAAAGCATCAAAATACATTTATGGTTGAACACATAAACGCGGTTCCATTCATACAGTGTATAAACAGGTATATCCTTGAGTTTATAAATATATTTTCGCCTTGTTTATATATACTCTTGTCTTAGTTTACTGGTTGTCTCTCTGTTCATGGCAAGCTGTAACATAGTGTGCCGCCAGTGTTACACAGCTTCTCTCCTCCCCCAGTAGGAATGGGAGTTTTTGGTTGTCAGTCAGATTTCTGAATTCAGGGCATATTTGTGAGAATTTTTGATAGAAATTCTCTCTGATGCCCTGATATTTTCCACAGGCTGTGAGGAAGTGCATCTCTGTCTCAACTACTCCCTGACTGCAGTGAGAGCATATCCTGTCTTCTCTTGGCAGCCTGGTCTGCCTGTGTCTGCCTTTTTCGATCGCTAGGCTATGTTCGCTAAGTCTGTACCTTGTCAAGGTTCTTCTCAGTTTGTTATCCTTTACCATGGTCAGGTAATCAGCTGTGTTGTATTGTCTGTTTAGGGCCAAGTAGCAATTGAGTTTGCTTTGGGTTTTTGTTGTTTCTGCCCAATATGACAGATATTTATCCTTTTGCTTAGCGACGATTGTGTTGGGTCGAATTCTTTGTGTTACCCTGTCACTGTCCTGGGGCTGGTTATTGTTAGTATTGTTATTAGTTACTTTATTGAGTCCCAGGACTAGTTGACTGAGGGTATTCTTCTTTATGGTCAGCTCTTGGCATTTCAGGGCGTCGTAGTGATAGCATTGGGGGTTGCTCATTTGTAGGTGATTCCAAAATTTGGTGGCTCTTTTTTGGATAGTGATTATTAATGGGTATTGGCCTAGTTCCGCCCTGCATGCGTTGTTTACTGTTTTCCTTTGAGTCCGGAGGATACTTTTACAGAATTCCGCATGTAGGATCTCAATTGGGTGTTTGTCCCATTTTGCAAAATCTTGTTGTGTTAGTGGTCCCCAGACCTCACTGCCATAGAGTGCAATTGGTTCAATTACTGATTTGAAAATTTTGAGCCAAATGCTAATTGGAATTTCTATTTGGATTGATTTTTTGATGGCATAGAAAGCCCTTCTTGCTTTCTCTTTCAGTTCATTCACAGCCAGTTTGAAGTTTCCCGTAGAACTGATTTTTAAGCCCAAGTATGTGTAGTTAGTGGTTTGTTCAATTTTGGTTGTTCCTACTGTGAAATTTATTGTGGGTCCATGTTGTTTGGATCTTTGCTGGAACACAAGGACTTTGGTTTTTTGGGGATTTATTGTCAGTGCCCAAGTCTGGCAGTACGACTCCAGCAGGTCCAGGTTCTGCTGTAGACCCTCCTTAGTTGGTGACAGCAGAACCAGGTCGTCGGCATAGAGGAGGAATTTAACCTTGGATTCATATAGGGTGAGGCCGGGTGCTGTAGATTGTTCAAGTAGTTTTGCCAATCCATTAATGTAAATATTAAAGAGTGTCGGTGAGATTGGCGAGCCCTGCGTCACCCCCCGCCCCTGTGGGAAGTATTTTGTTTGTTTGTCTCCAATTTTAACTGCACATTTATTGTTTGTATACATTGATTTAATTACATCATATGTTTTCCCTCCTACCCCGCTTTCGATAAGTTTCAGGAGTAAACCGTCATGCCAGATGGAGTCGAAAGCCTTCTGGAAATCTACAAAGCATGCGTAGATTTTGCTTTTGTTATGGTGAACGTGTTTGTCAATTAGGGTCTGTAGGGTGAAGATATGATCGGATGTTCTATAGTTTGGCAGGAATCCAATTTGGCTTTTACTCAAGACATTGTGCTCTTCAAGGAAGTTTATAAGTCTTTTGTTTATGATGCTACAGAATACCTTCCCCAGGTTACTGTTTACACAGATGCCTCGATAGTTGTTTGGGTCGATTTTGTCCCCACTTTTGTATATGGGTGTTATGAGTCCTTTGTTCCAGATGTCAGGGAAATAACCGACACTCAGAACCAAGTTGAAGAGTTTTAGGATAGCCAGTTTCAGTTTGTCGTCTGCGTGTTTAATCATCTCGTTTAGTATGCCGTCTGTCCCGCAAGCTTTTCCTGGTCGCAGGTCCTTGAGTTTTTCAAGAAGTTCTTTTTCTGTTATTATGGCGTCTAGCGGGTTTTGGTTATCTTTTATGGCCATTTCAAGCTTTTCAAGTTTTTTGCGTATTTGGTGTTGCTCTGGTCCTAGTGTGTTTTTCTGGTATAATTTTTCAAAGTGGTTTACCCATGTGTCCCCATTTTGAATGGACAAATCGTCGTGTTGTTTTTTGTGTAGTGTTTTCAAGTTGTCCCAGAAACAATTCGACTCAATGGATTCCTCCATGGAGCTGAGTGTATTCTTAATAAATTGCTCTTTTTTGGTCCTGAGTGTGTTTCTGTATTGTGTTAGCGTCTGACAATAAGTAAGGCGTAATTCCTCGTTTTCTGGATGTCTGTGTTTTTGGTTTGCTGGTTTTCTAAGTTTTTTCCTCATGTTATGGCAATCATGGTCAAACCATTTTTCATAGTTTTTTGTTTTGGGTTTGTTCTTGCGAGCTTTCAAGTTTGCATTTGTTGCCAAATTATCAAAAATATTGTTTAGTTTACTAACTGCCCGGTTTACGCCTTCTTTATTGTGAGTGTATATGTTATCCAGAAAGGTGTCTAAGAGAGCTTGAGTTGATGCATTGCTAATTGTTTTCTGGTATTTTTCCGTGTCGTTTTTGGCCCATCTGTACGATTTTTTGGTGTTGTACAGTTTACTGGGTTGTGTTTCTATGTTGTTTGTTTCTGTCTTTTTGAGAAACATAGTAATTTGACTGTGATCTGACAGTGTTGTTTGTGGTTTGACTGTGAATGCTCTGAAAGAGGATGGGTCCAAGTCTGTAATCATATAGTCTACTGTGCTGCAGCCAAGAGGTGAGCAGTAGGTCGATCTTCCTAGGAGGTCTCCTATGAACCTACCATTGACAATGTACAGACCCAGGTTTCGACAGAGCTGTAGTAGCTGTTTACCGTTGGTATTTGACTGCTTGTCGCAGTTATGCCTGTATGGAAGGGAAGGGATGTCAAAGTGGTTATTCCCGAATACGTAATTGTTTCCCTGATTATTGGTGAAGTCTGGTTCTTCGCCCGTTCTTGAATTGAGGTCCCCACAGATCAACACGTTCCCCTGGGCCTGGTATTGGATAATTTCCCCCTCCATGTTGGAGAAGGTGTCCTCTTTGTAGTACGGGGAATCGATTGGAGGGATATAAAGTGCGCAAATGTAAACATCTTGGGTGTTTGAGATAATCTCCCTCTCAAGTTTGAGCCACATATGGTTTTCGCCCTTTTTTATAAATTTGATGTAATTCTTAAGTTCTGTTTTAAACCAGATCAGTATGCCTCCGGAGTCTCTGCCTTCGGTTACACTTGGTAATTTATTGGAGGGGACCACGAGCTCAGTGTACCCTTGGGGACAGCCGGTGTGTCCTTTTCCTTTATACCAAGTTTCCTGTAAAATGATAATATCTAGATCTTTAGTTTCCTCTATGAACTCTGGGGTCCTACTCTTCACTTCTCACAGTGAAGAGCGTAGACCTTGGATATTCCAGGTCGAAATATATAAGGATTTCATGTTAAGTTTTATCTTTTTCTATGATAGGTTAAAGAGTGGTACGTGTTTGTCGTGTCATACTGTGGCCCTCAATCACTGACACCCATACTGTGACCCTCAATCAATGGCACCCATACTGTGACTCTCTATCACTGACACCCATACTGTGACCCTCAATCACTGACACCCATCCTCTGACCCTCAATCACTGACAGCCATCCTGTGACCCTCAATCATTGACACCCATACTGTGACCCTCAGTCACTGACACCCATAATGTGACCTTCAATCACTGACACCCATCCTGTGACCCTCAATCACTGACCCCCATACTGTGACCCTCAATCATTGACACCCATACTGTGACACTCTATCATTGGCACCCATACTGTGACCCTCAGTCACTGACACCCATCCTGTGACCCTCAATCTCTGACACCCATACTGTGACCCTCAATCTCTGACACCCATACTGTGACCCTCAATCACTGACACCCATACTGTGACCCTCAATCACTGACACCCATCCTGTGACCCTCAATCACTGACACCCATCCTGTGACCCTCAATCACTGACACCCATACTGTGACCCTCAATCACTGACACCCATCCTGTGACCCTCAATCATTGACACCCATACTGTGACCCTCAATCACTGACACCCATACTGTGACCCTCAATCATTGGCACCCATACTGTGACCTTCAATCACTGACACCCATACTGTGACCCTCAATCATTGGAACCCATACTGTGACCCTCAATCATTGGCACCCATACTGTGACCCTCAATCATTGACACCCATACTGTTACCCTGAATCATTGACACCCATACTGTGACCCTCAATCATTGACACCCATCCTGTGACCCTCAATCACGGACACCCATACTGTGACCCTCAATCATTGGCACCCATACTGTGACCCTCAAACACTGACACTCATACTGTGACCCTCAATCATTCGCACCCATACTGTGACCCTCAATCATTGACACCCATACTGTGACCCTCAAGCATTGACACCAATACTGTGACCCTCAATCATTGACACCCATCCTGTGACCCTCAATCACTGACACCCATACTGTGACAATCTGTCACTGACACCCATACTGTGACCCTCAATCATTGACACCCATCCTGTGACCCTCAATCACTGACACCCATACCGTGACCCTCAATCATTGGCACCCATACTGTGACCTCAATCACTGACACCCATACTGTGACCCTCAATCACTGACACCCATACTGTGACCCTCAATCATTGGCACCCATATTGTGACCCTCAATCACTGACACCCATACTGTGACCCTCAATCACTGACACCCATATTGTGACCCTCAATCATTGACACCCATACTGTGACCCTCAATCACTGACACCCATACTGTGACCCTCAATCACTGACACCCATACTGTGACCCTCAATCATTGACACAAATACTGTGACCCTCAATCATTGGCACCCATATTGTGACCCTCAATCACTGACACCCATACTGTGACCCTCAATCACTGACACCCATACTGTGACCCTCAATCATTGACACCCATACTGTGACCCTCAATCACTGACACCCATACTGTGACCCTCAATCATTGGCACCCATACTGTGACCTTCAATCACTGACACCCATACTGTGACCCTCAATCATTGGAACCCATACTGTGACCCTCAATCATTGACACCCATACTGTGACCCTCAATCATTGACACCCATACTGTGACCCTGAATCATTGACACCCATACTGTGACCCCCAATCATTGACACCCATCCTGTGATCCTCAATCACTGACACCCATACTGTGACCCTCAATCATTGGCAGCCATACTGTGACCCTCAAACACTGACACCCATACTGTGACCCTCAATCATTGGCACCCATTCTGTGACCCTCAATCATTGACACCCATACTGTGACCCTCAAGCATTGACACCCATACTGTGACCCTCAATCATTGACACCCATCCTGTGACCCTCAATCACTGACACCCATACTGTGACACTCTGTCACTGACACCCATACTGTGACCCTCAATCATTGACACCCATCCTGTGACCCTCAATCACTGACACCCATACCGTGACCCTCAATCATTGGCACCCATACTGTGACCTCAATCACAGACACCCATACTGTGACCCTCAATCACTGACACCCATACTGTGACCCTCAATCATTGGCACCCATATTGTGACCCTCCATCACTGACACCCATACTGTGACCCTCAATCACTGACACCCATACTGTGACCCTTAATCATTGACACCCATACTGTGACCCTCAATCACTGACACCAATACTGTGACCCTCAATCACTGACACCCATACTGTGACCCTCAATCATTGACACAAATACTGTGACCCTCAATCATTGGCACCCATATTGTGACCCTCAATCACTGACACCCATACTGTGACCCTCAATCACTGACACCCATACTGTGACCCTCAATCATTGACACCCATACTGTGACCCTCAATCACTGACACCCATAGCGTGACCCTCAATCATTGACACCCATACTGTGACCCTCAATCATTGACCCCCATACTGTGACCCTCAATCACTGACACCCATACTGTGACCCTCAATCATTGACACCCATACTGTGACCCTCAATCACTGACACCCATCCTGTCACCCTCAATCATTGACACCCATCCTGTGACACTCAATCACTGACACCCATACTGTGACACTCTGTCACTGACACCCATACTGTGACCCTCAATGTGACCCTCAATCACTGACACCCATACTGTGACCCTCAATCATTGGACACCCATACTGTGACCCTCAATCACTGACACCCATCCTGTCACCCTCAATCATTGTCACCCCATCCGTGACACTCAATCACTGACACCCATACTGTGACACTCTGTCACTGACACCCATTAATGTGACCCTCAATCACTGACACCCATACTGTGACCCTGAATCATTGACACCAATCCTGTGACCCTCAATCACTGACACCCATACCGGGACCTTCAATCATTGGCACCCATACTGTGACCCTCAATCATTGGACACCCATACTGTGACCCTCAGTCATTGGCACCCATCCTGTGACCCTCAATCACTGACCCCCATCCTGTGACCCTCAATCACGGACACCCATCCTGTGACCCTCAATCACAATTCACAATTCACAATTCAAATCGCTTTATTGGCATGATAAGTTACATCTATGTTGCCAAAGCATCAAAATACCATTTATGGTTTAGCACATAAACGCAGTTCTATTCATACATTGTATAAACAGGTATATCCCTGAGTGTATAAATTATACTTTCGCATTGTTTATATATATTCTTTTCTTAGTTTACTGTTGTCCCTCTGTTCATGGCAAGCTGTAACATAGTGTGCCGCCAGTGTTATACAGCTTCTCTCCTCTCCCAGTAGGAATGGGAGTTTTTGGTTGTCATTCAGATTTCTGAAATCAGGGCATATTTGTGAGAATTTTGGTAGAAATTCTCCCTGATGCCCTGATATTTTCCACAAGCTGTGAGGAAGTGCATCTCTGTCTCCACCACTCCCTGACTGCAGTGAGAGCATATCCTTGTCCTCTCTTGGCAGCCTGGTCTGCCTGTGTCTGCATTTTCGATTGCTGAGGCTATGTTCGCTAAGGTCTGTACCTTGTCAAGGTTCTTCTCAGTTTGTTATCCTTTACCATGGTCAGATAATCAGCTATGTTGTATTGTCTGTTTAGGGCCAAGTAGCAATTGAGTTTGCTTTGGGTTTTTGTTGTTTCTGCCCAATATGTCAGATATTTTTCCTTTTGCTTAGCGACGATTGTGTTGGGTCGAATTCTTTGTGTTACCCTGTCCACTGTCCTGGGGGGGGGCTGGTTATTGTTAGTATTGTATTAGTTACTTCACTGAGTCCCAGGTCCTAGTTGACTGAGGGTATTCTTCTTTAGGTCAGCTCTTGGCATTTCAGGGCGTCGTAGTGATATCATTGGGGATTGCTCATTTGTAGGTGATTCCAAAATTTGGTGGCTCTTTTTTGGATAGTGATTATTAATGGATATTGGCCTAGTTCTGCCCTGCATGCATTGTTTACTGTTTTCCTTTGAGTCCGGAGGATACTTTTACAGAATTCTGCATGTAGGATCTCAATTTGGGTGTTTGTCCCATTTTGCAAATTCTTGTTGAGTTAGCGGTCCCCATACCTCACTGCCATAGAGTGCAATTGGTTCAATTACTGATTTGAAAATGTTGAGCCAAATGCTAATTGGGATTTCTATTTTGGATTGATTTTTTGATGGCTAGAAAGCCCTTCTTGCTTCTCTTTCAGTTCATTCACAGCCAGTTTGAAGTTTCCCGTAGAACTGATTTTTAAGCCCCAAGTATGTGCTAGTTAGCCCCCCCCTTCCCTCTCCCACTCCCCCCCTCTTCCCTCTCCCACTCCCCCCCATCCCTCTCCCACTCCCCCCCCCTTCCCTCTCACACTCCCCCCCATTCCCTCTCCCACTCCCCCCCCCTCTCCCACTCCCCCCTCCCTCTCCCCACTCCCCCCCTTCCCTCTCCCACTCCCCCCCCACTTCCCTCTCCCACTCCCCCCCCTTCCCTCTCCCCACTCCCCCCCCTTCCCTCTCCCACTCCCCCCCCTTCCCTCTCCCACTCCCCCCCCTCTCCCACTCCCCCCCTCCCTCTCCCACTCCCCCCCTCCCTCTCCCACTCCCCCCCTTCCCTCTCCCACTCCCCCCCCCTCCCTCTCCCACTCCCCCCCTTCCCTCTCCCACTCCCCCCCCTTCCCTCTCCCACTCCCCCCCCTTCCCTCTCCCACTCCCCCCCTTCCCTCTCCCACTACCCCCCCCTTCCTCTCCCACTCCCCCCCCTTCCCTCTCCCACTCCCCCCCCTTCCCTCTCCCACTCCCCCCCCCTTCCCTCTCCCACTCCCCCCTTCCCTCTCCCACTCCCCCCCCTCTCCCCACTCCCCCCCTCCCTCTCCCACTCCCCCCCTCCCTCTCCACTCCCCCCCTCCCTCTCCCACTACCCCCCCTCCCTCTCCCACTCCCCCCCTCCCTCTCCCCCCCTCCCTCTCCCACTCCCCCCTCCCTCTCCCACTCCCCCCCTCCCTCTACCACTCCCCCCCCTCCCTCTCCCACTCCCCCCTCCCTCTCCCCCCCCTCCCTCTCACCACTCCCCCCCTCCCTCTCCCCCTCCCCCCCCACTCCCCCCCCCCTCCCCCCCACTCCCTCCCCCTCCCTCTCCCACTCCCCCCCCTCGTCCCACTCCCCCCTCCTCTCCCCCCCCTCTCCCCCCCCCTCTCCCCCCCTCCCCTCTCCCCCCCCTCCCTCTCCCCCCTCCCTCTCCCCCCCCTCCCTCTCCCCCCCCCTCTCCCCCCGCTTCCGTCTCCCCCCCCTCCCTCTGACACCCATACTGTGACCCCTCAATCACTGACACCCATCCTGTGACCCCTCAATCACTGACACCCATCCTGATACCCTCAATCACTCTGACAACCCATCCTGTGACCTCAGTCACTGACACCCATCCTGTGACCCTCAATCACTGACACCCATCCTGTGACCCTCAATCATTGGCACCCATCCTGTGACCCTGAATCATTGACACCCATACTGTGACCCTCAATCATTGACACCCATATTGTGACGCTCAATCAGTGACACCCATACTGTGACCCACAATCACTGACACCCATCCCTGTGACCCTTACTCACTGACACCCATACTGTGACCCTCAACCACTGAAACCCATACTGTGACCTCACATCACTGACACCCATACTGTGACCCTCAATCATTGACACCCATACTGTGACCCTCTGTCACTGACACCCATACTGTGACCCTCAATCACTGACACCCATATTGTGACCCTGAATCACTGACACCCATATTGTGACCCTCAATCATTGACACCCCATACTGTGACCCTCAATCATTGACACCCATCCTGTGACCCTCAGTCACTGACACCCATACTGTGACCTTCAATCATTGACACCCGTACTGTGACCCTCAATCACTGACACCCATACTGTGACCCTCAATCATTGGCACCCATACTGTGACCCTTCAATCACTGACACCCCATACTGTGACCCTCAATCATTGGAAACCCATACTGTGACCCTCCAATCATTGACACCCATACTGTGACCCTCAATCATTGACACCCCATACTGTGACCCTGAATCATTGACACCCATACTGTGACCCCCAATCATTGACACCCATCCTGTGATCCTCAATCACTGACACCCATACTGTGACCCTCAATCATTGGCAGCCATACTGTGACCCTCAAACCACTGACACCCATACTGTGACCCTCAATCATTGGCACCCATTCTGTGACCCTCAATCATTGACACCCATACTGTGACCCTCAAGCATTGACACCCATACTGTGACCCTCAATCATTGACACCCATGCCTGTGACCCTCAATCACTGACACCCATACTGTGACACTCTGTCACTGACACCCATACTGTGACCCTCAATCATTGACACCCATCCTGTGACCCTCAATCACTGACACCCATACCGTGACCCTCAATCATTGGCACCCATACTGTGACCTCAATCACAGACACCCATACTGTGACCCTCAATCACTGACACCCATACTGTGACCCTCAATCATTGGCACCCATATTGTGACCCTCCATCACTGACACCCATACTGTGACCCTCAATCACTGACACCCATACTGTGACCCTTAATCATTGACACCCATACTGTGACCCTCAATCACTGACACCAATACTGTGACCCTCAATCACTGACACCCATACTGTGACCCTCAATCATTGACACAAATACTGTGACCCTCAATCATTGGCACCCATATTGTGACCCTCAATCACTGACACCCATACTGTGACCCTCAATCACTGACACCCATACTGTGACCCTCAATCATTGACACCCATACTGTGACCCTCAATCACTGACACCCATAGCGTGACCCTCAATCATTGACACCCATACTGTGACCCTCAATCATTGACACCCATCCTGTGACCCTCAATCACTGACACCCATACTGTGACCCTCAATCATTGACACCCATCCTGTGACCCTCAATTATTGACACCCATACTGTGACCCTCAATCATTGACACCCATATTGTGACCCTCAATCATTGACATCCATCATGTGACCCTCAATCACTGACACCCATCCTGTGACCCTCAATCACTGACACCCATACTGTGACCCTCAATCACTGACACCCATACTGTGACCCTCAATCATTGACACCCATACTGTGACCCTCAGTCATTGGCACCCATCCTGTGACCCTCAATCACTGACACCCAACCTGTGACTCTCAATCACTGACACCAATCCTGTGACCCTCAATCACTGACACCCACACTGTGACCCTCAATCACTGACACCCATCCTGTGACCCTCAATCACTGACACCCATCCTGTGACCCTCAATCACTGACACCCATCCTGTGACCCTCAATCATTGACACACATCCTGTGACACTAAATCACTGACACCCATACTGTGACCCTCAATCACTGACACCCATACTGTGACCCTCAATCATTGACACCCATACTGTGACCCTTAATCACTGACACCCATACTGTGACCCTCAAGCACTGACACCCATCCTGTGACCCTCAACCACTGACACCCATCCTGTGACCCTCAATCATTGACACCCATACTGTGACCCTCAGTCACTGACACCCATAATGTGACCCTCAATCACTGACACCCATCCTGTGACCCTCAATCACTGACACCCATACTGTGACCCTCAATCACTGACACCCATACTGTGACCCTCAATCACTGACGCCCATACTGTGACCCGCAATCACTGACACCCATACTGTGACCCTCAGTCAGTGACACCCATACTGTGACACTCAATCATTGGCACCCATCCTGTGACCCTCAATCTCTGACACCCATACTGTGACCCTCAATCACTGACACCCATACTGTGACCCTCAATCTCTGACACCCATACTGTGACCCTCAATCACTGACACCCATACTGTGACCCTCAATCATTGGCACCCATCCTGTGACCCTCAATCACTGACATCCATACTGTGACCCTCAATCACTGACACCCATACTGTGACCCTCAGTCACTGACACCCATACTGTGACACTCAATCACTGACTCCCATACTGTGACCCTCAATGACTGACACCCATACTGTGACCCTCAATCACGGGCACCCATACTGTGACCCTCAATCACGGACACCCATACTGTGACCCTCAATCACTGACACCCATACTGTGACCCTCAATCACTGACACCCATACTGTGACCCTCAAACACTGACACCCATCCTGTGACCCTCAGTCACTGACACCCATACTGTGACCCTCAAACACTGACACCCATACTGTGACCCTCAGTCACTGACACCCATACTGTGACCCTCAATCACTGACACCCATACTGTGACCCTCAATCACTGACACCCATACTGTGACCCTCAAACACTGACACCCTTACTGTGACCCTCAGTCACTGACACCCATACTGTGACCTTCAATCTCTGACACCCATACTGTGACCCTCAATCACTGACACCCATACTGTGACCCTCAATCACAATTCACAATTCACAATTCAAATCGCTTTATTGGCATGATAAGTTACATCTTATGTTGCCAAAGCATCAAAATACATTTATGGTTTAGCACATAAACGCAGTTCTATTCATACAGTGTATAAACAGGTATATCCCTGAGTGTATAAATATACATTCGCATTGTTTATATATATTCTTTTCTTAGTTTACTGGTTGTCCCTCTGTTCATGGCAAGCTGTAACATAATGTGCCGCCAGTGTTATACAGCTTCTCTCCTCTCCCAGTAGGAATGGGAGTTTTTGGTTGTCATTCAGATTTCTGAAATCAGGGCATATTTGTGAGAATTTTTGGTAGAAATTCTCCCTGATGCCCTGATATTTTCCACAAGCTGTGAGGAAGTGCATCTCTGTCTCCACCACTCCCTGACTGCAGTGAGAGCATATCCTGTCCTCTCTTGGCAGCCTGGTCTGCCTGTGTCTGCCTTTTTCGATCGCTAGGCTATGTTCGCTAAGTCTGTACCTTGTCAAGGTTCTTCTCAGTTTGTTATCCTTTACCATGGTCAGGTAATCAGCTATGTTGTATTGTCTGTTTAGGGCCAAGTAGCAATTGAGTTTGCTTTGGGTTTTTGTTGTTTCTGCCCAATATGTCAGATATTTTTCCTTTTGCTTAGCGACGATTGTGTTGGGTCGAATTCTTTGTGTTACCCTGTCACTGTCCTGGGGGGGGCTGGTTATTATTAGTATTGTTAGTAGTTACTTCACTGAGTCCCAGGACTAGTTGACTGAGGGTATTCTTCTTTATGGTCAGCTCTTGGCATTTCAGGGCGTCGTAGTGATAGCATTGGGGATTGCTCATTTGTAGGTGATTCCAAAATTTGGTGGCTCTTTTTTGGATAGTGATTATTAATGGATATTGGCCTAGTTCTGCCCTGCATGCATTGTTTACTGTTTTCCTTTGAGTCCGGAGGATACTTTTACAGAATTCTGCATGTAGGATCTCAATTGGGTGTTTGTCCCATTTTGCAAATTCTTGTTGAGTTAGCGGTCCCCATACCTCACTGCCATAGAGTGCAATTGGTTCAATTACTGATTTGAAAATTTTGAGCCAAATGCTAATTGGGATTTCTATTTGGATTGATTTTTTGATGGCATAGAAAGCCCTTCTTGCTTTCTCTTTCAGTTCATTCACAGCCAGTTTGAAGTTTCCCGTAGAACTGATTTTTAAGCCCAAGTATGTGTAGTTAGTGGTTTGTTCAATTTTGGTTGTTCCTACTGTGAAATTTATTTTGGGTCCCTGATGTTTGGATCTTTGCTGGAACACAAGGACTTTGGTTTTTTGGGGATTTATTGTCAGGGCCCAAGTCTGGCAGTACGACTCCAGCAGGTCCAGGTTTAGCTGTAGCCCCTCTTTAGTAGGTGACAGCAGAACCAGGTCGTCTGCATAGAGGAGGAATTTAACCTTGGATTCATATAGGGTGAGGCCGGGTGCTGTAGATTGTTCAAGTAGTTTTGCCAATCCATTTATGTAAATATTAAAGAGTGTCGGTGAGATTGGCGAGCCCTGCGTCACCCCCAGCCCCTGTGGGAAGTATTTTGTTTGTTTGTCTCCAATTTTAACTGCACATTTGTTGTTTGTATACATTGATTTAATTACATCATATGTTTTCCCTCCTACCCCACTTTCGATAAGTTTCAGGAATAAACCGTCATGCCAGATGGAGTCGAAAGCCTTCTGGAAATCTACAAAGCATGCGTAGATTTTGCTTTTGTTATGGTGAACGTGTTTGTCAATTAGGGTCTGTAGGGTGAAGATATGATCGGATGTTCTATAGTTTGGCAGGAATCCAATTTGGCTTTTACTCAAGACATTGTGCTCCTCAAGGAAGTTTATAAGTCTTTTGTTTATGATGCTACAGAATACCTTCCCCAGGTTACTGTTTACACAGATGCCTCGATAGTTGTGTGGGTCGATTTTGTCCCCACTTTTGTATATAGGCGTTATGAGTCCTTTGTTCCAGATATCAGGGAAATAACCGACACTCAGAACCAAGTTGAAGAGTTTTAGGATAGCCAGTTTCATTTTGTTGTCTGTGTGTTTAATCATCTCGTTTAGTATGCCGTCTGTCCCGCAGGCTTTTCTTGGTCGCAGGTCCTTGAGTTATTCAAGAAGTTCTTTTTCTGTTATTATGGCGTCCAGCGGGTTTTGTTTATCTTTTATGGCCATTTCTAGCTTTTCCAGTTTTTTGCATATTTGGTGTTGCTCTGGTCTTAGTGTGTTTTTCTGGTATAATTTTTCAAAGTGGTTTACCCATGTGTCCCCATTTTGAATGGCCAAATCGTCGTGTTGTTTTTTGTGTAGTGTTTTCAAGTTTTCCCAGAAACAATTGGAATCAATGGATTCCTCCATGGAGCTGAGTGTATTCTTAATATATTGCTCTTTTTTGGTTCTGAGTGTGTTTCTGTATTGTGTTAGTGTCTGACAATAAGTAAGGCGTAGTTCCTCGTTTTCTGGATGTCTGTGTTTTTGGTTTGATATTTTTCTAAGTTTTTTCCTCATGTTATGGCAATCTCGGTCAAACCATTTTTCATAGTTTTTTGTTTTGGGTTTGTTCTTGCGAGCTTTCAAGTTTGCATTTGTTGCCAAATTATCAAAAATATTGTTTAGTTTACTAACTGCCAGGTTTACGCCTTCTTTATTGTGAGTGTATATGTTATGAAGAAAGGTGACTAAGAGAGCTTGAGTTGATGCATTGCTAATTGTTTTCTGGTATTTTTCCGTGTCGTTTTTGGCCCATCTGTACGATTTTTTGGTGTTGTACAGTTTACTGGGTTGTGTTTCTATGTTGCTTGTTTCTGTCTTTTTGAGGAACATAGTAATTTGACTGTGATCTGACAGTGTTGTTTGTGGTTTGACTGTGAATGCTCTGAAAGAGGATGGGTCTAAGTCTGTAATCATATAGTCTACTGTGCTGCAGCCAAGAGGTGAGCAATAGGTTGATCTTCCTAGGAGGTCTCCTATGAACCTACCATTGACAATGTACAGACCCAGGTTTCGACAGAGCTGTAGTAGCTGTTTTCCGTTGGTATTTGACTGCTTGTCGCAGTTATGCCTGTATGGAAGGGAAGGGATGTCAAAGTGGTTATTCCCGAAAACGTAATTGTTTCCCTGATTATTGGTGAAGTCTGGTTCTTCGCCCGTTCTTGAATTGAGGTCCCCACAGATCAACACGTTCCCCTGGGCCTGGTATTGGATAATTTCCCCCTCCATGTTGGAGAAGGTGTCCTCTTTAAAGTACGGGGAATCGATTGGAGGGATATAAAGTGCGCAAATGTAAACATCTTGGGTGTTTGAGATAATCTCCCTCTCAAGTTTGAGCCACATATAGTTTTCGCCCTTTTTTATAAATTTGATGTAATTCTTAAGTTCTGTTTTAAACCAGATCAGTATGCCTCCGGAGTCTCTGCCTTGGGTTACACTTGGTAATTTATTGGAGGGGACCACCAGCTCAGTGTACCCTTGGGGACAGCCAGTGTGTCCTTTTCCTTTATACCAAGTTTCCTGTAAAATGATAATATCTAGGTCTTTAGTTTCATCTATGAACTCTGGGGTCCTACTTTTCACTCACACCCAAACTGTGACCCTCAATCATTGACACCCATCCTGTGACCCTCAATCATTGACACCCATCCTGTGACACTCAATCACTGACACCCATACTGTGACCCTCAATCACTGACACCCACACTGTGACCCTCAATCAATGGCACCCATACTGTGACCCTCAATCACTGACACCCATACTGTGACCCTCAATCTCTGACACCCATACTGTGACCCTCAATCACTGACACCCATACTGTGACCCTCAATCATTGGCACCCATCTTGTGACCCTGAATCACTGACACCCATACTGTGACCCTCCATCACTGACACCCATACTGTGACCCTCAGTCACTGACACCCATACTGTGACCCTCAATCTCTGACACCCATCCTGTGACCCTCAATCACTGACACCCATACTGTGACCCTCAATCACTGACACCCATACTGTGACCCTCAGTCACTGACACCCATACTGTGACCCTCAGTCACTGACACCCATACTGTGACCCTCAATCACTGACACCCATACTGTGACCCTCAATCATTGGCACCCATACTGTGACCCTCAATCATTGACACCCATACTGTGACCCTCAATCACTGACACCCATACTGTGACCCTCAATCATTGGCACCCATCCTGTCACCCTCAATCATTGACACCCATACTGTGACCCTCAATCACTGACACCCATACTGTGACCCTCATTCATTGGCACCCATACTGTGACCTTCATTCACTGACACCCATACTGTGACCCTCAATCATTGACACCCATACTGTGACCCTCAATCATTGACACCCATACTGTGACCCTGAATCATTGACACCCATACTGTTACCCTCAATCATTAACACCCATCCTGTGACCCTCAATCACTGACACCCATACTGTGACCCTCAATCATTGGCACCCATACTGTGACCCTCAATCACTGACACCCATCCTGTGACCCTCAATCATTGGCACCCATAGTGTGACCTTCAATCATTGACACCCATATTGTAACCATCAATCATTGACACCCATACTGTGACCCTCAATCATTGACACCCATCCTGTGACCCTCAATCACTGACACCCATACTGTGACACTCTGTCACTGACACCCATACTGTGACCCTCAATCATTGACACCCATCCTGTGACCCTCAATTACTGACACCCATACCGTGACCCTCAATCATTGGCACCCATACTGTGACCCTCAATCACTGACACCCACACTGTGACCCTCAATCATTGGCACCCATACTGTGACCCTCAATCATTGACACCCATACTGTGACCCTCAATCATTGACACCCATACTGTGACCCTCAATCACTGACACCTATACTGTGCCCCTCAATCTCTGACACCCATACTGCGACCCTCAATCACTGACACCCATACTATGAGCCTCAATCATTGACTCCCATAATGTGACCCTCAATCATTGACACCCATACTGTGACCCTCCATCATTGACACCCATACTGTGACCCTCAATCACTGACACCCATACGGTGACCCTCAATCTCTGACACCCATGCTGTGACCCTCAATCACTGACACCCATGCTGTGACCCTCAATCATTGACTCCCATACTGTGACCCTCAATCATTGACACCCATCCTGTGACCCTCAATCACTGACACCCATCCTGTGACCCTCAATCATTGGAACCCATACTGTGACCCTCAATCATTGACACCCATACTGTGACCCTCAATCATTGACACCCATACTGTGACACTGAATCATTGACACCCATACTGTGACCCTCAATCATTGACACCCATCCTGTGACCCTCAATCACTGACACCCATACTGTGGCCCTCAATCATTGGCACCCATACTGTGACCCTCAAACACTGACACCCATACTGTGACCCTCAATCATTGGCACCCATATTGCGACCCTCAATCATTGACACCCATACTGTGACCCTCAATCATTGACACCCACACTGTGACCCTCAATCATTGACACCCATACTGTGACCCTCAATCATTGACACCCATACTGTGACCCTCAATCATTGACACCCATACTGTGACCCTCAATCACTGACACCCACACTGTGACCCTCAATCACTGACACCCATACTGTGACCCTCAATCATTGACACCCATACTGTGACCCTCAATCATTGGCACCCATATTGTGACCCTCAATCACTGACACCCATACTGTGACCCTCAATCACTGACACCCATACTGTGACCCTCAATCATTGACACCCATACTGTGACCCTCAGTCACTGACACCCATAGTGTGACCCTCAATCATTGACACCCATACTGTGACACTCAATCACTGACACCCATACTGTGACCCTCAATCACTGACACCCATACTGTGACCCTCAATCATTGACACCCATATTGTGACCCTCAGTCACTGACACCCATCCTGTGACCCTCAATCATTGACACCCATCCTGTGACACTCAATCACTGACACCCATACTGTGACCCTCAGTCACTGACACCCATCCTGTGACCCTCAATCATTGACACCCATACTGTGACCCTCAATCATTGACACCCATCCTGTGACCCTCAATCACTGGTACCCATACTGTGACACTCTGTCACTGACACCCATACTGTGACCCTCAATCACTGACACCCATCCTGTGACCCTCAATCACTGACACCCATACTGTGACACTCTGTCACTGACACCCATACTGTGACCCTGAATCATTGACACCCATCCTGTGACCCTCAATCACTGACACCCATACCGTGACCCTCAATCATTGGCACCCATACTGTGACCCTCAATCACTGACACCCACACTGTGACCCTCAATCACTGACACCCATACTGTGACCCTCAATCATTGGCACCCATATTGTGACCCTCAATCACTGACACCCATACTGTGACCCTCAATCACTGACACCCATACTGTGACCCTCAATCATTGACACCCATACTGTGACCCTCAATCACTGACACCCACACTGTGACCCTCAATCACTGACACCCATACTGTGACCCTCAATCATTGACACCCATACTGTGACCCTCAATCATTGGCACCCATATTGTGACCCTCAATCACTGACACCCATACTGTGACCCTCAATCACTGACACCCATACTGTGACCCTCAATCATTGACACCCATACTGTGACCCTCAATCACTGACACCCATAGCGTTACCCTCAATCATTGACACCCATACTGTGACCCTCAATCACTGACACCCATACTGTGACCCTCAATCACTGACACCCATACTGTGACCCTCAATCATTGACACCCATACTGTGACCCTCAGTCACTGACACCCATCCTGTGACCCTCAATCATTGACACCCATCCTGTGACACTCAATCACTGACACCCTTAATGTGACCCTCAGTCACTGACACCCATACTGTGACCCTCAGTCACTGACACCCATCCTGTGGCCCTCAATCATTGACACCCATCCTGTGACACTCAATCACTGACACCCATACTGTGACCCTCAGTCACTGACACCCATACTGTGACCCTCAATCACTGACACCCATCCTGTGACCCTCAATCACTGACACCCATCCTGTGACCCTCAATCATTGACACCCATAATGTGACCCTCAGTCACTGACACCCATAATGTGACCCTCAATCACTGACACGCATCCTGTGACCCTCAATCACTGACATCCATCCTGTGACCCTCAATCACTGACCCCCATACTGTGACCCTCAATCATTGACACCCATACTGTGACCCTCAATCTCTGACACCCATACTGTGACCCTCAATCATTGACACCCATACTGTGACCCTCAATCACTGACACCCATACCGTGACCCTCAGTCACTGACACCCATATTCTGACCCTCAATCACTGACACGCATCCTGTGACCCTCAATCACTGACATCCATCCTGTGACCCTCAATCACTGACCCCCATACTGTGACCCTCAATCATTGACACCCATACTTTGACCCTCAGTCACTGACACCCATCCTGTGACCCTCAATCTCTGACACCCATAATGTGACCCTCAATCACTGACACAAATACTGTGATCCTCAGTCACTGACACCCACACTGTGACCCTCAATCATTGACACCCATCCTGTGACCCTCAATCATTGACACCCATACTGTGACCCTCAATCATTGACACCCATATTGTGACCCTCAATCATTCACATCCATCCTGTGACCCTCAATCACTGATACCCATCCTGTGACCCTCAATCACTGACACCCATCCTGTGACCCTCAAACACTGACACCCATACTGTGACCCTCAATCACTGACACCCATCCCGTGACCCTCAATCACTGACACCCATCCTGTGACCCTCAATCATTGACACCCATAATGTGACCCTCAGTCACTGACACCCATAATGTGACCCTCAATCACTGACACCCATCCTGTGACCCTCAATCACTGACACCGATACTGTGACCCTCAATCACTGACACCCATACTGTGACACTCAATCACTGACACCCATATTGTGACCCTCAATCACTGACACCCACACTGTGACCTTCAATCATTGACCTCCATCCTGTGACCCTCAGTCACTGACACCCATCCTGTGACCCTCAATCACTGACACCCATATTGTGACCCTCAATCATTGACACCCATATTGTGACCCTCAATCACTGACACCCATACTGTGACCCTCAGTCAATGACACCCATACTGTGACCCACAATCACTGACACCCATCCTGTGCCCCTCAATCATTGACAGCCATACTCTGACCCTCAATCACTGACACCCATCCTGTGACCCTCAGGCACTGACACCCATCCTGTGACCCTCAGTCACTGACACCCATACTGTGACCCTCAATCATTGACACCCATAATTTGACCCTCAATCATTGACACCCATCCTGTGACCCTCATTCACTGACACCCATACTGTGACCCTCAATCACTGACACCCATATTGTGACCCTCAGTCAATGACACCCATACTGTGACCCTCAGTCACTGACACCCATACTGTGACCCTCAATCACTGACACCCATACTGTGACACTCAATCACTGACACCCATACTGTGACCCTCAATCATTGACACCCATACTGTGACCCTCAATCACTGACACCCATACTGTGACCATCAATCATTGGCACCCATATTGTGACCCTCAATCACTGACGCCCATACTGTGACCCTCAATCACTGACACCCATACTGTGACCCTCAGTCAGTGACACCCATACTGTGACACTCAATCATTGGCACCCATCCTGTGACCCTCAATCTCTGACACCCATACTGTGACCCTCAATCACTGACACCCATACTGTGACCCTCAATCTCTGACACCCATACTGTGACCCTCAATCACTGACACCCATACTGTGACCCTCAATCATTGGCACCCATCCTGTGACCCTCAATCACTGACATCCATACTGTGACCCTCAATCACTGACACCCATACTGTGACCCTCAGTCACTGACACCCATACTGTGACACTCAATCACTGACTCCCATACTGTGACCCTCAATGACTGACACCCATACTGTGACCCTCAATCATGGGCACCCATACTGTGACCCTCAATCACGGACACCCATACTGTGACCCTCAATCACTGGCACCCATTCTGTGACCCTCAATCACTGACACCCATACTGTGACCCTCAAACACTGACACCCATCCTGTGACCCTCAGTCACTGACACCCATACTGTGACCCTCAAACACTGACACCCATACTGTGACCCTCAGTCACTGACACCCATACTGTGACCGTCAATCACTGACACCCATACTGTGACCCTCAATCACTGACACCCATACTGTGACCCTCAAACACTGACACCCTTACTGTGACCCTCAGTCACTGACACCCATACTGTGACCTTCAATCTCTGATACCCATACTGTGACCCTCAATCACTGACACCCATACTGTGACCCTCAATCACAATTCACAATTCACAATTCAAATCGCTTTATTGGCATGATAAGTTACATCTTATGTTGCCAAAGCATCAAAATACATTTATGGTTTAGCACATAAACGCAGTTCTATTCATACAGTGTATAAACAGGTATATCCCTGAGTGTATAAATATACATTCGCATTGTTTATATATATTCTTTTCTTAGTTTACTGGTTGTCCCTCTGTTCATGGCAAGCTGTAACATAATGTGCCGCCAGTGTTATACAGCTTCTCTCCTCTCCCAGTAGGAATGGGAGTTTTTGGTTGTCATTCAGATTTCTGAAATCAGGGCATATTTGTGAGAATTTTTGGTAGAAATTCTCCCTGATGCCCTGATATTTTCCACAAGCTGTGAGGAAGTGCATCTCTGTCTCCACCACTCCCTGACTGCAGTGAGAGCATATCCTGTCCTCTCTTGGCAGCCTGGTCTGCCTGTGTCTGCCTTTTTCGATCGCTAGGCTATGTTCGCTAAGTCTGTACCTTGTCAAGGTTCTTCTCAGTTTGTTATCCTTTACCATGGTCAGGTAATCAGCTATGTTGTATTGTCTGTTTAGGGCCAAGTAGCAATTGAGTTTGCTTTGGGTTTTTGTTGTTTCTGCCCAATATGTCAGATATTTTTCCTTTTGCTTAGCGACGATTGTGTTGGGTCGAATTCTTTGTGTTACCCTGTCACTGTCCTGGGGCTGGTTATTATTAGTATTGTTAGTAGTTACTTCACTGAGTCCCAGGACTAGTTGACTGAGGGTATTCTTCTTTATGGTCAGCTCTTGGCATTTCAGGGCGTCGTAGTGATAGCATTGGGGATTGCTCATTTGTAGGTGATTCCAAAATTTGGTGGCTCTTTTTTGGATAGTGATTATTAATGGATATTGGCCTAGTTCTGCCCTGCATGCATTGTTTACTGTTTTCCTTTGAGTCCGGAGGATACTTTTACAGAATTCTGCATGTAGGATCTCAATTGGGTGTTTGTCCCATTTTGCAAATTCTTGTTGAGTTAGCGGTCCCCATACCTCACTGCCATAGAGTGCAATTGGTTCAATTACTGATTTGAAAATTTTGAGCCAAATGCTAATTGGGATTTCTATTTGGATTGATTTTTTGATGGCATAGAAAGCCCTTCTTGCTTTCTCTTTCAGTTCATTCACAGCCAGTTTGAAGTTTCCCGTAGAACTGATTTTTAAGCCCAAGTATGTGTAGTTAGTGGTTTGTTCAATTTTGGTTGTTCCTACTGTGAAATTTATTTTGGGTCCCTGATGTTTGGATCTTTGCTGGAACACAAGGACTTTGATTTTTTGGGGATTTATTGTCAGGGCCCAACTCTGGCAGTACGACTCCAGCAGGTCCAGGTTTAGCTGTAGCCCCTCTTTAGTAGGTGACAGCAGAACCAGGTCGTCTGCATAGAGGAGGAATTTAACCTTGGATTCATATAGGGTGAGGCCGGGTGCTGTAGATTGTTCAAGTAGTTTTGCCAATCCATTTATGTAAATATTAAAGAGTGTCGGTGAGATTGGCGAGCCCTGCGTCACCCCCAGCCCCTGTGGGAAGTATTTTGTTTGTTTGTCTCCAATTTTAACTGCACATTTGTTGTTTGTATACATTGATTTAATTACATCATATGTTTTCCCTCCTACCCCACTTTCGATAAGTTTCAGGAATAAACCGTCATGCCAGATGGAGTCGAAAGCCTTCTGGAAATCTACAAAGCATGCGTAGATTTTGCTTTTGTTATGGTGAACGTGTTTGTCAATTAGGGTCTGTAGGGTGAAGATATGATCGGATGTTCTATAGTTTGGCAGGAATCCAATTTGGCTTTTACTCAAGACATTGTGCTCCTCAAGGAAGTTTATAAGTCTTTTGTTTATGATGCTACAGAATACCTTCCCCAGGTTACTGTTTACACAGATGCCTCGATAGTTGTGTGGGTCGATTTTGTCCCCACTTTTGTATATAGGCGTTATGAGTCCTTTGTTCCAGATATCAGGGAAATAACCGACACTCAGAACCAAGTTGAAGAGTTTTAGGATAGCCAGTTTCATTTTGTTGTCTGTGTGTTTAATCATCTCGTTTAGTATGCCGTCTGTCCCGCAGGCTTTTCCTGGTCGCAGGTCCTTGAGTTTTTCAAGAAGTTCTTTTTCTGTTATTATGGCGTCCAGCGGGTTTTGGTTATCTTTTATGGCCATTTCTAGCTTTTCCAGTTTTTTGCATATTTGGTGTTGCTCTGGTCTTAGTGTGTTTTTCTGGTATAATTTTTCAAAGTGGTTTACCCATGTGTCCCCATTTTGAATGGCCAAATCGTCGTGTTGTTTTTTGTGTAGTGTTTTCAAGTTTTCCCAGAAACAATTGGAATCAATGGATTCCTCCATGGAGCTGAGTGTATTCTTAATATATTGCTCTTTTTTGGTTCTGAGTGTGTTTCTGTATTGTGTTAGTGTCTGACAATAAGTAAGGCGTAGTTCCTCGTTTTCTGGATGTCTGTGTTTTTGGTTTGATATTTTTCTAAGTTTTTTCCTCATGTTATGGCAATCTCGGTCAAACCATTTTTCATAGTTTTTTGTTTTGGGTTTGTTCTTGCGAGCTTTCAAGTTTGCATTTGTTGCCAAATTATCAAAAATATTGTTTAGTTTACTAACTGCCAGGTTTACGCCTTCTTTATTGTGAGTGTATATGTTATGCAGAAAGGTGACTAAGAGAGCTTGAGTTGATGCATTGCTAATTGTTTTCTGGTATTTTTCCGTGTCGTTTTTGGCCCATCTGTACGATTTTTTGGTGTTGTACAGTTTACTGGGTTGTGTTTCTATGTTGTTTGTTTCTGTCTTTTTGAGGAACATAGTAATTTGACTGTGATCTGACAGTGTTGTTTGTGGTTTGACTGTGAATGCTCTGAAAGAGGATGGGTCTAAGTCTGTAATCATATAGTCTACTGTGCTGCAGCCAAGAGGTGAGCAATAGGTTGATCTTCCTAGGAGGTCTCCTATGAACCTACCATTGACAATGTACAGACCCAGGTTTCGACAGAGCTGTAGTAGCTGTTTTCCGTTGGTATTTGACTGCTTGTCGCAGTTATGCCTGTATGGAAGGGAAGGGATGTCAAAGTGGTTATTCCCGAAAACGTAATTGTTTCCCTGATTATTGGTGAAGTCTGGTTCTTCGCCCGTTCTTGAATTGAGGTCCCCACAGATCAACACGTTCCCCTGGGCCTGGTATTGGATAATTTCCCCCTCCATGTTGGAGAAGGTGTCCTCTTTAAAGTACGGGGAATCGATTGGAGGGATATAAAGTGCGCAAATGTAAACATCTTGGGTGTTTGAGATAATCTCCCTCTCAAGTTTGAGCCACATATGGTTTTCGCCCTTTTTTATAAATTTGATGTAATTCTTAAGTTCTGTTTTAAACCAGATCAGTATGCCTCCGGAGTCTCTGCCTTGGGTTACACTTGGTAATTTATTGGAGGGGACCACCAGCTCAGTGTACCCTTGGGGACAGCCAGTGTGTCCTTTTCCTTTATACCAAGTTTCCTGTAAAATGATAATATCTAGGTCTTTAGTTTCATCTATGAACTCTGGGGTCCTACTTTTCACTCACACCCAGACTGTGACCCTCAATCATTGACACCCATCCTGTGACCCTCAATCATTGACACCCATCCTGTGACACTCAATCACTGACACCCATACTGTGACCCTCAATCACTGACACCCACACTGTGACCCTCAATCAATGGCACCCATACTGTGACCCTCAATCACTGACACCCATACTGTGACCCTCAATCTCTGACACCCATACTGTGACCCTCAATCACTGACACCCATACTGTGACCCTCAATCATTGGCACCCATCTTGTGACCCTCAATCACTGACACCCATACTGTGACCCTCCATCACTGACACCCATACTGTGACCCTCAGTCACTGACACCCATACTGTGACCCTCAATCTCTGACACCCATCCTGTGACCCTCAATCACTGACACCCATACTGTGACCCTCAATCACTGACACCCATACTGTGACCCTCAGTCACTGACACCCAAACTGTGACCCTCAGTCACTGACACCCATACTGTGACCCTCAATCACTGACACCCATACTGTGACCCTCAATCATTGGCACCCATACTGTGACCCTCAATCATTGACACCCATACTGTGACCCTCAATCACTGACACCCATAATGTGACCCTCAATCATTGGCACCCATACTGTGACCCTCAATCATTGACACCCATACTGTGACCCTCAATCACTGACACCCATACTGTGACCCTCATTCATTGGCACCCATACTGTGACCTTCATTCACTGACACCCATACTGTGACCCTCAATCATTGACACCCATACTGTGACCCTCAATCATTGACACCCATACTGTGACCCTGAATCATTGACACCCATACTGTGACCCTCAATCATTAACACCCATCCTGTGACCCTCAATCACTGACACCCATACTGTGACCCTCAATCATTGGCACCCATACTGTGACCCTCAATCACTGACACCCATCCTGTGACCCTCAATCATTGGCACCCATAGTGTGACCTTCAATCATTGACACCCATATTGTAACCATCAATCATTGACACCCATACTGTGACCCTCAATCATTGACACCCATCCTGTGACCCTCAATCACTGACACCCATACTGTGACACTCTGTCACTGACACCCATACTGTGACCCTCAATCATTGACACCCATCCTGTGACCCTCAATTACTGACACCCATACCGTGACCCTCAATCATTGGCACCCATACTGTGACCCTCAATCACTGACACCCACACTGTGACCCTCAATCATTGGCACCCATACTGTGACCCTCAATCATTGACACCCATACTGTGACCCTCAATCATTGACACCCATACTGTGACCCTCAATCACTGACACCTATACTGTGCCCCTCAATCTCTGACACCCATACTGCGACCCTCAATCACTGACACCCATACTATGAGCCTCAATCATTGACTCCCATAATGTGACCCTCAATCATTGACACCCATACTGTGACCCTCCATCATTGACACCCATACTGTGACCCTCAATCACTGACACCCATACGGTGACCCTCAATCTCTGACACCCATGCTGTGACCCTCAATCACTGACACCCATGCTGTGACCCTCAATCATTGACTCCCATACTGTGACCCTCAATCATTGACACCCATCCTGTGACCCTCAATCACTGACACCCATCCTGTGACCCTCAATCATTGGAACCCATACTGTGACCCTCAATCATTGACACCCATACTGTGACCCTCAATCATTGACACCCATACTGTGACACTGAATCATTGACACCCATACTGTGACCCTCAATCATTGACACCCATCCTGTGACCCTCAATCACTGACACCCATACTGTGGCCCTCAATCATTGGCACCCATACTGTGACCCTCAAACACTGACACCCATACTGTGACCCTCAATCATTGGCACCCATATTGCGACCCTCAATCATTGACACCCATACTGTGACCCTCAATCATTGACACCCACACTGTGACCCTCAATCATTGACACCCATACTGTGACCCTCAATCATTGACACCCATACTGTGACCCTCAATCATTGACACCCATACTGTGACCCTCAATCACTGACACCCACACTGTGACCCTCAATCACTGACACCCATACTGTGACCCTCAATCATTGACACCCATACTGTGACCCTCAATCATTGGCACCCATATTGTGACCCTCAATCACTGACACCCATACTGTGACCCTCAATCAGTGACACCCATACTGTGACCCTCAATCATTGACACCCATACTGTGACCCTCAATCACTGACACCCATAGTGTGACCCTCAATCATTGACACCCATACTGTGACACTCAATCACTGACACCCATACTGTGACCCTCAATCACTGACACCCATACTGTGACCCTCAATCATTGACACCCATATTGTGACCCTCAGTCACTGACACCCATCCTGTGACCCTCAATCATTGACACCCATCCTGTGACACTCAATCACTGACACCCATAATGTGACCCTCAGTCACTGACACCCATCCTGTGACCCTCAATCATTGACACCCATACTGTGACCCTCAATCATTGACACCCATCCTGTGACCCTCAATCACTGGTACCCATACTGTGACACTCTGTCACTGACACCCATACTGTGACCCTCAATCACTGACACCCATCCTGTGACCCTCAATCACTGACACCCATACTGTGACACTCTGTCACTGACACCCATACTGTGACCCTGAATCATTGACACCCATCCTGTGACCCTCAATCACTGACACCCATACCGTGACCCTCAATCATTGGCACCCATACTGTGACCCTCAATCACTGACACCCACACTGTGACCCTCAATCACTGACACCCATACTGTGACCCTCAATCATTGGCACCCATATTGTGACCCTCAATCACTGACACCCATACTGTGACCCTCAATCACTGACACCCATACTGTGACCCTCAATCATTGACACCCATACTGTGACCCTCAATCACTGACACCCACACTGTGACCCTCAATCACTGACACCCATACTGTGACCCTCAATCATTGACACCCATACTGTGACCCTCAATCATTGGCACCCATATTGTGACCCTCAATCACTGACACCCATACTGTGACCCTCAATCACTGACACCCATACTGTGACCCTCAATCATTGACACCCATACTGTGACCCTCAATCACTGACACCCATAGCGTTACCCTCAATCATTGACACCCATACTGTGACCCTCAATCACTGACACCCATACTGTGACCCTCAATCACTGACACCCATACTGTGACCCTCAATCATTGACACCCATACTGTGACCCTCAGTCACTGACACCCATCCTGTGACCCTCAATCATTGACACCCATCCTGTGACACTCAATCACTGACACCCTTAATGTGACCCTCAGTCACTGACACCCATAGTGTGACCCTCAGTCACTGACACCCATCCTGTGGCCCTCAATCATTGACACCCATCCTGTGACACTCAATCACTGACACCCATACTGTGACCCTCAGTCACTGACACCCATACTGTGACCCTCAATCACTGACACCCATCCTGTGACCCTCAATCACTGACACCCATCCTGTGACCCTCAATCATTGACACCCATAATGTGACCCTCAGTCACTGACACCCATAATGTGACCCTCAATCACTGACACGCATCCTGTGACCCTCAATCACTGACATCCATCCTGTGACCCTCAATCACTGACCCCCATACTGTGACCCTCAATCATTGACACCCATACTGTGACCCTCAATCTCTGACACCCATACTGTGACCCTCAATCATTGACACCCATACTGTGACCCTCAATCACTGACACCCATACCGTGACCCTCAGTCACTGACACCCATATTCTGACCCTCAATCACTGACACGCATCCTGTGACCCTCAATCACTGACATCCATCCTGTGACCCTCAATCACTGACCCCCATACTGTGACCCTCAATCATTGACACCCATACTGTGACCCTCAGTCACTGACACCCATCCTGTGACCCTCAATCTCTGACACCCATAATGTGACCCTCAATCACTGACACAAATACTGTGATCCTCAGTCACTGACACCCACACTGTGACCCTCAATCATTGACACCCATCCTGTGACCCTCAATCATTGACACCCATACTGTGACCCTCAATCATTGACACCCATATTGTGACCCTCAATCATTCACATCCATCCTGTGACCCTCAATCACTGATACCCATCCTGTGACCCTCAATCACTGACACCCATCCTGTGACCCTCAAACACTGACACCCATACTGTGACCCTCAATCACTGACACCCATCCCGTGACCCTCAATCACTGACACCCATCCTGTGACCCTCAATCATTGACACCCATAATGTGACCCTCAGTCACTGACACCCATAATGTGACCCTCAATCACTGACACCCATCCTGTGACCCTCAATCACTGACACCGATACTGTGACACTCAATCACTGACACCCATATTGTGACCCTCAATCACTGACACCCACACTGTGACCTTCAATCATTGACCTCCATCCTGTGACCCTCAGTCACTGACACCCATCCTGTGACCCTCAATCACTGACACCCATATTGTGACCCTCAATCATTGACACCCATATTGTGACCCTCAATCACTGACACCCATACTGTGACCCTCAGTCAATGACACCCATACTGTGACCCACAATCACTGACACCCATCCTGTGCCCCTCAATCATTGACAGCCATACTCTGACCCTCAATCACTGACACCCATCCTGTGACCCTCAGGCACTGACACCCATCCTGTGACCCTCAGTCACTGACACCCATACTGTGACCCTCAATCATTGACACCCATAATTTGACCCTCAATCATTGACACCCATCCTGTGACCCTCATTCACTGACACCCATACTGTGACCCTCAATCACTGACACCCATATTGTGACCCTCAGTCAATGACACCCATACTGTGACCCTCAGTCACTGACACCCATACTGTGACCCTCAATCACTGACACCCATACTGTGACACTCAATCACTGACACCCATACTGTGACCCTCAATCATTGACACCCATACTGTGACCCTCAATCACTGACACCCATACTGTGACCATCAATCATTGGCACCCATATTGTGACCCTCAATCACTGACGCCCATACTGTGACCCTCAATCACTGACACCCATACTGTGACCCTCAGTCAGTGACACCCATACTGTGACACTCAATCATTGGCACCCATCCTGTGACCCTCAATCTCTGACACCCATACTGTGACCCTCAATCACTGACACCCATACTGTGACCCTCAATCTCTGACACCCATACTGTGACCCTCAATCACTGACACCCATACTGTGACCCTCAATCATTGGCACCCATCCTGTGACCCTCAATCACTGACATCCATACTGTGACCCTCAATCACTGACACCCATACTGTGACCCTCAGTCACTGACACCCATACTGTGACACTCAATCACTGACTCCCATACTGTGACCCTCAATGACTGACACCCATACTGTGACCCTCAATCATGGGCACCCATACTGTGACCCTCAATCACTGACCCCCATACTGTGACCCTCAATCATTGACACCCATACTGTGACCCTCAATCTCTGACACCCATACTGTGACCCTCAATCATTGACACCCATACTGTGACCCTCAATCACTGACACCCATACCGTGACCCTCAGTCACTGACACCCATATTCTGACCCTCAATCACTGACACGCATCCTGTGACCCTCAATCACTGACATCCATCCTGTGACCCTCAATCACTGACCCCCATACTGTGACCCTCAATCATTGACACCCATACTGTGACCCTCAGTCACTGACACCCATCCTGTGACCCTCAATCTCTGACACCCATAATGTGACCCTCAATCACTGACACAAATACTGTGATCCTCAGTCACTGACACCCACACTGTGACCCTCAATCATTGACACCCATCCTGTGACCCTCAATCATTGACACCCATACTGTGACCCTCAATCATTGACACCCATATTGTGACCCTCAATCATTCACATCCATCCTGTGACCCTCAATCACTGATACCCATCCTGTGACCCTCAATCACTGACACCCATCCTGTGACCCTCAAACACTGACACCCATACTGTGACCCTCAATCACTGACACCCATCCCGTGACCCTCAATCACTGACACCCATCCTGTGACCCTCAATCATTGACACCCATAATGTGACCCTCAGTCACTGACACCCATAATGTGACCCTCAATCACTGACACCCATCCTGTGACCCTCAATCACTGACACCGATACTGTGACCCTCAATCACTGACACCCATACTGTGACACTCAATCACTGACACCCATATTGTGACCCTCAATCACTGACACCCACACTGTGACCTTCAATCATTGACCTCCATCCTGTGACCCTCAGTCACTGACACCCATCCTGTGACCCTCAATCACTGACACCCATATTGTGACCCTCAATCATTGACACCCATATTGTGACCCTCAATCACTGACACCCATACTGTGACCCTCAGTCAATGACACCCATACTGTGACCCACAATCACTGACACCCATCCTGTGCCCCTCAATCATTGACAGCCATACTCTGACCCTCAATCACTGACACCCATCCTGTGACCCTCAGGCACTGACACCCATCCTGTGACCCTCAGTCACTGACACCCATACTGTGACCCTCAATCATTGACACCCATAATTTGACCCTCAATCATTGACACCCATCCTGTGACCCTCATTCACTGACACCCATACTGTGACCCTCAATCACTGACACCCATATTGTGACCCTCAGTCAATGACACCCATACTGTGACCCTCAGTCACTGACACCCATACTGTGACCCTCAATCACTGACACCCATACTGTGACACTCAATCACTGACACCCATACTGTGACCCTCAATCATTGACACCCATACTGTGACCCTCAATCACTGACACCCATACTGTGACCATCAATCATTGGCACCCATATTGTGACCCTCAATCACTGACGCCCATACTGTGACCCTCAATCACTGACACCCATACTGTGACCCTCAGTCAGTGACACCCATACTGTGACACTCAATCATTGGCACCCATCCTGTGACCCTCAATCTCTGACACCCATACTGTGACCCTCAATCACTGACACCCATACTGTGACCCTCAATCTCTGACACCCATACTGTGACCCTCAATCACTGACACCCATACTGTGACCCTCAATCATTGGCACCCATCCTGTGACCCTCAATCACTGACACCCATACTGTGACCCTCAGTCACTGACACCCATACTGTGACACTCAATCACTGACTCCCATACTGTGACCCTCAATGACTGACACCCATACTGTGACCCTCAATCATGGGCACCCATACTGTGACCCTCAATCACGGACACCCATACTGTGACCCTCAATCACTGGCACCCATTCTGTGACCCTCAATCACTGACACCCATACTGTGACCCTCAAACACTGACACCCATCCTGTGACCCTCAGTCACTGACACCCATACTGTGACCCTCAAACACTGACACCCATACTGTGACCCTCAGTCACTGACACCCATACTGTGACCCTCAATCACTGACACCCATACTGTGACCCTCAATCACTGACACCCATACTGTGACCCTCAAACACTGACACCCTTACTGTGACCCTCAGTCACTGACACCCATACTGTGACCTTCAATCTCTGATACCCATACTGTGACCCTCAATCACTGACACCCATACTGTGACCCTCAATCACAATTCACAATTCACAATTCAAATCGCTTTATTGGCATGATAAGTTACATCTTATGTTGCCAAAGCATCAAAATACATTTATGGTTTAGCACATAAACGCAGTTCTATTCATACAGTGTATAAACAGGTATATCCCTGAGTGTATAAATATACATTCGCATTGTTTATATATATTCTTTTCTTAGTTTACTGGTTGTCCCTCTGTTCATGGCAAGCTGTAACATAATGTGCCGCCAGTGTTATACAGCTTCTCTCCTCTCCCAGTAGGAATGGGAGTTTTTGGTTGTCATTCAGATTTCTGAAATCAGGGCATATTTGTGAGAATTTTTGGTAGAAATTCTCCCTGATGCCCTGATATTTTCCACAAGCTGTGAGGAAGTGCATCTCTGTCTCCACCACTCCCTGACTGCAGTGAGAGCATATCCTGTCCTCTCTTGGCAGCCTGGTCTGCCTGTGTCTGCCTTTTTCGATCGCTAGGCTATGTTCGCTAAGTCTGTACCTTGTCAAGGTTCTTCTCAGTTTGTTATCCTTTACCATGGTCAGGTAATCAGCTATGTTGTATTGTCTGTTTAGGGCCAAGTAGCAATTGAGTTTGCTTTGGGTTTTTGTTGTTTCTGCCCAATATGTCAGATATTTTTCCTTTTGCTTAGCGACGATTGTGTTGGGTCGAATTCTTTGTGTTACCCTGTCACTGTCCTGGGGCTGGTTATTATTAGTATTGTTAGTAGTTACTTCACTGAGTCCCAGGACTAGTTGACTGAGGGTATTCTTCTTTATGGTCAGCTCTTGGCATTTCAGGGCGTCGTAGTGATAGCATTGGGGATTGCTCATTTGTAGGTGATTCCAAAATTTGGTGGCTCTTTTTTGGATAGTGATTATTAATGGATATTGGCCTAGTTCTGCCCTGCATGCATTGTTTACTGTTTTCCTTTGAGTCCGGAGGATACTTTTACAGAATTCTGCATGTAGGATCTCAATTGGGTGTTTGTCCCATTTTGCAAATTCTTGTTGAGTTAGCGGTCCCCATACCTCACTGCCATAGAGTGCAATTGGTTCAATTACTGATTTGAAAATTTTGAGCCAAATGCTAATTGGGATTTCTATTTGGATTGATTTTTTGATGGCATAGAAAGCCCTTCTTGCTTTCTCTTTCAGTTCATTCACAGCCAGTTTGAAGTTTCCCGTAGAACTGATTTTTAAGCCCAAGTATGTGTAGTTAGTGGTTTGTTCAATTTTGGTTGTTCCTACTGTGAAATTTATTTTGGGTCCCTGATGTTTGGATCTTTGCTGGAACACAAGGACTTTGATTTTTTGGGGATTTATTGTCAGGGCCCAACTCTGGCAGTACGACTCCAGCAGGTCCAGGTTTAGCTGTAGCCCCTCTTTAGTAGGTGACAGCAGAACCAGGTCGTCTGCATAGAGGAGGAATTTAACCTTGGATTCATATAGGGTGAGGCCGGGTGCTGTAGATTGTTCAAGTAGTTTTGCCAATCCATTTATGTAAATATTAAAGAGTGTCGGTGAGATTGGCGAGCCCTGCGTCACCCCCAGCCCCTGTGGGAAGTATTTTGTTTGTTTGTCTCCAATTTTAACTGCACATTTGTTGTTTGTATACATTGATTTAATTACATCATATGTTTTCCCTCCTACCCCACTTTCGATAAGTTTCAGGAATAAACCGTCATGCCAGATGGAGTCGAAAGCCTTCTGGAAATCTACAAAGCATGCGTAGATTTTGCTTTTGTTATGGTGAACGTGTTTGTCAATTAGGGTCTGTAGGGTGAAGATATGATCGGATGTTCTATAGTTTGGCAGGAATCCAATTTGGCTTTTACTCAAGACATTGTGCTCCTCAAGGAAGTTTATAAGTCTTTTGTTTATGATGCTACAGAATACCTTCCCCAGGTTACTGTTTACACAGATGCCTCGATAGTTGTGTGGGTCGATTTTGTCCCCACTTTTGTATATAGGTGTTATGAGTCCTTTGTTCCAGATATCAGGGAAATAACCGACACTCAGAACCAAGTTGAAGAGTTTTAGGATAGCCAGTTTCATTTTGTTGTCTGTGTGTTTAATCATCTCGTTTAGTATGCCGTCTGTCCCGCAGGCTTTTCCTGGTCGCAGGTCCTTGAGTTTTTCAAGAAGTTCTTTTTCTGTTATTATGGCGTCCAGCGGGTTTTGGTTATCTTTTATGGCCATTTCTAGCTTTTCCAGTTTTTTGCATATTTGGTGTTGCTCTGGTCTTAGTGTGTTTTTCTGGTATAATTTTTCAAAGTGGTTTACCCATGTGTCCCCATTTTGAATGGCCAAATCGTCGTGTTGTTTTTTGTGTAGTGTTTTCAAGTTTTCCCAGAAACAATTGGAATCAATGGATTCCTCCATGGAGCTGAGTGTATTCTTAATATATTGCTCTTTTTTGGTTCTGAGTGTGTTTCTGTATTGTGTTAGTGTCTGACAATAAGTAAGGCGTAGTTCCTCGTTTTCTGGATGTCTGTGTTTTTGGTTTGATATTTTTCTAAGTTTTTTCCTCATGTTATGGCAATCTCGGTCAAACCATTTTTCATAGTTTTTTGTTTTGGGTTTGTTCTTGCGAGCTTTCAAGTTTGCATTTGTTGCCAAATTATCAAAAATATTGTTTAGTTTACTAACTGCCAGGTTTACGCCTTCTTTATTGTGAGTGTATATGTTATGCAGAAAGGTGACTAAGAGAGCTTGAGTTGATGCATTGCTAATTGTTTTCTGGTATTTTTCCGTGTCGTTTTTGGCCCATCTGTACGATTTTTTGGTGTTGTACAGTTTACTGGGTTGTGTTTCTATGTTGTTTGTTTCTGTCTTTTTGAGGAACATAGTAATTTGACTGTGATCTGACAGTGTTGTTTGTGGTTTGACTGTGAATGCTCTGAAAGAGGATGGGTCTAAGTCTGTAATCATATAGTCTACTGTGCTGCAGCCAAGAGGTGAGCAATAGGTTGATCTTCCTAGGAGGTCTCCTATGAACCTACCATTGACAATGTACAGACCCAGGTTTCGACAGAGCTGTAGTAGCTGTTTTCCGTTGGTATTTGACTGCTTGTCGCAGTTATGCCTGTATGGAAGGGAAGGGATGTCAAAGTGGTTATTCCCGAAAACGTAATTGTTTCCCTGATTATTGGTGAAGTCTGGTTCTTCGCCCGTACTTGAATTGAGGTCCCCACAGATCAACACGTTCCCCTGGGCCTGGTATTGGATAATTTCCCCCTCCATGTTGGAGAAGGTGTCCTCTTTAAAGTACGGGGAATCGATTGGAGGGATATAAAGTGCGCAAATGTAAACATCTTGGGTGTTTGAGATAATCTCCCTCTCAAGTTTGAGCCACATATGGTTTTCGCCCTTTTTTATAAATTTGATGTAATTCTTAAGTTCTGTTTTAAACCAGATCAGTATGCCTCCGGAGTCTCTGCCTTGGGTTACACTTGGTAATTTATTGGAGGGGACCACCAGCTCAGTGTACCCTTGGGGACAGCCAGTGTGTCCTTTTCCTTTATACCAAGTTTCCTGTAAAATGATAATATCTAGGTCTTTAGTTTCATCTATGAACTCTGGGGTCCTACTTTTCATGAACACCCAGACTGTGACCCTCAATCATTGACACCCATCCTGTGACCCTCAATCATTGACACCCATCCTGTGACACTCAATCACTGACACCCATACTGTGACCCTCAATCACTGACACCCACACTGTGACCCTCAATCAATGGCACCCATACTGTGACCCTCAATCACTGACACCCATACTGTGACCCTCAATCTCTGACACCCATACTGTGACCCTCAATCACTGACACCCATACTGTGACCCTCAATCATTGGCACCCATCTTGTGACCCTCAATCACTGACACCCATACTGTGACCCTCCATCACTGACACCCATACTGTGACCCTCAGTCACTGACACCCATACTGTGACCCTCAATCTCTGACACCCATCCTGTGACCCTCAATCACTGACACCCATACTGTGACCCTCAATCACTGACACCCATACTGTGACCCTCAGTCACTGACACCCATACTGTGACCCTCAGTCACTGACACCCATACTGTGACCCTCAATCACTGACACCCATACTGTGACCCTCAATCATTGGCACCCATACTGTGACCCTCAATCATTGACACCCATACTGTGACCCTCAATCATTGACACCCATACTGTGACCCTCAATCATTGACACCCATACTGTGACCCTGAATCATTGACACCCATACTGTGACCCTCAATCATTGACACCCATCCTGTGACCCTCAATCACTGACACCCATACTGTGACCCTCAATCATTGGCACCCATACTGTGACCCTCAATCACTGACACCCATCCTGTGACCCTCAATCATTGGCACCCATAGTGTGACCTTCAATCATTGACACCCATATTGTAACCATCAATCATTGACACCCATAATGTGACCCTCAATCATTGACACCCATCCTGTGACCCTCAATCACTGACACCCATACTGTGACACTCTGTCACTGACACCCATACTGTGACCCTCAATCATTGACACCCATCCTGTGACCCTCAATTACTGACACCCATACCGTGACCCTCAATCATTGGCACCCATACTGTGATCCTCAATCACTGACACCCACACTGTGACCCTCAATCATTGGCACCCATACTGTGACCCTCAATCATTGACACCCATACTGTGACCCTCAATCATTGACACCCATACTGTGACCCTCAATCACTGACACCTATACTGTGCCCCTCAATCTCTGACACCCATACTGCGACATTCAATCACTGACACCCATACTATGAGCCTCAATCATTGACTCCCATACTGTGACCCTCAATCATTGACACCCATACTGTGACCCTCCATCATTGACACCCATACTGTGACCCTCAATCACTGACACCCATACGGTGACCCTCAATCTCTGACACCCATGCTGTGACCCTCAATCACTGACACCCATGCTGTGACCCTCAATCATTGACTCCCATACTGTGACCCTCAATCATTGACACCCATCCTGTGACCCTCAATCACTGACACCCATCCTGTGACCCTCAATCACTGACACCAATACTGTGACCCTCAATCACTGACACCCATACCGTGACCCTCAGTCACTGATACCCATATTATGACCCTCAATCACTGACACGCATCCTGTGACCCTCAATCACTGACATCCATCCTGTGACCCTCAATCACTGACCCCCATACTGTGACCCTCAATCATTGACACCCATACTGTGACACTATATCATTGGCACCCATACTGTGACCCTCAGTCACTGACACCCATCCTGTGACCATCAATCTCTGACACCCATACTGTGACCCTCAATCACTGACACCCATACTGTGACCTTCAATCATTGGCACCCATACTGTGACCTTCAATCACTGACACCCATACTGTGACCCTCAATCATTGGAACCCATACTGTGACCCTCAATCTTTGACACCCATACTGTGACCCTCAATCATTGACACCCATACTGTGACACTGAATCATTGACACCCATACTGTGACCCTCAATCATTGACACCCATCCTGTGACCCTCAATCACTGACACCCATACTGTGGCCCTCAATCATTGGCACCCATACTGTGACCCTCAAACACTGACACCCATACTGTGACCCTCAATCATTGGCACCCATACTGTGACCCTCAATCATTGACACCCATACTGTGACCCTCAATCATTGACACCCACACTGTGACCCTCAAACATTGACACCCATACTGTGACCCTCAATCATTGACACCCATACTGTGACCCTCAATCATTGACACCCATACTGTGACCCTCAATCACTGACACCCACACTGTGACCCTCAATCACTGACACCCATACTGTGACCCTCAATCATTGACACCCATACTGTGACCCTCAATCATTGGCACCCATATTGTGACCCTCAATCACTGACACCCATACTGTGACCCTCAATCACTGACACCCATACTGTGACCCTCAATCATTGACACCCATACTGTGACCCTCAATCACTGACACCCATAGCGTGACCCTCAATCATTGACACCCATACTGTGACACGCAATCACTGACACCCATACTGTGACCCTCAATCACTGACACCCATACTGTGACCCTCAATCATTGACACCCATACTGTGACCCTCAGTCACTGACACCCATCCTGTGACCCTCAATCATTGACACCCATCCTGTGACACTTAATCACTGACACCCATACTGTGACCCTCAGTCAGTGACACCCATACTGTGATCCTCAGTCACTGACACCCATCCTGTGACCCTCAATCATTGACACCCATACTGTGACCCTCAATCATTGACACCCATCCTGTGACCCTCAATCAGTGGTACCCATACTATGACACTCTGTCACTGACACCTATACTGTGACCCTCAATCACTGACACCCATCCTGTGACCCTCAATCACTGACACCCATACTGTGACATTCTGTCACTGACACCCATACTGTGACCCTGAATCATTGACACCCATCCTGTGACCCTCAATCACTGACACCCATACCGTGACCCTCAATCATTGGCACCCATACTGTGACCCTCAATCACTGACACCCACACTGTGACCCTCAATCACTGACACCCATACTGTGACCCTCAATCATTGGCACCCATATTGTGACCCTCAATCACTGACACCCATACTGTGACCCTCAATCACTGACACCCATACTGTGACCCTCAATCATTGAAACCCATACTGTGACCCTCAATCACTGACACCCACACTGTGACCCTCAATCACTGACACCCATACTGTGACCCTCAATCATTGACACCCATACTGTGACCCTCAATCATTGGCACCCATACTGTGACCCTCAATCACTGACACCCATATTGTGACCCTCAATCACTGACACCCATACTGTGACCCTCAATCACTGACACCCATACTGTGACCCTCAATCATTGACACCCATACTGTGACCCTCAATCACTGACACCCATAGCGTGACCCTCAATCATTGACACCCATACTGTGACCCTCAATCACTGACACCCATACTGTGACCCTCAATCACTGACACCCATACTGTGACCCTCAATCATTGACACCCATACTGTGACCCTCAGTCACTGACACCCATCCTGTGACCCTCAATCATTGACACCCATCCTGTGACACTCAATCACTGACACCCTTACTGTGACCCTCAGTCACTGACACCCATACTGTGACCCTCAGTCACTGACACCCATCCTGTGGCCCTCAATCATTCACACCCATCCTGTGACACTCAATCACTGACACCCATACTGTGACCCTCAGTCACTGACACCCATACTGTGACCCTCAATCACTGACACCCATCCCGTGACCCTCAATCACTGACACCCATCCTGTGACCCTCAATCATTGACACCCATAATGTGACCATCAGTCACTGACACCCATAATGTGACCCTCAATCACTGACACGCATCCTGTGACCCTCAATCACTGACATCCATCCTGTGACCCTCAATCACTGACCCCCATACTGTGACCCTCAATCATTGACACCCATACTGTGACCCTCAATCTCTGACACCCATACTGTGACCCTCAATCATTGACACCCATACTGTGACCCTCAATCACTGACACCCATACCGTGACCCTCAGTCACTGACACCCATATTCTGACCCTCAATCACTGACACGCATCCTGTGACCCTCAATCACTGACATCCATCCTGTGACCCTCAATCACTGACCCCCATACTGTGACCCTCAATCATTGACACCCATACTGTGACCCTCAGTCACTGACACCCATCCTGTGACCCTCAATCTCTGACACCCATAATGTGACCCTCAATCACTGACACCCATACTGTGACCCTCAGTCACTGACACCCACACTGTGACCCTCAATCATTGACACCCATCCTGTGACCCTCAATCATTGACACCCATACTGTGACCCTCAATCATTGACACCCATATTGTGACCCTCAATCATTCACATCCATCCTGTGACCCTCAATCACTGATACCCATCCTGTGACCCTCAATCACTGACACCCATCCTGTGACCCTCAATCACTGACACCCATACTGTGACCCTCAATCACTGACACCCATCCCGTGACCCTCAATCACTGACACCCATCCTGTGACCCTCAATCATTGACACCCATAATGTGACCCTCAGTCACTGACACCCATAATGTGACCCTCAATCACTGACACCCATCCTGTGACCCTCAATCACTGACACCCATACTGTGACACTCAATCACTGACACCCATATTGTGACCCTCAATCACTGACACCCACACTGTGACCTTCAATCATTGACCTCCATCCTGTGACCCTCAGTCACTGACACCCATCCTGTGACCCTCAATCACTGACACCCATATTGTGACCCTCAATCATTGACACCCATATTGTGACCCTCAATCACTGACACCCATACTGTGACCCTCAGTCAATGACACCCATACTGTGACCCACAATCACTGACACCCATCCTGTGACCCTCAATCATTGACAGCCATACTCTGACCCTCAATCACTGACACCCATCCTGTGACCCTCAGGCACTGACACCCATCCTGTGACCCTCAGTCACTGACACCCATACTGTGACCCTCAGTCACTGACGCCCATCCTGTGGCCCTCAATCATTGACAGCCATACTCTGACCCTCAATCACTGACACCCATCCTGTGACCCTCAATCATTGACACCCATCCTGTGACCCTCAGTCACTGACACCCATACTGTGACCCTCAATCATTGACACCCATAATTTGACCCTCAATCAATGACACCCATCCTGTGACCCTCATTCACTGACACCCATACTGTGACCCTCATTCACTGACACCCATATTGTGACCCTCAGTCAATGACACCCATACTGTGACCCTCAGTCACTGACACCCATACTGTGACCCTCAGTCACTGACACCCATACTGTGACCCTCAATCACTGACACCCATACTGTGACCCTCAATCATTGACACCCATACTGTGACCCTCAGTCACTGACACCCATCCTGTGACCCTCAATCATTGACACCCATCCTGTGACACTTAATCACTGACACCCATACTGTGACCCTCAGTCAGTGACACCCATACTGTGATCCTCAGTCACTGACACCCATCCTGTGACCCTCAATCATTGACACCCATACTGTGACCCTCAATCATTGACACCCATCCTGTGACCCTCAATCAGTGGTACCCATACTAAGACACTCTGTCACTGACACCTATACTGTGACCCTCAATCACTGACACCCATCCTGTGACCCTCAATCACTGACACCCATACTGTGACATTCTGTCACTGACACCCATACTGTGACCCTGAATCATTGACACCCATCCTGTGACCCTCAATCACTGACACCCATACCGTGACCCTCAATCATTGGCACCCATACTGTGACCCTCAATCACTGACACCCACACTGTGACCCTCAATCACTGACACCCATACTGTGACCCTCAATCATTGGCACCCATATTGTGACCCTCAATCACTGACACCCATACTGTGACCCTCAATCACTGACACCCATACTGTGACCCTCAATCATTGAAACCCATACTGTGACCCTCAATCACTGACACCCACACTGTGACCCTCAATCACTGACACCCATACTGTGACCCTCAATCATTGACACCCATACTGTGACCCTCAATCATTGGCACCCATACTGTGACCCTCAATCACTGACACCCATATTGTGACCCTCAATCACTGACACCCATACTGTGACCCTCAATCACTGACACCCATACTGTGACCCTCAATCATTGACACCCATACTGTGACCCTCAATCACTGACACCCATAGCGTGACCCTCAATCATTGACACCCATACTGTGACCCTCAATCACTGACACCCATACTGTGACCCTCAATCACTGACACCCATACTGTGACCCTCAATCATTGACACCCATACTGTGACCCTCAGTCACTGACACCCATCCTGTGACCCTCAATCATTGACACCCATCCTGTGACACTCAATCACTGACACCCTTACTGTGACCCTCAGTCACTGACACCCATACTGTGACCCTCAGTCACTGACACCCATCCTGTGGCCCTCAATCATTCACACCCATCCTGTGACACTCAATCACTGACACCCATACTGTGACCCTCAGTCACTGACACCCATACTGTGACCCTCAATCACTGACACCCATCCCGTGACCTTCAATCACTGACACCCATCCTGTGACCCTCAATCATTGACACCCATAATGTGACCATCAGTCACTGACACCCATAATGTGACCCTCAATCACTGACACGCATCCTGTGACCCTCAATCACTGACATCCATCCTGTGACCCTCAATCACTGACCCCCATACTGTGACCCTCAATCATTGACAACCATACTGTGACCCTCAATCTCTGACACCCATACTGTGACCCTCAATCATTGACACCCATACTGTGACCCTCAATCACTGACACCCATACCGTGACCCTCAGTCACTGACACCCATATTCTGACCCTCAATCACTGACACGCATCCTGTGACCCTCAATCACTGACATCCATCCTGTGACCCTCAATCACTGACCCCCATACTGTGACCCTCAATCATTGACACCCATACTGTGACCCTCAGTCACTGACACCCATCCTGTGACCCTCAATCTCTGACACCCATAATGTGACCCTCAATCACTGACACCCATACTGTGACCCTCAGTCACTGACACCCACACTGTGACCCTCAATCATTGACACCCATCCTGTGACCCTCAATCATTGACACCCATACTGTGACCCTCAATCATTGACACCCATATTGTGACCCTCAATCATTCACATCCATCCTGTGACCCTCAATCACTGATACCCATCCTGTGACCCTCAATGACTGACACCCATCCTGTGACCCTCAATCACTGACACCCATACTGTGACCCTCAATCACTGACACCCATCCCGTGACCCTCAATCACTGACACCCATCCTGTGACCCTCAATCATTGACACCCATAATGTGACCCTCAGTCACTGACACCCATAATGTGACCCTCAATCACTGACACCCATCCTGTGACCCTCAATCACTGACACCCATAGTGTGACACTAAATCACTGACACCCATATTGTGACCCTCAATCACTGACACCCACACTGTGACCTTCAATCATTGACCTCCATCCTGTGACCCTCAGTCACTGACACCCATCCTGTGACCCTCAATCACTGACACCCATATTGTGACCCTCAATCATTGACACCCATATTGTGACCCTCAATCACTGACACCCATACTGTGACCCTCAGTCAATGACACCCATACTGTGACCCACAATCACTGACACCCATCCTGTGACCCTCAATCATTGACAGCCATACTCTGACCCTCAATCACTGACACCCATCCTGTGACCCTCAGGCACTGACACCCATCCTGTGACCCTCAGTCACTGACACCCATACTGTGACCCTCAGTCACTGACGCCCATCCTGTGGCCCTCAATCTTTGACAGCCATACTCTGACCCTCAATCACTGACACCCATCCTGTGACCCTCAATCATTGACACCCATCCTGTGACCCTCAGTCACTGACACCCATACTGTGACCCTCAATCATTGACACCCATAATTTGACCCTCAATCAATGACACCCATCCTGTGACCCTCATTCACTGACACCCATACTGTGACCCTCATTCACTGACACCCATATTGTGACCCTCAGTCAATGACACCCATACTGTGACCCTCAGTCACTGACACCCATACTGTGACCCTCAGTCACTGACACCCATACTGTGACCCTCAATCACTGACACCCATACTGTGACCCTCAATCATTGACACCCATACTGTGACCCTCAATCACTGACACCCATACTGTGACCCTCAATCATTGGCACCCATATTGTGACCCTCAATCACTGACACCCATACTGTGACCCTCAATCACTGACACCCATACTGTGACCCTCAATCAATGACACCCATACTGTGACCCTCAATCACTGACACCCATACTGTGACCCTCAATCACTGACACCCATACTGTGACCCTCAATCATTGACACCCATACTGTGACCCTCAATCATTGGCACCCATATTGTGACCCTCAATCACTGACACCCATAATGTGACCCTCAATCACTGACACCCATACTGTGACCCTCGATCATTGACACCCATACTGTGACCCTCAATCACTGACACCCATAGCGTGACCCTCAATCATTGACACCCATACTGTGACCCTCAATCACTGACACCCATACTGTGACCCTCAATCACTGACACCCATACTGTGACCCTCAATCATTGACACCCATACAGTGACCCTCAGTCACTGACACCCATCCTGTGACCCTCAATCATTGACACCCATCCTGTGACACTCAATCACTGACACCCATACTGTGACCCTCAGTCACTGACACCCATACTGTGACCCTCAGTCACTGACACCCATCCTGTGACCCTCAATCATTGACACCCATACTGTGACCCTCAATCATTGACACCCATCCTGTGACCCTCAATCACTGACACCCATACTGTGACACTCTGTCACTGACACCCATATTGTGACCCTCAATCACTGACACCCATCCTGTGACCCTCAATCACTGACACCCATACTGTGACACTCTGTCACTGACACCCATACTGTGACCCTGAATCATTGACACCCATCCTGTGACCCTCAATCACTGACACCCATACCGTGACCCTCAATCATTGGCACCCATCCTGTGACCCTCAATCACTGACACCCATACTGTGACACTCTGTCACTGACACCCATATTGTGACCCTCAATCACTGACACCCATCCTGTGACCCTCAATCACTGACACCCATACTGTGACACTCTGTCACTGACACCCATACTGTGACCCTGAATCATTGACACCCATCCTGTGACCCTCAATCACTGACACCCATACCGTGACCCTCAATCATTGGCACCCATACTGTGACCCTGAATCACTGACGCCCATAATGTGACCGTCAATCATTGACACCCATACTGTGACCCTCAATCATTGACACCCATACTGTGACCCTTAATCATTGACAACCATACTGTGACCCTCAATCATTGACACCCATACTGTGACCCTCAATCACTGACACCCATCCTGTGACCCTCAATCACTGACACCCAAACTGTGACCCTCAATCACTGACACCCATACTGTGACCCTCAATCATTGACACCCATACTGTGACCCTCAGTCATTGGCACCCATCCTGTGACCCTCAATCACTGACACCCATCCTGTGACCCTCAATCACTGACACCCATCCTGTGACACTCAATCACTGACACCCATACTGTGACCCTCAATCACTGACACCCATCCCGTGACCCTCAATCACTGACACCCATCCTGTGACCCTCAATCATTGACACCCATAATGTGACCCTCAGTCACTGACACCCATAATGTGACCCTCAATCACTGACACCCATCCTGTGACCCTCAATCACTGACACCCATACTGTGACACTCAATCACTGACACCCATATTGTGACCCTCAATCACTGACACCCACACTGTGACCTTCAATCATTGACCTCCATCCTGTGACCCTCAGTCACTGACACCCATCCTGTGACCCTCAATCACTGACACCCATATTGTGACCCTCAATCATTGACACCCATATTGTGACCCTCAATCACTGACACCCATACTGTGACCCTCAGTCAATGACACCCATACTGTGACCCACAATCACTGACACCCATCCTGTGACCCTCAATCATTGACAGCCATACTCTGACCCTCAATCACTGACACCCATCCTGTGACCCTCAGGCACTGACACCCATCCTGTGACCCTCAGTCACTGACACCCATACTGTGACCCTCAGTCACTGACGCCCATCCTGTGGCCCTCAATCATTGACAGCCATACTCTGACCCTCAATCACTGACACCCATCCTGTGACCCTCAATCATTGACACCCATCCTGTGACCCTCAGTCACTGACACCCATACTGTGACCCTCAATCATTGACACCCATAATTTGACCCTCAATCAATGACACCCATCCTGTGACCCTCATTCACTGACACCCATACTGTGACCCTCATTCACTGACACCCATATTGTGACCCTCAGTCAATGACACCCATACTGTGACCCTCAGTCACTGACACCCATACTGTGACCCTCAGTCACTGACACCCATACTGTGACCCTCAATCACTGACACCCATACTGTGACCCTCAATCATTGACACCCATACTGTGACCCTCAATCACTGACACCCATACTGTGACCCTCAATCATTGGCACCCATATTGTGACCCTCAATCACTGACACCCATACTGTGACCCTCAATCACTGACACCCATACTGTGACCCTCAATCAATGACACCCATACTGTGACCCTCAATCACTGACACCCATACTGTGACCCTCAATCACTGACACCCATACTGTGACCCTCAATCATTGACACCCATACTGTGACCCTCAATCATTGGCACCCATATTGTGACCCTCAATCACTGACACCCATAATGTGACCCTCAATCACTGACACCCATACTGTGACCCTCGATCATTGACACCCATACTGTGACCCTCAATCACTGACACCCATAGCGTGACCCTCAATCATTGACACCCATACTGTGACCCTCAATCACTGACACCCATACTGTGACCCTCAATCACTGACACCCATACTGTGACCCTCAATCATTGACACCCATACTGTGACCCTCAGTCACTGACACCCATCCTGTGACCCTCAATCATTGACACCCATCCTGTGACACTCAATCACTGACACCCATACTGTGACCCTCAATCACTGACACCCATACTGTGACCCTCAGTCACTGACACCCATCCTGTGACCCTCAATCATTGACACCCATACTGTGACCCTCAATCATTGACACCCATCCTGTGACCCTCAATCACTGACACCCATACTGTGACACTCTGTCACTGACACCCATATTGTGACCCTCAATCACTGACACCCATCCTGTGACCCTCAATCACTGACACCCATACTGTGACACTCTGTCACTGACACCCATACTGTGACCCTGAATCATTGACACCCATCCTGTGACCCTCAATCACTGACACCCATACCGTGACCCTCAATCATTGGCACCCATACTGTGACCCTGAATCACTGACGCCCATAATGTGACCGTCAATCATTGACACCCATACTGTGACCCTCAATCATTGACACCCATACTGTGACCCTTAATCATTGACAACCATACTGTGACCCTCAATCATTGACACCCATCCTGTGACCCTCAATCATTGACACCCATACTGTGACCCTCAATCATTGACACCCATACTGTGACCCTCAATCATTGACATCCATCCTGTGACCCTCAATCACTGACACCCATCCTGTGACCCTCAATCACTGACACCCAAACTGTGACCCTCAATCACTGACACCCATACTGTGACCCTCAATCATTGACACCCATACTGTGACCCTCAGTCATTGGCACCCATCCTGTGACCCTCAATCACTGACACCCATCCTGTGACCCTCAATCACTGACACCCATCCTGTGACCCTCAATCACTGACACCCATACTGTGACCCTCAATCACTGACACCCATCCTGTGACCCTCAATCACTGACACCCATCCTGTGACCCTCAATCACTGACACCCATCCTGTGACCCTCAATCACTGACACCCATCCTGTGGCCCTCAATCATTGGCACCCATCCTGTGACCCAGAATCATTGACACCCATACTGTGACCCTCAATCATTGACACCCATATTGTGACGCTCAATCAGTGACACCCATACTGTGACCCACAATCACTGACACCCATCCTGTGACCCTTAGTCACTGACACCCATACTGTGACCCTCAATCACTGACACCCATACTGTGACCCTCAATCACTGACACCCATACTGTGACCCCCAGTCACTGGCACCCATACTGTGACCCTCAATCATTGACACCCATGCTGTGACCCTCAATTACTGACACCCATACTGTGACCCTCAATCATTGACACCCATACTGTGACCCTCAATCATTGACACCCATACTGTGACCCTCAATCACTGACACCCATACTGTGACCCTCAATCATTGACACCCATACTGTGACCCTCTGTCACTGACACCCATACTGTGACCCTCAATCACTGACACCCATACAGTGACCCTGAATCACTGACACCCATATTATGACCCTCAATCATTGACACCCATACTGTGACCCTCAATCATTGACACCCATCCTGTGACCCTCAATCACTGACACCCATACTGTGACCCTCAATCATTGACACCCATCCTGTGACCCTCAATTATTGACACCCATACTGTGACCCTCAATCATTGACACCCATATTGTGACCCTCAATCATTGACATCCATCCTGTGACCCTCAATCACTGACACCCATCCTGTGACCCTTAATCACTGACACCCATACTGTGACCCTCAATCACTGACACCCATACTGTGACCCTCAATCATTGACACCCACACTGTGACCCTCAGTCATTGGCACCCATCCTGTGACCCTCAATCACTGACACCCATCCTGTGACTCTCAATCACTGACACCCATCCTGTGACCCTCAATCACTGACACCCACACTGTGACCCTCAATCACTGACACCCATCCTGTGACCCTCAATCACTGACACCCATCCTGTGACACTCAATCACTGACACCCACACTGTGACCCTCAGTCACTGACACCCATCCTGTGACCCTCAATCATTGACACCCATACTGTGACCCTCAATCATTGACACCCATCCTGTGACCCTCAATCACTGGCACCCATACTGTAACACTCTGTCACTGACACCAATACTGTGACCCTCAATCACTGACACCCATCCTGTGACCCTCAATCACTGACACCCATACTGTGACACTCTGTCACTGACACCCATACTGTGACCCTGAATCATTGACACCCATCTTGTGACCCTCAATCACTGACACCCATACCGTGACCCTCAATCATTGGCACCCATACTGTGACCCTCAATCACTGACACCCATACTGTGACCCTCAATCACTGACACCCATACTGTGACCCTCAATCATTGGCACCCATATTGTGACCCTCAATCACTGACACCCATACTGTGACCCTCAATCACTGACACCCATACTGTGACCCTCAATCATTGACACCCATACTGTGACCCTCAATCACTGACACCCACACTGTGACCCTCAATCACTGACACCCATACTGTGACCCTCAATCATTGACACCCATACTGTGACCCTCAATCATTGGCACCCATATTGTGACCCTCAATCACTGACATCCATACTGTGACCCTCAATCACTGACACCCATACTGTGACCCTCAATCATTGACACCCATACTGTGACCCTCAATCACTGACACCCATAGCGTGACCCTCAATCATTGACACCCATACTGTGACCCTCAATCATTGACACCCATACTGTGACCCTCAATCATTGACACCCATACTGTGACCCTCAATCATTGACACCCATACTGTGACCCTCAGTCACTGACACCCATCCTGTGACCCTCAATCACTGACACCCATACTGTGACCCTCAGTCACTGACACCCATACTGTGACCCTCAGTCACTGACACCCATCCTGTGACCCTCAATCATTGACACCCATCCTGTGACACTCAATCAATACAATACAATACAATACAAATCGCTTTATTGGCATGATAAGGTACATCTTATGTTGCCAAAGCATCAAAATACATTTATGGTTGAACACATAAACGCGGTTCCATTCATACAGTGTATAAACAGGTATATCCCTGAGTGTATAAATATACATTCGCGTTGTTTATATATATTCTTTTCTTAGTTTACTGGTTGTCCCTCTGTTCATGGCAAGCTGTAACATAGTGTGCCGCCAGTGTTATACAGCTTCTCTCCTCTCCCAGTAGGAATGGGAGTTTTTGGTTGTCATTCAGATTTCTGAAATCAGGGCATATTTGTGAGAATTTTTGGTAGAAATTCTCGCTGATGCCCTGATATTTTCCACAAGCTGTGAGGAAGTGCATCTCTGTCTCCACCACTCCCTGACTGCAGTGAGAGCATATCCTGTCCTCTCTTGGCAGCCTGGTCTGCCTGTGTCTGCCTTTTTCGATCGCTAGGCTATGTTCGCTAAGTCTGTACCTTGTCAAGGTTCTTCTCAGTTTGTTATCCTTTACCATGGTCAGGTAATCAGCTATGTTGTATTGTCTGTTTAGGGCCAAGTAGCAATTGAGTTTGCTTTGGGTTTTTGTTGTTTCTGCCCAATATGTCAGATATTTTTCCTTTTGCTTAGCGACGATTGTGTTGGGTCGAATTCTTTGTGTTACCCTGTCACTGTCCTGGGGCTGGGTATTGTTAGTCGTTACTTCACTGAGTCCCAGGACTAGTTGACTGAGGGTATTCTTCTTTATGGTCAGCTCTTGGCATTTCAGGGCGTCGTAGTGATAGCATTGGGGATTGCTCATTTGTAGGTGATTCCAAAATTTGGTGGCTCTTTTTTGGATAGTGATTATTAATGGATATTGGCCTAGTTCCGCCCTGCATGCATTGTTTACTGTTTTCCTTTGAGTCCGGAGGATACTTTTACAGAATTCTGCATGTAGGATCTCAATTGGGTGTTTGTCCCATTTTGCAAATTCTTGTTGAGTTAGCGGTCCCCATACCTCACTGCCATAGAGTGCAATTGGTTCAATTACTGATTTGAAAATTTTGAGCCAAATGCTAATTGGGATTTCTATTTGGATGGATTTTTTGATGGCATAGAAAGCCCTTCTTGCTTTCTCTTTCAGTTCATTCACAGCCAGTTTGAAGTTTCCCATAGAACTGATTTTTAAGCCCAAGTATGTGTAGTTAGTGGTTTGTTCAATTTTGGTTGTTCCTACTGTGAAATTTATTTTGGGTCCCTGATGTTTGGATCTTTGCTGGAACACAAGGACTTTGGTTTTTTGGGGATTTATTGTCAGGGCCCAAGTCTGGCAGTACGACTCCAGCAGGTCCAGGTTTTGCTGTAGCCCCTCTTTAGTAGGTGACAGCAGAACCAGGTCGTCTGCATAGAGGAGGAATTTAACCTTGGATTCATATAGGGTGAGGCCGGGTGCTGTAGATTGTTCAAGTAGTTTTGCCAATCCATTTATGTAAATATTAAAGAGTGTCGGTGAGATTGGCGAGCCCTGCGTCACCCCCCGCCCCTGTGGGAAGTATTTTGTTTGTTTGTCTCCAATTTTAACTGCACATTTGTTGTTTGTATACATTGATTTAATTACATCATATGTTTTCCCTCCTACCCCACTTTCGATAAGTTTCAGGAATAAACCGTCATGCCAGATGGAGTCGAAAGCCTTCTGGAAATCTACAAAGCATGCGTAGATTTTGCTTTTGTTATTGTGAACGTGTTTGTCAATTAGGGTCTGTAGGGTGAAGATATGATCGGATGTTCTATAGTTTGGCAGGAATCCAATTTGGCTTTTACTCAAGACATTGTGCTCCTCAAGGAAGTTTATAAGTCTTTTGTTTATGATGCTACAGAATACCTTCCCCAGGTTACTGTTTACACAGATGCCTCGATAGTTGTTTGGGTCGATTTTGTCCCCACTTTTGTATATGGGCGTTATGAGTCCTTTGTTCCAGATATCAGGGAAATAACCGACACTCAGAACCAAGTTGAAGAGTTTTAGGATAGCCAGTTTCATTTTGTTGTCTGTGTGTTTAATCATCTCGTTTAGTATGCCATCTGTCCCGCAGGCTTTTCCTGGTCGCAGGTCCTTGAGTTTTTCAAGAAGTTCTTTTTCTGTTATTATGGCGTCCAGCGGGTTTTGGTTATCTTTTATGGCCATTTCTAGCTTTTCCAGTTTTTTGCATATTTGGTGTTGCTCTGGTCTTAGTGTTTTTTTCTGGTATAATTTTTCAAAGTGGTTTACCCATGTGTCCCCATTTTGAATGGCCAAATCGTCATGTTGTTTTTTGTGTAGTGTTTTCAAGTTTTCCCAGAAACAATTGGAATCAATGGATTCCTCCATGGAGCTGAGTGTATTCTTAATATATTGCTCTTTTTTGGTTCTGAGTGTGTTTCTGTATTGTGTTAGTGTCTGACAATAAGTAAGGCGTAGTTCCTCGTTTTCTGGATGTCTGTGTTTTTGGTTTGATATTTTTCTAAGTTTTTTCCTCATGTTATGGCAATCTCGGTCAAACCATTTTTCATAGTTTTTTGTTTTGGGTTTGTTCTTGCGAGCTTTCAAGTTTGCATTTGTTGCCAAATTATCAAAAATATTGTTTAGTTTACTAACTGCCCGGTTTACGCCTTCTTTATTGTGAGTGTATATGTTATCCAGAAAGGTGTCTAAGAGAGCTTGAGTTGATGCATTGCTAATTGTTTTCTGGTATTTTTCCATGTCGTTTTTGGCCCATCTGTACGATTTTTTGGTGTTGTACAGTTTACTGGGTTGTGTTTCTATGTTGTTTGTTTCTGTCTTTTTGAGGAACATAGTAATTTGACTGTGATCTGACAGTGTTGTTTGTGGTTTGACTGTGAATGCTCTGAAAGAGGATGGGTCTAAGTCTGTAATCATATAGTCTACTGTGCTGCAGCCAAGAGGTGAGCAATAGGTCGATCTTCCTAGGAGGTCTCCTATGAACCTACCATTGACAATGTACAGACCCAGGTTTCGACAGAGCTGTAGTAGCTGTTTTCCATTGGTATTTGACTGCTTGTCACAGTTATGCCTGTATGGAAGGGAAGGGATGTCAAAGTGGTTATTCCCGAAAATGTAATTGTTTCCCTGATTATTGGTGAAGTCTGGTTCTTCGCCCGTTCTTGAATTGAGGTCCCCACAGATCAACACGTTCCCCTGGGCCTGGTATTGGATAATTTCCCCCTCCATGTTGGAGAAGGTGTCCTCTTTAAAGTACGGGGAATCGATTGGAGGGATATAAAGTGCGCAAATGTAAACATCTTGGGTGTTTGAGATAATCTCCCTCTCAAGTTTGAGCCACATATGGTTTTCGCCCTTTTTTATAAATTTGATGTAATTCTTAAGTTCTGTTTTAAACCAGATCAGTATGCCTCCGGAGTCTCTGCCTTGGGTTACACTTGGTAATTTATTGGAGGGGACCACCAGCTCAGTGTACCCTTGGGGACAGCCAGTGTGTCCTTTTCCTTTATACCAAGTTTCCTGTAAAATGATAATATCTAGGTCTTTAGTTTCATCTATGAACTCTGGGGTCCTACTTTTCACTTCTCGCAGTGAAGAGCGTAGACCTTGGATATTCCAGGTCGAAATATATAAGGATTTCATGTTAAGTTTGATCTTTTACTATGATAGGTTAAAGAGTGGTACGTGTTTGTCGTGTCTAAGTGTGGGAAAAAAAAGATCACATCAGTTGTCTACAAAAGTTAATACAATTTGGTTACAGTTCTTTCTATTAATTAGTCCTTGATCCATAAGGCGGAAGTAGATGCTGCTGCACATCTGCTTATTGTCTCTTAATGGATTGTTTCTGTCTGAGGTATTGCGTACGTCCTGTGCATCTCTCCCTCTGTCTGGCTGGGAGCAGTCCTATTCCCCTGTGGGACAGGAGTGGTGCAGGTCTGATATTGTTGTTTTTCATGGGGATCCTCTCTGGTCTCGGTTGGTGTGTTGGTGGTCCTTGTAGTGTTCCTGATATGTACCCCGCTGATCTCTGGTGGTCGGGGGGGGGTCCTCTTGGAGTCTGGGTATGGACCCGGTTAAAAGCGACGTCCTTCAGGGCTTTAGCAAAGATCGATATTCTTTGCCTTTGGATGTGGACGTGGTCGTAAAGACATTCCTCATCAAGGGTGGGGTGTTGGGCCAGGTGTACGTTGTGGTTTGATTCGCAGTCTCTTGCTATGCTGGCATTTATCTCATGAATTGTGTTGTTGTTGAAGTCTGTTCTCGGCAATATTGTGGAAACAGTGATTCTAGTGTTTGGAAATGTACTGCTTGCTTTCCTAATCATTGCTCTGAGCGATGTTGCTACTTCTTTCTGTTGGGTCTTTAGGTCATTTGTGCCCGTGTGTATTATTATGTGTTGGGGGGAGCCTAATCTGGCTTTGGTCAGCCATCCCATGGCTCTGTTTGTTGTTGGGCACCAGATCTTTTCTACTTTACTTCTAGGGAATAGCTTTTTCTCCCATAGAAATTTCCCATTTGAGTCTATGAGTATTACGACGTCAGCCTTGTTTGTGTTTACTGTCTGGTGGCTTTCGCTTGGACTCATAGTGTGTGTGCTGGGCTGGGGTGTCTGGTGTGTGCGTACCTCTTGTGAGCGGCCCGCTTGTGGTTCCACGGTGGTGGGGGAAGATTGCGAATCAGTATGCTGGTCGGTCTGTGTGGCACCCCTTGTATTGTGTGTCTGTTGCTTTTGTTCCGTGTGGGAGTGCAGCCGTTCCGTCCGGCTCTGTCTTGTCTTATCTCTAGCCTCTGGTTGCTGGTCTAATGGTGTTATCTCTCCTCTATGGCTCTCTTCTTTTTCCTGCAGCTCTTTCACCTGATTCCTAAGTAGATTCACCTGGTTCTCAAGTAGCTTCAGCTCTCTCTTGTGTCTCTCCCTCTCCTGATTTTGATAGTCATTCATTTTGAGGAAGTCCTCTCTAAGTTTAACCACCTCTATCTCTAATTGATTAAATTTATCTTTTGGTTGTATCTGGCTGTGTGATCCCGGGGTATGTGCCTGGTCGGCCCTGGAAGGCTCACTCACTTCCTGGCTAGGCTGGTCGGCCCTGGAGGGCTCACTCACTTCCTGACACCCATACTGTGACCCTCAGTCACTGACACCCATCCTGTGACCCTCAATCATTGACACCCATACCGTGACCCTCAGTCACTGACACCCATATTCTGACCCTCAATCACTGACACGCATCCTGTGACCCTCAATCACTGACATCCATCCTGTGACCCTCAATCACTGACCCCATACTGTGACCCTCAATCATTGACACCCATACTGTGACCCTCAGTCACTGACACCCATCCTGTGACCCTCAATCTCTGACACCCATAATGTGACCCTCAATCACTGACACCCATACTGTGACCCTCAGTCACTGACACCCACACTGTGACCCTCAATCATTGACACCCATCCTGTGACCCTCAATCATTGACACCCATACTGTGACCCTCAATCATTGACACCCATATTGTGACCCTCAATCATTCACATCCATCCTGTGACCCTCAATCACTGACACCCATCCTGTGACCCTCAATCACTGACACCCATCCTGTGACCCTCAATCACTGACACCCATACTGTGACCCTCAATCACTGACACCCATCCCGTGACCCTCAATCACTGACACCCATCCTGTGACCCTCAATCATTGACACCCATAATGTGACCCTCAGTCACTGACACCCATAATGTGACCCTCAATCACTGACACCCATCCTGTGACCCTCAATCACTGACACCGATACTGTGACCCTCAATCACTGACACCCATACTGTGACACTCAATCACTGACACCCATACTGTGACCCTGAATCACTGACACCCTTCCTGTGACCCTCAATCAATACAATACAATACAATGCAAATCGCTTTATTGGCATGATAAGGTACATCTTATGTTGCCAAAGCATCAAAATACATTTATGGTTGAACACATAAACGCGGTTCCATTCATACAGTGTATAAACAGGTATATCCCTGAGTTTATAAATATATTTTCGCCTTGTTTATATATACTCTTGTCTTAGTTTACTGGTTGTCCCTCTGTTCATGGCAAGCTGTAACATAGTGTGCCGCCAGTGTTACACAGCTTCTCTCCTCCCCCAGTAGGAATGGGAGTTTTTGGTTGTCAGTCAGATTTCTGAATTCAGGGCATATTTGTGAGAATTTTTGATAGAAATTCTCTCTGATGCCCTGATATTTTCCACAGGCTGTGAGGAAGTGCATCTCTGTCTCAACTACTCCCTGACTGCAGTGAGAGCATATCCTGTCTTCTCTTGGCAGCCTGGTCTGCCTGTGTCTGCCTTTTTTGATCGCTAGGCTATGTTCGCTAAGTCTGTACCTTGTCAAGGTTCTTCTCAGTTTGTTATCCTTTACCATGGTCAGGTAATCAGCTATGTTGTATTGTCTGTTTAGGGCCAAGTAGCAATTGAGTTTGCTTTGGGTTTTTGTTGTTTCTGCCCAATATGACAGATATTTTTCCTTTTGCTTAGCGACGATTGTGTTGGGTCGAATTCTTTGTGTTACCCTGTCACTGTCCTGGGGCTGGTTATTGTTAGTATTGTTATTAGTTACTTTATTGAGTCCCAGGACTAGTTGACTGAGGGTATTCTTCTTTATGGTCAGCTCTTGGCATTTCAGGGCGTCGTAGTGATAGCATTGGGGGTTGCTCATTTGTAGGTGATTCCAAAATTTGGTGGCTCTTTTTTGGATAGTGATTATTAATGGGTATTGGCCTAGTTCCGCCCTGCATGCGTTGTTTACTGTTTTCCTTTGAGTCCGGAGGATACTTTTACAGAATTCCGCATGTAGGATCTCAATTGGGTGTTTGTCCCATTTTGCAAAATCTTGTTGTGTTAGTGGTCCCCAGACCTCACTGCCATAGAGTGCAATTGGTTCAATTACTGATTTGAAAATTTTGAGCCAAATGCTAATTGGGATTTCTATTTGGATTGATTTTTTGATGGCATAGAAAGCCCTTCTTGCTTTCTCTTTCAGTTCATTCACAGCCAGTTTGAAGTTTCCCGTAGAACTGATTTTTAAGCCCAAGTATGTGTAGTGAGTGGTTTGTTCAATTTTGGTTGTTCCTACTGTGAAATTTATTGTGGGTCCATGTTGTTTGGATCTTTGCTGGAACACAAGGACTTTGGTTTTTGGGGGATTTATTGTCAGGGCCCAAGTCTGGCAGTACGACTCCAGCAGGTCCAGGTTCTGCTGTAGACCCTCCTTAGTTGGTGACAGCAGAACCAGGTCGTCGGCATAGAGGAGGAATTTAACCTTGGATTCATATAGGGTGAGGCCGGGTGCTGTAGATTGTTCAAGTAGTTTTGCCAATCCATTAATGTAAATATTAAAGAGTGTCGGTGAGATTGGCGAGCCCTGCGTCACCCCCCGCCCCTGTGGGAAGTATTTTGTTTGTTTGTCTCCAATTTTAACTGCACATTTATTGTTTGTATACATTGATTTAATTACATCATATGTTTTCCCTCCTACCCCGCTTTCGATAAGTTTCAGGAATAAACCGTCATGCCAGATGGAGTCGAAAGCCTTCTGGAAATCTACAAAGCATGCGTAGATTTTGCTTTTGTTATGGTGAACGTGTTTGTCAATTAGGGTCTGTAGGGTGAAGATATGATCGGATGTTCTATAGTTTGGCAGGAATCCAATTTGGCTTTTACTCAAGACATTGTGCTCTTCAAGGAAGTTTATAAGTCTTTTGTTTATGATGCTACAGAATACCTTCCCCAGGTTACTGTTTACACAGATGCCTCGATGGTTGTTTGGGTCGATTTTGTCCCCACTTTTGTATATGGGTGTTATGAGTCCTTTGTTCCAGATGTCAGGGAAATAACCGACACTCAGAACCAAGTTGAAGAGTTTTAGGATAGCCAGTTTCAGTTTGTCGTCTGCGTGTTTAATCATCTCGTTTAGTATGCCGTCTGTCCCGCAAGCTTTTCCTGGTCGCAGGTCCTTGAGTTTTTCAAGAAGTTCTTTTTCTGTTATTATGGCGTCTAGCAGGTTTTGGTTATCTTTTATGGCCATTTCAAGCTTTTCAAGTTTTTTGCGTATTTGGTGTTGCTCTGGTCCTAGTGTGTTTTTCTGGTATAATTTTTCAAAGTGGTTTACCCATGTGTCCCCATTTTGAATGGACAAATCGTCGTGTTGTTTTTTGTGTAGTGTTTTCAAGTTGTCCCAGAAACAATTCGACTCAATGGATTCCTCCATGGAGCTGAGTGTATTCTTAATAAATTGCTCTTTTTTGGTCCTGAGTGTGTTTCTGTATTGTGTTAGCGTCTGACAATAAGTAAGGCGTAATTCCTCGTTTTCTGGATGTCTGTGTTTTTGGTTTGATAGTTTTCTAAGTTTTTTCCTCATGTTATGGCAATCATGGTCAAACCATTTTTCATAGTTTTTTGTTTTGGGTTTGTTCTTGCGAGCTTTCAAGTTTGCATTTGTTGCCAAATTATCAAAAATATTGTTTAGTTTACTAACTGCCCGGTTTACGCCTTCTTTATTGTGAGTGTATATGTTATCCAGAAAGGTGTCTAAGAGAGCTTGAGTTGATGCATTGCTAATTGTTTTCTGGTATTTTTCCGTGTCGTTTTTGGCCCATCTGTACGATTTTTTGGTGTTGTACAGTTTACTGGGTTGTGTTTCTATGTTGTTTGTTTCTGTCTTTTTGAGAAACATAGTAATTTGACTGTGATCTGACAGTGTTGTTTGTGGTTTGACTGTGAATGCTCTGAAAGAGGATGGGTCCAAGTCTGTAATCATATAGTCTACTGTGCTGCAGCCAAGAGGTGAGCAGTAGGTCGATCTTCCTAGGAGGTCTCCTATGAACCTACCATTGACAATGTACAGACCCAGGTTTCGACAGAGCTGTAGTAGCTGTTTACCGTTGGTATTTGACTGCTTGTCGCAGTTATGCCTGTATGGAAGGGAAGGGATGTCAAAGTGGTTATTCCCGAATACGTAATTGTTTCCCTGATTATTGGTGAAGTCTGGTTCTTCGCCCGTTCTTGAATTGAGGTCCCCACAGATCAACACGTTCCCCTGGGCCTGGTATTGGATAATTTCCCCCTTCATGTTGGAGAAGGTGTCCTCTTTGTAGTACGGGGAATCGATTGGAGGGATATAAAGTGCGCAAATGTAAACATCTTGGGTGTTTGAGATAATCTCCCTCTCAAGTTTGAGCCACATATGGTTTTCGCCCTTTTTTATAAATTTGATGTAATTCTTAAGTTCTGTTTTAAACCAGATCAGTATGCCTCCGGAGTCTCTGCCTTGGGTTACACTTGGTAATTTATTGGAGGGGACCACTAGCTCAGTGTACCCTTGGGGACAGCCGGTGTGTCCTTTTCCTTTATACCAAGTTTCCTGTAAAATGATAATATCTAGATCTTTAGTTTCCTCTATGAACTCTGGGGTCCTACTCTTCACTTCTCGCAGTGAAGAGCGTAGACCTTGGATATTCCAGGTCGAAATATATAAGGATTTCATGTTAAGTTTTATCTTTTTCTATGATAGGTTAAAGAGTGGTACGTGTTTGTCGTGTCTAAGTGTGGGGAAAAAAAAAAGATCACCCCAGTTGTCTACAAAAGTTAATACAATTTGGTTACAGTTCTTTCTATTAATTAGTCCTTGATCCATAAGGCGGAAGTAGATGCTGCTGCACATCTGCTTATTGTCTCTTAATGGATTGTTTCTGTCTGAGGTATTGCGTACGTCCTGTGCATCTCTCCCTCTGTCTGGCTGGTAGCGGTCCTATTCCCCTGTGGGACAGGAGTGGTGCAGGTCTGATAATGTTGTTTTGCATGGGGATCCTCTCCGGTCTCGGTTGGTGTGGTGGTGGTCTTTGTAGTGTTCCTGATATGTACCCCGCTGATCTCTGGTGGTCGGGGGGGGCTCCTCTTGGAGTCTGGGTATGGACCCGGTTAAAAGCGACGTCCTTCAGGGCTTTAGCAAAGATCGATATTTTTTGCCTTTGGATGTGGACGTGGTCGTAAAGACATTCTTCATCGAGGGTGGGGTGTTGGGCCAGGTGTACGTTGTGGTTTGATTCGCATTCTGTTGCTATGCTGGCATTTATCTCATGAATTGTGTTGTTGTTGAAGTCTGTTCTCGGCAATATTGTGGAAACAGTGATTCTAGTGTTTGGAAATGTACTGCTTGCCTTCCTAATCATTGCTCTGAGCGATGTTGCTACCTCTTTCTGTTTGGCCTTTAGGTCATTTGTGCCCGTGTGTATTATTATGTGTTGGGGGGAGCCTAATCTGGCTTTGGTCAGCCATCCCATGGCTCTGTCTGTTGTTGGGCACCAAATCTTTTCTACTTTACTTCTAGGGAAAAGCTTTTTCTCCCATAGAAATTTGCCATTTGAGTCTATGAGTATTACGACGTCAGCCTTGTTTGTGTTTACTGTCTGGTGGCTTTCGCCTGGACTCATAGTGTGTGTGCTGGGCTGGGGTGTCTGGTGTGTGCGTACCTCTTGTGAGCGGCTCGCTTGTGGTTCCATGGTGGTGGGGGAAGATTGCGAGTCAGCATGCTGGTCGGTCTGTGTGGCACCCCTTGTATTGTGTGTCTGTTGCTTTTGTTCCGTGTGGGAGTGCAGCCGTTCCGTCCGGCTCTGTCTTGTCTTATCTCTAGTCTCTGGTTGCTGGTCTAATGGTGTTTTCTCTCCTCTATGGCTCTCTTCTTTTTCCTGCAGCTCTTTCACCTGATTCTTAAGTAGATTCACCTGGTTATCAAGTCTATTCAGCTCTCTCTTGTGTCTCTCCCTCTCCTGCTTTTGTTTGTCATTCAATTTGAGGACCTCCTCTCTAAGTTTAACCATCTCTATCTCTAATTGATAAAATTTATCTTTTGGTTGTATCTGGCTGTGTGATCCCGGGGTATGTGTCTGGTCGGCCCTGGAAGGCTCACTCACTTCCTGGCTAAGCTGGTCGGCCCTGGAAGGCTCACTCACTTCCTGGCTATGCTGCTCTTCTCTTGGTGGGCTGGGAATGGTAGGGGAACTATGTGTGGCTTCCTCCGTGGTAGTTATGCTGGGGTTTGTCAGTTGTATCGTGTGGCTGTGGTTCCCCGGGGTTAGTGTCTGGTTTGAACTGTGTGGCTCGTTCATCCCTTGACCATGCAGATTTTCTCCTGGTAAGTTGTCAATGTTGGGGGGAGTGCGGGCCACTCTGGGGCTGTTCATTCCCCTCGTAGTTGATCTTTTCAGTGTCCTGAAGGCCGTTGCAAATTTGTCGAGGTTGCCTTGCACTAATATTGTTCCGGTATTGTACGCGTTGACAGTCGTGATTGAACTGTCTCCTGGTGTGTTAATTTTCATTATGGACCCATTTGCGGTATTTTTTAGCTTAACACTGGTATAGTGTGATTTTATTGCTCTGATCCATGCCGCTGGCTGATCTGAGTAGAATATGAGGTTACTTTTTGTCCCATTGTTGTAACAGTCAGTAAAGAGAGTTTCTGGTTTTTCTCTCATCTGAGCATGCTTGATCGTTTTTATAGCTTTTTTTGTGGTGTTGGGGGGAATCTGGAAGCGGGGCTGTTGTGGATCTTCTGATTCGCTCATTTTTGGTAAAGTATTGTTGATCTTAGAATAAGCTTTTCTGGGGCCCTGGGTTTGGTGTTACCCTCTCCCTGTTCGCGAACTTTCCATCCTGTGACCCTCAATCACTGACACCCACACTGTGACCTTCAATCATTGACTTCGATCCTGTGACCCTCAGTCACTGACACCCATCCTGTGACCCTCAATCACTGACGCCCATATTGTGACCCTCAATCATTGACACCCATATTGTGCCCCTCAATCACTGACACCCATACTGTGACCCTCAGTCAATGACACCCATACTGTGACCCTCAATCACTGACACCCATCCTGTGACCCTCAATCATTGACAGCCATACTCTGACCCTCAATCACTGACACCCATCCTGTGACCCTCAGGCACTGACACCCATCCTGTGACCCTCAGTCACTGACACCCATACTGTGACCCTCAGTCACTGACGCCCATCCTGTGGCCCTCAATCATTCACAGCCATACTCTGACACTCAATCACTGACACCCATCCTGTGACCCTCAATCATTGACACCCATCCTGTGACCCTCAGTCACTGACACCCATACTGTGACCCTCAATCATTGACACCCATAATTTGACCCTCAATCAATGACACCCATCCTGTGACCCTCAGTCACTGACACCCATACTGTGACCCTCAATCACTGACACCCATATTGTGACCCTCAGTCAATGACACCCATACTCTGACCCTCAGTCACTGACACCCATACTGTGACCCTCAATCACTGACACCCATACTGTGACCCTCAATCACTGACACCCATACTGTGACCCTCAATCATTGACACCCATACTGTGACCCTCAATCACTGACACCCATACTGTGACCCTCAATCATTGGCACCCATACTGTGACCCTCAATCACTGACACCCATACTGTGACCCTCAATCACTGACACCCATACTGTGACCCTCAATCATTGACACCCATACTGTGACCCTCAATCACTGACACCCATACTGTGACCCTCAATCACTGACACCCATACTGTGACCCTCAATCATTGACACCCATACTGTGACCCTCAATCATTGGCACCCATATTGTGACCCTCAATCACTGACACCCATACTGTGACCCTCAATCACTGACACCCATACTGTGACCCTCAATCATTGACACCCATACTGTGACCCTCAATCACTGACACCCATAGCGTGACCCTCAATCATTGACACCCATACTGTGACCCTCAATCACTGACACCCATACTGTGACCCTCAATCACTGACACCCATACTGTGACCCTCAATCATTGACACCCATACTGTGACCCTCAGTCACTGACACCCATCCTGTGACCCTCAATCACTGACACCCATACTGTGACCCTCAGTCACTGACACCCATACTGTGACCCTCAGTCACTGACACCCATCCTGTGACCCTCAATCATTGACACCCATCCTGTGACACTCAATCACTGACACCCATACTGTGACCCTCAGTCACTGACACCCATCCTGTGACCCTCAATCTCTGACACCCATACTGTGACCCTCAATCATTGACACCCATACTGTGACCCTCAATCACTGACACCCATACCGTGACCCTCAGTCACTGACACCCATATTCTGACCCTCAATCACTGACACGCATCCTGTGACCCTCAATCACTGACATCCATCCTGTGACCCTCAATCACTGACCCCATACTGTGACCCTCAATCATTGACACCCATACTGTGACCCTCAGTCACTGACACCCATCCTGTGACCCTCAATCTCTGACACCCATAATGTGACCCTCAATCACTGACACCCATACTGTGACCCTCAGTCACTGACACCCACACTGTGACCCTCAATCATTGACACCCATCCTGTGACCCTCAATCATTGACACCCATACTGTGACCCTCAATCATTGACACCCATATTGTGACCCTCAATCATTCACATCCATCCTGTGACCCTCAATCACTGACACCCATCCTGTGACCCTCAATCACTGACACCCATCCTGTGACCCTCAATCACTGACACCCATACTGTGACCCTCAATCACTGACACCCATCCCGTGACCCTCAATCACTGACACCCATCCTGTGACCCTCAATCATTGACACCCATAATGTGACCCTCAGTCACTGACACCCATAATGTGACCCTCAATCACTGACACCCATCCTGTGACCCTCAATCACTGACACCGATACTGTGACCCTCAATCACTGACACCCATACTGTGACACTCAATCACTGACACCCATACTGTGACCCTGAATCACTGACACCCTTCCTGTGACCCTCAATCAATACAATACAATACAATACAAATCGCTTTATTGGCATGATAAGGTACATCTTATGTTGCCAAAGCATCAAAATACATTTATGGTTGAACACATAAACGCGGTTCCATTCATACAGTGTATAAACAGGTATATCCCTGAGTTTATAAATATATTTTCGCCTTGTTTATATATACTCTTGTCTTAGTTTACTGGTTGTCCCTCTGTTCATGGCAAGCTGTAACATAGTGTGCCGCCAGTGTTACACAGCTTCTCTCCTCCCCCAGTAGGAATGGGAGTTTTTGGTTGTCAGTCAGATTTCTGAATTCAGGGCATATTTGTGAGAATTTTTGATAGAAATTCTCTCTGATGCCCTGATATTTTCCACAGGCTGTGAGGAAGTGCATCTCTGTCTCAACTACTCCCTGACTGCAGTGAGAGCATATCCTGTCTTCTCTTGGCAGCCTGGTCTGCCTGTGTCTGCCTTTTTCGATCGCTAGGCTATGTTCGCTAAGTCTGTACCTTGTCAAGGTTCTTCTCAGTTTGTTATCCTTTACCATGGTCAGGTAATCAGCTGTGTTGTATTGTCTGTTTAGGGCCAAGTAGCAATTGAGTTTGCTTTGGGTTTTTGTTGTTTCTGCCCAATATGACAGATATTTTTCCTTTTGCTTAGCGACGATTGTGTTGGGTCGAATTCTTTGTGTTACCCTGTCACTGTCCTGGGGCTGGTTATTGTTAGTATTGTTATTAGTTACTTTATTGAGTCCCAGGACTAGTTGACTGAGGGTATTCTTCTTTATGGTCAGCTCTTGGCATTTCAGGGCGTCGTAGTGATAGCATTGGGGGTTGCTCATTTGTAGGTGATTCCAAAATTTGGTGGCTCTTTTTTGGATAGTGATTATTAATGGGTATTGGCCTAGTTCCGCCCTGCATGCGTTGTTTACTGTTTTCCTTTGAGTCCGGAGGATACTTTTACAGAATTCCGCATGTAGGATCTCAATTGGGTGTTTGTCCCATTTTGCAAAATCTTGTTGTGTTAGTGGTCCCCAGACCTCACTGCCATAGAGTGCAATTGGTTCAATTACTGATTTGAAAATTTTGAGCCAAATGCTAATTGGGATTTCTATTTGGATTGATTTTTTGATGGCATAGAAAGCCCTTCTTGCTTTCTCTTTCAGTTCATTCACAGCCAGTTTGAAGTTTCCCGTAGAACTGATTTTTAAGCACAAGTATGTGTAGTGAGTGGTTTGTTCAATTTTGGTTGTTCCTACTGTGAAATTTATTGTGGGTCCATGTTGTTTGGATCTTTGCTGGAACACAAGGACTTTGGTTTTTTGGGGATTTATTGTCAGGGCCCAAGTCTGGCAGTACGACTCCAGCAGGTCCAGGTTCTGCTGTAGACCCTCCTTAGTTGGTGACAGCAGAACCAGATCGTCGGCATAGAGGAGGAATTTAACCTTGGATTCATATAGGGTGAGGCCGGGTGCTGTAGATTGTTCAAGTAGTTTTGCCAATCCATTAATGTAAATATTAAAGAGTGTCGGTGAGATTGGCGAGCCCTGCGTCACCCCCCGCCCCTGTGGGAAGTATTTTGTTTGTTTGTCTCCAATTTTAACTGCACATTTATTGTTTGTATACATTGATTTAATTACATCATATGTTTTCCCTCCTACCCCGCTTTCGATAAGTTTCAGGAATAAACCATCATGCCAGATGGAGTCGAAAGCCTTCTGGAAATCTACAAAGCATGCGTAGATTTTGCTTTTGTTATGGTGAACGTGTTTGTCAATTAGGGTCTGTAGGGTGAAGATATGATCGGATGTTCTATAGTTTGGCAGGAATCCAATTTGGCTTTTACTCAAGACATTGTGCTCTTCAAGGAAGTTTATAAGTCTTTTGTTTATGATGCTACAGAATACCTTCCCCAGGTTACTGTTTACACAGATGCCTCGATAGTTGTTTGGGTCGATTTTGTCCCCACTTTTGTATATGGGTGTTATGAGTCCTTTGTTCCAGATGTCAGGGAAATAACCGACACTCAGAACCAAGTTGAAGAGTTTTAGGATAGCCAGTTTCAGTTTGTCGTCTGCGTGTTTAATCATCTCGTTTAGTATGCCGTCTGTCCCGCAAGCTTTTCCTGGTCGCAGGTCCTTGAGTTTTTCAAGAAGTTCTTTTTCTGTTATTATGGCGTCTAGCGGGTTTTGGTTATCTTTTATGGCCATTTCAAGCTTTTCAAGTTTTTTGCGTATTTGGTGTTGCTCTGGTCCTAGTGTGTTTTTCTGGTATAATTTTTCAAAGTGGTTTACCCATGTGTCCCCATTTTGAATGGACAAATCGTCGTGTTGTTTTTTGTGTAGTGTTTTCAAGTTGTCCCAGAAACAATTCGACTCAATGGATTCCTCCATGGAGCTGAGTGTATTCTTAATAAATTGCTCTTTTTTGGTCCTGAGTGTGTTTCTGTATTGTGTTAGCGTCTGACAATAAGTAAGGCGTAATTCCTCGTTTTCTGGATGTCTGTGTTTTTGGTTTGATAGTTTTCTAAGTTTTTTCCTCATGTTATGGCAATCATGGTCAAACCATTTTTCATAGTTTTTTGTTTTGGGTTTGTTCTTGCGAGCTTTCAAGTTTGCATTTGTTGCCAAATTATCAAAAATATTGTTTAGTTTACTAACTGCCCGGTTTACGCCTTCTTTATTGTGAGTGTATATGTTATCCAGAAAGGTGTCTAAGAGAGCTTGAGTTGATGCATTGCTAATTGTTTTCTGGTATTTTTCCGTGTCGTTTTTGGCCCATCTGTACGATTTTTTGGTGTTGTACAGTTTACTGGGTTGTGTTTCTATGTTGTTTGTTTCTGTCTTTTTGAGAAACATAGTAATTTGACTGTGATCTGACAGTGTTGTTTGTGGTTTGACTGTGAACGCTCTGAAAGAGGATGGGTCCAAGTCTGTAATCATATAGTCTACTGTGCTGCAGCCAAGAGGTGAGCAGTAGGTCGATCTTCCTAGGAGGTCTCCTATGAACCTACCATTGACAATGTACAGACCCAGGTTTCGACAGAGCTGTAGTAGCTGTTTACCGTTGGTATTTGACTGCTTGTCGCAGTTATGCCTGTATGGAAGGGAAGGGATGTCAAAGTGGTTATTCCCGAATACGTAATTGTTTCCCTGATTATTGGTGAAGTCTGGTTCTTCGCCCGTTCTTGAATTGAGGTCCCCACAGATCAACACGTTCCCCTGGGCCTGGTATTGGATAATTTCCCCCTCCATGTTGGAGAAGGTGTCCTCTTTGTAGTACGGGGAATCGATTGGAGGGATATAAAGTGCGCAAATGTAAACATCTTGGGTGTTTGAGATAATCTCCCTCTCAAGTTTGAGCCACATATGGTTTTCGCCCTTTTTTATAAATTTGATGTAATTCTTAAGTTCTGTTTTAAACCAGATCAGTATGCCTCCGGAGTCTCTGCCTTGGGTTACACTTGGTAATTTATTGGAGGGGACCACTAGCTCAGTGTACCCTTGGGGACAGCCGGTGTGTCCTTTTCCTTTATACCAAGTTTCCTGTAAAATGATAATATCTAGATCTTTAGTTTCCTCTATGAACTCTGGGGTCCTACTCTTCACTTCTCGCAGTGAAGAGCGTAGACCTTGGATATTCCAGGTCGAAATATATAAGGATTTCATGTTAAGTTTTATCTTTTTCTATGATAGGTTAAAGAGTGGTACGTGTTTGTCGTGTCTAAGTGTGGGGAAAAAAAAAAGATCACCCCAGTTGTCTACAAAAGTTAATACAATTTGGTTACAGTTCTTTCTATTAATTAGTCCTTGATCCATAAGGCGGAAGTAGATGCTTCTGCACATCTGCTTATTGTCTCTTAATGGATTGTTTCTGTCTGAGGTATTGCGTACGTCCTGTGCATCTCTCCCTCTGTCTGGCTGGTAGCGGTCCTATTCCCCTGTGGGACAGGAGTGGTGCAGGTCTGATAATGTTGTTTTGCATGGGGATCCTCTCCGGTCTCGGTTGGTGTGGTGGTGGTCTTTGTAGTGTTCCTGATATGTACCCCGCTGATCTCTGGTGGTCGGGGGGGGTCCTCTTGGAGTCTGGGTATGGACCCGGTTAAAAGCGACGTCCTTCAGGGCTTTAGCAAAGATCGATATTTTTTGCCTTTGGATGTGGACGTGGTCGTAAAGACATTCTTCATCGAGGGTGGGGTGTTGGGCCAGGTGTACGTTGTGGTTTGATTCGCATTCTGTTGCTATGCTGGCATTTATCTCATGAATTGTGTTGTTGTTGAAGTCTGTTCTCGGCAATATTGTGGAAACAGTGATTCTAGTGTTTGGAAATGTACTGCTTGCCTTCCTAATCATTGCTCTGAGCGATGTTGCTACCTCTTTCTGTTTGGCCTTTAGGTCATTTGTGCCCGTGTGTATTATTATGTGTTGGGGGGAGCCTAATCTGGCTTTGGTCAGCCATCCCATGGCTCTGTCTGTTGTTGGGCACCAAATCTTTTCTACTTTACTTCTAGGGAAGAGCTTTTTCTCCCATAGAAATTTCCCATTTGAGTCTATGAGTATTACGACGTCAGCCTTGTTTGTGTTTACTGTCTGGTGGCTTTCGCCTGGACTCATAGTGTGTGTGCTGGGCTGGGGTGTCTGGTGTGTGCGTACCTCTTGTGAGCGGCTCGCTTGTGGTTCCATGGTGGTGGGGGAAGATTGCGAGTCAGCATGCTGGTCGGTCTGTGTGGCACCCCTTGTATTGTGTGTCTGTTGCTTTTGTTCCGTGTGGGAGTGCAGCCGTTCCGTCCGGCTCTGTCTTGTCTTATCTCTAGTCTCTGGTTGCTGGTCTAATGGTGTTTTCTCTCCTCTATGGCTCTCTTCTTTTTCCTGCAGCTCTTTCACCTGATTCTTAAGTAGATTCACCTGGTTATCAAGTCTATTCAGCTCCCTCTTGTGTCTCTCCCTCTCCTGCTTTTGTTTGTCATTCAATTTGAGGACCTCCTCTCTAAGTTTAACCATCTCTATCTCTAATTGATAAAATTTATCTTTTGGTTGTATCTGGCTGTGTGATCCCGGGGTATGTGTCTGGTCGGCCCTGGAAGGCTCACTCACTTCCTGGCTAAGCTGGTCGGCCCTGGAAGGCTCACTCACTTCCTGGCTATGCTGCTCTTCTCTTGGTGGGCTGGGAATGGTAGGGGAACTATGTGTGGCTTCCTCCGTGGTAGTTATGCTGGGGTTTGTCAGTTGTGACCCTCAATCACTGACACCCATACTGTGACCCTCAATCATTGGCACCCATCCTGTGACCCTCAATCACTGACACCCATACTGTGACCCTCAATCACTGACACCCATACTGTGACCCTCAATCACTGACACCCATACTGTGACCCTCAGTCACTGACACCCATACTGTGACACTCAATCACTGACACCCATACTGTGACCCTCAATGACTGACACCCATACTGTGACCCTCAATCACGGGCACCCATACTGTGACCCTCAATCACGGACACCCATACTGTGACCCTCAATCACTGACACCCATACTGTGACCCTCAATCACTGACACCCATACTGTGACCCTCAAACACTGACACACATACTGTGACCCTCAGTCACTGACACCCATACTGTGACCCTCAATCACTGACACCCATACTGTGACCCTCAATCACTGACACCCATACTGTGACCCTCAAACACTGACACCCTTACTGTGACCCTCAGTCACAGACACCCGTACTGTGACCTTCAATCTCTGACACCCATACTGTGACCCTCAATCACTGACACCCATACTGTGACCCTCAATCACTCACACCCATACTGTGACCCTCAATCATTGACACCCATCCTGTGACCCTCAATCATTGACACCCATCCTGTAACACTCAATCACTGACACCCATACTCTGACCCTCAATCACTGACACCCACACTGTGACCCTCAATCAATGGCACCCATACTGTGACCCTCAATCACTGACACCCATATTGTGACCCTCAATCTCTGACACCCATACTGTGACCCTCAATCACTGACACCCATCTTGTGACCCTCAATCACTGACACCCATACTGTGACCCTCCATCACTGACACCCATACTGTGACCCTCAGTCACTGACACCCATACTGTGACCCTCAATCTCTGACACCCATCCTGTGACCCTCAATCACTAACACCCATACTGTGACCCTCAATCACTGACACCCATACTGTGACCCTCAGTCACTGACACCCATACTGTGACCCTCAGTCACTGACACCAATACTGTGACCCTCAATCACTGACACCCATACTGTGACCCTCAATCACTGACACCCATACTGTGACCCTCAATCACGGACACCCATACTGTGACCTTCAATCACTGACACCCATACTGTGACCCTCAATCACTGACACCCATACTGTGACCCTCAGTCACTGACCCCCATACTGTGACCCTCAGTCACTGACACCCATCCTGTGACCCTCAATCATTGACACCCATACTGTGACCCTCAATCATTGACACCCATCCTGTGACCCTCAATCACTGACACCCATACTGTGACGCTCTGTCACTGACACCCATACAGTGGCCCTCAATCACTGACACCCATCCTGTGACCCTCAATCACTGACACCCATACTGTGACACTCTGTCACTGACACCCATACTGTGACCCTGAATCATTGACACCCATCCTGTGACCATCAATCACTGACACCCATACCGTGACCCTCAATCATTGGCACCCATATTGTGACCCTGAATCACTGACGCCCATACTGTGACCGTCAATCATTGACACCCATACTGTGACCCTCAATCATTGACACCCATACTGTGACCCTCAATCATTGACAACCATACTGTGACCCTCAATCACTGACAACCATCCTGTGACCCTCAATCATTGACAACCATACTGTGAACCTCAATCACTGACAGCCATACTGTGACCCTCAATCACTGACACCCATCCTGTGACCCTCAATCACTGACACCCATCCTGTGACCCTCAATCACTGACACCCATCCTGTGACCCTCAATCACTGACACCCATCCTGTGACCCTCAATCACTGACACCCATCCTGTGACCCTCAATCATTGGCACCCATCCTGTGACCCTGAATCATTGACACCCATACTGTGACCCTCAATCATTGACACCCATATTGTGACGCTCAATCAGTGACACCCATACTGTGACCCACAATCACTGACACCCATCCTGTGACCCTCAATCACTGACACCCATACTGTGACCCTCAGTCACTGACACCCATACTGTGACCCTCAATCACTGACACCCATACTGTGACCCTCAATCACGGACACCCATACTGTGACCCTCAATCACTGACACCCATACTGTGACCCTCAATCACTGACACCCATACTGTGACCCTCAATCACTGACACCCATACTGTGACCCTCAGTCACTGACACCCATACTGTGACCCTCAATCTCTGACACCCATACTGTGACCCACAATCACTGACACCCATACTGTGACCCTCAATCATTGGCACTCATACTGTGACTCTCAATCACTGACACCCATCCTGTGACCCTCAATCATTGGCACCCATACTGTGACCCTCAATCATTGACACCCATACTGTGACCCTCAATCACTGACACCCATACTGTGACCCTCAATCATTGGCACCCATCCTGTCACCCTCAATCATTGACACCCATTCTGTGACCCTCAATCACTGACACCCATACTGTGACCCTCATTCATTGGCACCCATACTGTGACCTTCATTCACTGACACCCATACTGTGACCCTCAATCATTGACACCCATACTGTGACCCTCAATCATTGACACCCATACTGTGACCCTGAATCATTGACACCCATACTGTGACCCTCAATCACTGACACCCATCCTGTGACCCTCAATCACTGACACCCATACTGTGACCCTCAATCATTGGCACACATACTGTGACCCTCAATCATTGAAACCCATACTGTGACCCTCAATCATTGACACCCATACTGTGACCCTCAATCACTGACACCCATACTGTGACACTCAATCATTGGCACCCATACTGTGACCCTCAATCATTGAAACCCATACTGTGACCCTCAATCATTGACACCCATACTGTGACCCTCAATCATTGACACCCATCCTGTGACCCTCAATCACTGACACCCATACTGTGACACTCTGTCACTGACACCCATACTGTGACCCTCAATCATTGACACCCATCCTGTGACCCTCAATTACTGACACCCATACCGTGACCCTGAATCATTGGCACCCATACTGTGACTCTCAATCACTGACAACCATACTGTGACACTCAATCATTGGCACCCATACTGTGACCCTCAATCATTGACACCCATATTGTGACCCTCAATCATTGACATCCATCCTGTGACCCTCAATCACTGACACCCATCCTGTGACCCTCAATCACTGACACCCATACTGTGACCCTGAATCACTGACACCCATACTGTGACCCTCAATCATTGACACCCATACTGTGACCCTCAGTCATTGGCACCCATCCTGTGACCCTCACTCACTGACACCCATCCTGTGACTCTCAATCACTGACACCTATCCTGTGACTCTCAATCACTGACACCCACACTGTGACCCTCAATCACTGACACCCATCCTGTGACCCTCAATCACTGACACCTATCCTGTGACCCTCAATCACTGACACCCATACTGTGACCCTCAATCACTGACACCCATCCTGTGACCCTCAATCACTGACACCCATCCTGTGACCCTCAATCATTGACACACATCCTGTGACACTAAATCACTGACACCCATACTGTGACCCTCAATCACTGATACCCATACAGTGACCCTCAATCATTGACACCCATACTGTGACCCTTAATCACTGACACCCATACTGTGACCCTCAATCACTGACACCCATCCTGTGACCCTCAACCACTGACACCCATCCTGTGACCCTCAATCATTGACACCCATACTGTGACCCTCAGTCACTGACACCCATAATGTGACCCTCAATCACTGACACCCATCCTGTGACCATCAATCACTGACACCCATACTGTGACCCTCAATCACTGACACCCATACTGTGACCCTCAATCACTGACGCCCATACTGTGTCCCTCAATCACTGACACCCATACTGTGACCCTCAGTCAGTGACACCCATACTGTGACACTCAATCATTGGCATCCATCCTGTGACCCTCAATCTCTGACACCCATACTGTGACCCTCAATCACTGACACCCATACTGTGACCCTCAATCTCTGACACCCATACTGTGACCCTCAATCACTGACACCCATACTGTGACCCTCAATCATTGGCACCCATCCTGTGACCCTCAATCACTGACACCCATACTGTGACCCTCAATCACTGACACCCATACTGTGACCCTCAATCACTGACACCCATACTGTGACCCTCAGTCACTGACACCCATACTCTGACCCTCAATCACTGACACCCATACTGTGACCCTCAATGACTGACACCCATACTGTGACCCTCAATCACGGGCACCCATACTGTGACCCTCAATCAATACAATACAATACAATACAAATCGCTTTATTGGCATGATAAGGTACATCTTATGTTGCCAAAGCATCAAAATACATTTATGGTTGAACACATAAACGCGGTTCCATTCATACAGTGTATAAACAGGTATATCCCTGAGTTTATAAATATATTTTCGCCTTGTTTATATATACTCTTGTCTTAGTTTACTGGTTGTCCCTCTGTTCATGGCAAGCTGTAACATAGTGTGCCGCCAGTGTTACACAGCTTCTCTCCTCCCCCAGTAGGAATGGGAGTTTTTGGTTGTCAGTCAGATTTCTGAATTCAGGGCATATTTGTGAGAATTTTTGATAGAAATTCTCTCTGATGCCCTGATATTTTCCACAGGCTGTGAGGAAGTGCATCTCTGTCTCAACTACTCCCTGACTGCAGTGAGAGCATATCCTGTCTTCTCTTGGCAGCCTGGTCTGCCTGTGTCTGCCTTTTTCGATCGCTAGGCTATGTTCGCTAAGTCTGTACCTTGTCAAGGTTCTTCTCAGTTTGTTATCCTTTACCATGGTCAGGTAATCAGCTATGTTGTATTGTCTGTTTAGGGCCAAGTAGCAATTGAGTTTGCTTTGGGTTTTTGTTGTTTCTGCCCAATATGACAGATATTTTTCCTTTTGCTTAGCGACGATTGTGTTGGGTCGAATTCTTTGTGTTACCCTGTCACTGTCCTGGGGCTGGTTATTGTTAGTATTGTTATTAGTTACTTTATTGAGTCCCAGGACTAGTTGACTGAGGGTATTCTTCTTTATGGTCAGCTCTTGGCATTTCAGGGCGTCGTAGTGATAGCATTGGGGGTTGCTCATTTGTAGGTGATTCCAAAATTTGGTGGCTCTTTTTTGGATAGTGATTATTAATGGGTATTGGCCTAGTTCCGCCCTGCATGCGTTGTTTACTGTTTTCCTTTGAGTCCGGAGGATACTTTTACAGAATTCCGCATGTAGGATCTCAATTGGGTGTTTGTCCCATTTTGCAAAATCTTGTTGTGTTAGTGGTCCCCAGACCTCACTGCCATAGAGTGCAATTGGTTCAATTACTGATTTGAAAATTTTGAGCCAAATGCTAATTGGGATTTCTATTTGGATTGATTTTTTGATGGCATAGAAAGCCCTTCTTGCTTTCTCTTTCAGTTCATTCACAGCCAGTTTGAAGTTTCCCGTAGAACTGATTTTTAAGCCCAAGTATGTGTAGTGAGTGGTTTGTTCAATTTTGGTTGTTCCTACTGTGAAATTTATTGTGGGTCCATGTTGTTTGGATCTTTGCTGGAACACAAGGACTTTGGTTTTTTGGGGATTTATTGTCAGGGCCCAAGTCTGGCAGTACGACTCCAGCAGGTCCAGGTTCTGCTGTAGACCCTCCTTAGTTGGTGACAGCAGAACCAGGTCGTCGGCATAGAGGAGGAATTTAACCTTGGATTCATATAGGGTGAGGCCGGGTGCTGTAGATTGTTCAAGTAGTTTTGCCAATCCATTAATGTAAATATTAAAGAGTGTCGGTGAGATTGGCGAGCCCTGCATCACCCCCCGCCCCTGTGGGAAGTATTTTGTTTGTTTGTCTCCAATTTTAACTGCACATTTATTGTTTGTATACATTGATTTAATTACATCATATGTTTTCCCTCCTACCCCGCTTTCGATAAGTTTCAGGAATAAACCGTCATGCCAGATGGAGTCGAAAGCCTTCTGGAAATCTACAAAGCATGCGTAGATTTTGCTTTTGTTATGGTGAACGTGTTTGTCAATTAGGGTCTGTAGGGTGAAGATATGATCGGATGTTCTATAGTTTGGCAGGAATCCAATTTGGCTTTTACTCAAGACATTGTGCTCCTCAAGGAAGTTTATAAGTCTTTTGTTTATGATGCTACAGAATACCTTCCCCAGGTTACTGTTTACACAGATGCCTCGATAGTTGTTTGGGTCGATTTTGTCCCCACTTTTGTATATGGGTGTTATGAGTCCTTTGTTCCAGATGTCAGGGAAATAACCGACACTCAGAACCAAGTTGAAGAGTTTTAGGATAGCCAGTTTCAGTTTGTCGTCTGCGTGTTTAATCATCTCGTTTAGTATGCCGTCTGTCCCGCAAGCTTTTCCTGGTCGCAGGTCCTTGAGTTTTTCAAGAAGTTCTTTTTCTGTTATTATGGCGTCTAGCGGGTTTTGGTTATCTTTTATGGCCATTTCAAGCTTTTCAAGTTTTTTGCGTATTTGGTGTTGCTCTGGTCCTAGTGTGTTTTTCTGGTATAATTTTTCAAAGTGGTTTACCCATGTGTCCCCATTTTGAATGGACAAATCATCGTGTTGTTTTTTGTGTAGTGTTTTCAAGTTGTCCCAGAAACAATTCGACTCAATGGATTCCTCCATGGAGCTGAGTGTATTCTTAATAAATTGCTCTTTTTTGGTCCTGAGTGTGTTTCTGTATTGTGTTAGCGTCTGACAATAAGTAAGGCGTAATTCCTCGTTTTCTGGATGTCTGTGTTTTTGGTTTGATAGTTTTCTAAGTTTTTTCCTCATGTTATGGCAATCATGGTCAAACCATTTTTCATAGTTTTTTGTTTTGGGTTTGTTCTTGCGAGCTTTCAAGTTTGCATTTGTTGCCAAATTATCAAAAATATTGTTTAGTTTACTAACTGCCCGGTTTACGCCTTCTTTATTGCGAGTGTATATGTTATCCAGAAAGGTGTCTAAGAGAGCTTGAGTTGATGCATTGCTAATTGTTTTCTGGTATTTTTCCGTGTCGTTTTTGGCCCATCTGTATGATTTTTTGGTGTTGTACAGTTTACTGGGTTGTGTTTCTATGTTGTTTGTTTCTGTCTTTTTGAGAAACATAGTAATTTGACTGTGATCTGACAGTGTTGTTTGTGGTTTGACTGTGAATGCTCTGAAAGAGGATGGGTCCAAGTCTGTAATCATATAGTCTACTGTGCTGCAGCCAAGAGGTGAGCAGTAGGTCGATCTTCCTAGGAGGTCTCCTATGAACCTACCATTGACAATGTACAGACCCAGGTTTCGACAGAGCTGTAGTAGCTGTTTACCGTTGGTATTTGACTGCTTGTCGCAGTTATGCCTGTATGGAAGGGAAGGGATGTCAAAGTGGTTATTCCCGAATACGTAATTGTTTCCCTGATTATTGGTGAAGTCTGGTTCTTCGCCCGTTCTTGAATTGAGGTCCCCACAGATCAACACGTTCCCCTGGGCCTGGTATTGGATAATTTCCCCCTCCATGTTGGAGAAGGTGTCCTCTTTGTAGTACGGGGAATCGATTGGAGGGATATAAAGTGCGCAAATGTAAACATCTTGGGTGTTTGAGATAATCTCCCTCTCAAGTTTGAGCCAGATATGGTTTTCGCCCTTTTTTATAAATTTGATGTAATTCTTAAGTTCTGTTTTAAACCAGATCAGTATGCCTCCGGAGTCTCTGCCTTGGGTTACACTTGGTAATTTATTGGAGGGGACCACTAGCTCAGTGTACCCTTGGGGACAGCCGGTGTGTCCTTTTCCTTTATACCAAGTTTCCTGTAAAATGATAATATCTAGATCTTTAGTTTCCTCTATGAACTCTGGGGTCCTACTCTTCACTTCTCGCAGTGAAGAGCGTAGACCTTGGATATTCCAGGTCGAAATATATAAGGATTTCATGTTAAGTTTTATCTTTTTCTATGATAGGTTAAAGAGTGGTACGTGTTTGTCGTGTCTAAGTGTGGGGGAAAAAAAAGATCACCCCAGTTGTCTACAAAAGTTAATACAATTTGGTTACAGTTCTTTCTATTAATTAGTCCTTGATCCATAAGGCGGAAGTAGATGCTGCTGCACATCTGCTTATTGTCTCTTAATGGATTGTTTCTGTCTGAGGTATTGCGTACGTCCTGTGCATCTCTCCCTCTGTCTGGCTGGTAGCGGTCCTATTCCCCTGTGGGACAGGAGTGGTGCAGGTCTGATAATGTTGTTTTGCATGGGGATCCTCTCCGGTCTCGGTTGGTGTGGTGGTGGTCTTTGTAGTGTTCCTGATATGTACCCCGCTGATCTCTGGTGGTCGGGGGGGGGGGGTCCTCTTGGAGTCTGGGTATGGACCCGGTTAAAAGCGACGTCCTTCAGGGCTTTAGCAAAGATCGATATTTTTTGCCTTTGGATGTGGACGTGGTCGTAAAGACATTCTTCATCGAGGGTGGGGTGTTGGGCCAGGTGTACGTTGTGGTTTGATTCGCATTCTGTTGCTATGCTGGCATTTATCTCATGAATTGTGTTGTTGTTGAAGTCTGTTCTCGGCAATATTGTGGAAACAGTGATTCTAGTGTTTGGAAATGTACTGCTTGCCTTCCTAATCATTGCTCTGAGCGATGTTGCTACCTCTTTCTGTTTGGCCTTTAGGTCATTTGTGCCCGTGTGTATTATTATGTGTTGGGGGGAGCCTAATCTGGCTTTGGTCAGCCATCCCATGGCTCTGTCTGTTGTTGGGCACCAAATCTTTTCTACTTTACTTCTAGGGAAGAGCTTTTTCTCCCATAGAAATTTCCCATTTGAGTCTATGAGTATTACGACGTCAGCCTTGTTTGTGTTTACTGTCTGGTGGCTTTCGCCTGGACTCATAGTGTGTGTGCTGGGCTGGGGTGTCTGGTGTGTGCGTATCTCTTGTGAGCGGCTCGCTTGTGGTTCCATGGTGGTGGGGGAAGATTGCGAGTCAGCATGCTGGTCGGTCTGTGTGGCACCCCTTGTATTGTGTGTCTGTTGCTTTTGTTCCGTGTGGGAGTGCAGCCGTTCCGTCCGGCTCTGTCTTGTCTTATCTCTAGTCTCTGGTTGCTGGTCTAATGGTGTTTTCTCTCCTCTATGGCTCTCTTCTTTTTCCTGCAGCTCTTTCACCTGATTCTTAAGTAGATTCACCTGGTTATCAAGTCTATTCAGCTCTATCTTGTGTCTCTCCCTCTCCTGCTTTTGTTTGTCATTCAATTTGAGGACCTCCTCTCTAAGTTTAACCATCTCTATCTCTAATTGATAAAATTTATCTTTTGGTTGTATCTGGCTGTGTGATCCCGGGGTATGTGTCTGGTCGGCCCTGGAAGGCTCACTCACTTCCTGGCTAAGCTGGTCGGCCCTGGAAGGCTCACTCACTTCCTGGCTATGCTGCTCTTCTCTTGGTGGGCTGGGAATGGTAGGGGAACTATGTGTGGCTTCCTCCGTGGTAGTTATGCTGGGGTTTGTCAGTTGTATCGTGTGGCTGTGGTTCCCCGGGGTTAGTGTCTGGTTTGAACTGTGTGGCTCGTTCATCCCTTGACCATGCAGATTTTCTCCTGGTAAGTTGTCAATGTTGGGGGGAGTGCGGGCCACTCTGGGGCTGTTCATTCCCCTCGTAGTTGATCTTTTCAGTGTCCTGAAGGCCGTTGCAAATTTGTCGAGGTTGCCTTGCACTAATATTGTTCCGGTATTGTACGCGTTGACAGTCGTGATTGAACTGTCTCCTGGTGTGTTAATTTTCATTATGGACCCATTTGCGGTATTTTTTAGCTTAACACTGGTATAGTGTGATTTTATTGCTCTGATCCAAGCCGCTGGCTGATCTGAGTAGAATATGAGGTTACTTTTTGTCCCATTGTTGTAACAGTCAGTAAAGAGAGTTTCTGGTTTTTCTCTCATCTGAGCATGCTTGATCGTTTTTATAGCTTTTTTTGTGGTGTTGGGGGGAATCTGGAAGCGGGGCTGTTGTGGATCTTCTGATTCGCTCATTTTTGGTAAAGTATTGTTGATCTTAGAATAAGCTTTTCTGGGGCCCCGGGTTTGGTGTTACCCTCTCCCTGTTCGCGAACTTTCCCGGTCCCCCTCTCCGACCCCGTGGTCCCTGGGCCTCGGCTCCTGGGTTCACCCTTCTCAGGTCTGAGTCTGTGAGCCACTGTTTCCCGGTGCCTTCGGGCTGTTCCCCTCCCCCTCAGAGGTCTCTGGGCCTCTGTTTCGGCCTGGCTCCTCGGGCCTTTCCCTGGGCCTCCCTCCCTGGGCCCTGTACTCACGGTCTTGGTTGCGAGCCTTCTGGTTGCTCTCCTTCTCCTCAGAGGTCTCTGTGCCTGCTGGCCTGGCTCCTCGGGCCTTTCCCGTGCTGGATTGTTGGGCTGTGGCCCGAGTCCCCTCGGCTGTGCTGATTGCTGGATTTCCGGGCTGCGTTCCGAATCTCCTCGGCTGTGCCGATTTCTGCGATGCGGCCCGAGTCCTCTCCGCTGTGCCGATTGCCGGGCTGCGTTCCGGATCTCCTCGGCTGTGCCGATTTCTGGGATGCGGCCCGAGTCCTCTCCGCTGTGCCCGTTGCCGGGCTGCGTTCCGATTTCTGGGATGCGGCCCGAGTCCCCTCGGCTGTGCCGGTTGCTGGACCGCTGGGCTGCGGCCCGAGTCACCTCGCCTCCTCGAACTCGGTCCCGATGCCGCCGACTCAACCACCGCTGCTGAAGCCCCGTGTGGCTGCCGTTCACTGGTTTGTGTAGTTCTTCTCTTGTTTCTTTTTTTTTTGCTTTGGCTTTTTTTTTTCCTCTATTTTCCTCTGGGTTTTTTTTTCTTTGGTAGTCTTTCTGGCGGTCTTTTCCTTCTCTACTTTGTCTCGACTAATCTAAACTTAAACTAACCTAAACTAAACTAACTTAACTAGAACTAAATTTAATTTTAAAACCTTTTTAAAAATTGAAATGAAATGAAACTTTTTTTCCCCACTTTAGACACTAAAAACACTAAAATCTCAGCAGCCCATCTTCAGCATGTGTATTCACTCCGTCTGCAATTCTCTCTCCCGGACACCCATACTGTGACCCTCAATCACTGACACCCATACTGTGACCCTCAATCACTGACACCCATACTGTGACCCTCAAACACTGACACCCATACTGTGACCCTCAGTCACTGACACCCATACTCTGACCCTCAATCACTCACACCCATACTGTGACCCTCAATCATTAACACCCATCCTGTGACCCTCAATCATTGACACCCATCCTGTGACACTCAATCACTGACACCCATACTGTGACCCTCAATCACTGACACCCACACTGTGACCCTCAATCAATGGCACCCATACTGTGACCCTCAATCACTGACACCCATACTGTGACCCTCAATCTCTGACACCCATACTGTGACCCTCAATCACTGACACCCATACTGTGACCCTCAATCATTGGCACCCATCTTGTGACCCTCAATCACTGACACCCATACTGTGACCCTCCATCACTGACACCCATACTGTGACCCTCAGTCACTGACACCCATACTGTGACCCTCAATCTCTGACACCCATCCTGTGACCCTCAATCACTGACACCCATACTGTGACCCTCAATCACTGACACCCATACTGTGACCCTCAGTCACTGACACCCATACTGTGACCCTCAGTCACTGACACCCATACTGTGACCCTCAATCACTGACACCCATACTGTGACCCTCAATCACTGACACCCATACTGTGATCCTCAATCACTGACACCCATACTGTGACCCTCAATCACGGACACCCATACTGTGACCCTCAATCACTGACACCCATACTGTGACCCTCAGTCACTGACACCCATACTGTGACCCTCAATCACTGACACCCATACTGTGACCCTCAATCACGGACACCCATACTGTGACCCTCAATCACTGACACCCATACTGTGACCCTCAATCACTGACACCCATACTGTGACCCTCAATCATTGACACCCATACTGTGACCCTTAATCACTGACACCCATACTGTGACCCTCAATCACTGACACCCATCCTGTGACCCTCAACCACTGACACCCATCCTGTGACCCTCAATCATTGACACCCATACTGTGACCCTCAGTCACTGACACCCATAATGTGACCCTCAATCACTGACACCCATCCTGTGACCATCAATCACTGACACCCATACTGTGACCCTCAATCACTGACACCCATACTGTGACCCTCAATCACTGACGCCCATACTGTGTCCCTCAATCACTGACACCCATACTGTGACCCTCAGTCAGTGACACCCATACTGTGACACTCAATCATTGGCATCCATCCTGTGACCCTCAATCTCTGACACCCATACTGTGACCCTCAATCACTGACACCCATACTGTGACCCTCAATCTCTGACACCCATACTGTGACCCTCAATCACTGACACCCATACTGTGACCCTCAATCATTGGCACCCATCCTGTGACCCTCAATCACTGACACCCATACTGTGACCCTCAATCACTGACACCCATACTGTGACCCTCAATCACTGACACCCATACTGTGACCCTCAGTCACTGACACCCATACTGTGACCCTCAATCACTGACACCCATACTGTGACCCTCAATGACTGACACCCATACTGTGACCCTCAATCACGGGCACCCATACTGTGACCCTCAATCACGGACACCCATACTGTGACCCTCAATCACTGACACCCATACTGTGACCCTCAATCACTGACACCCATACTGTGACCCTCAAACACTGACACCCATACTGTGACCCTCAGTCACTGACACCCATACTCTGACCCTCAATCACTCACACCCATACTGTGACCCTCAATCATTAACACCCATCCTGTGACCCTCAATCATTGACACCCATCCTGTGACACTCAATCACTGACACCCATACTGTGACCCTCAATCACTGACACCCACACTGTGACCCTCAATCAATGGCACCCATACTGTGACCCTCAATCACTGACACCCATACTGTGACCCTCAATCTCTGACACCCATACTGTGACCCTCAATCACTGACACCCATACTGTGACCCTCAATCATTGGCACCCATCTTGTGACCCTCAATCACTGACACCCATACTGTGACCCTCCATCACTGACACCCATACTGTGAGCCTCAGTCACTGACACCCATACTGTGACCCTCAATCTCTGACACCCATCCTGTGACCCTCAATCACTGACACCCATACTGTGACCCTCAATCACTGACACCCATACTGTGACCCTCAGTCACTGACACCCATACTGTGACCCTCAGTCACTGACACCCATACTGTGACCCTCAATCACTGACACCCATACTGTGACCCTCAATCACTGACACCCATACTGTGATCCTCAATCACTGACACCCATACTGTGACCCTCAATCACGGACACCCATACTGTGACCCTCAATCACTGACACCCATACTGTGACCCTCAGTCACTGACACCCATACTGTGACCCTCAATCACTGACACCCATACTGTGACCCTCAATCACGGACACCCATACTGTGACCCTCAATCACTGACACCCATACTGTGACCCTCAATCACTGACACCCATACTGTGACCCTCAATCACTGACACCCATACTGTGACCCTCAGTCACTGACACCCATACTGTGACCCTCAATCTCTGACACCCATACTGTGACCCACAATCACTGACACCCATACTGTGACCCTCAATCATTGGCACTTATACTGTGACCCTCAATCACTGACACCCATACTGTGACCCTCAATCATTGGCACCCATACTGTGACCCTCAATCATTGACACCCATACTGTGACCCTCAATCACTGACACCCATACTGTGACCCTCAATCATTGGCACCCATCCTGTCACCCTCAATCATTGACACCCATACTGTGACCCTCAATCACTGACACCCATACTGTGACCCTCAATCATTGACACCCATACTGTGACCCTGAATCATTGACACCCATACTGTGACCCTCAATCATTGACACCCATCCTGTGACCCTCAATCACTGACACCCAAACTGTGACCCTCAATCATTGGCACCCATACTGTGACCCTCAATCACTGACACCCATAATGTGACCCTCAATCATTGGCACCCATTCTGTGACCCTCAATCATTGACACCAATACTGTGACCCTCAATCATTGACACCCATACTGTGACCCTCAATCATTGACACCCATCCTGTGACCCTCAATCACTGACACCCATCCTGTGACCATCAATTACTGACACCCATACCGTGACCCTCAATCATTGGCACCCATACTGTGACCCTCAATCACTGACACCCATACTGTTACCCTCAATCATTGACACCCATACTGTGACCCTCAATCACTGACACCCATACTGTGACCCTCAATCTCTGACACCCACACTGTGACCCTCAATCATTGACTCCCATACTGTGACCCTCAATCATTGTCACCCATACTGTGACCCTCCATCACTGACACCCATACTGTGACCTTCAATCACTGACACCCATACTGTGACCCTCAATCTCTGACACCCATGCTGTGACCCTCAATCACTGACACCCATGCTGCGAGCTTCTATCATTGACTCCCATACTGTGACCCTCAATCATTGACACCCATCCTGTGACCCTCAATCACTGACACCCATCCTGTGACCCTCAATCACTGACACCCATACTGTGACCCTCAATCACTGACACCCATACCGTGACCCTCAGTCACTGACACCCATATTGTGACCCTCAATCACTGACACGCATCCTGTGACCCTCAATCACTGACATCCATCCTGTGACCCTCAATCACTGACCCCCATACTGTGACCCTCAATCATTGACACCCATACTGTGACACTCTATCATTGGCACCCATACTGTGACCCTCAGTCACTGACACCCATCCTGTGACCCTCAATCTCTGACACCCATACTGTGACCCTCAGTCACTGACACCCATCCTGTGACCCTCAATCATTGACACCCATACTGTGACCCTCAATCACTGACACCCATACTGTGACCCTCAATCATTGACACCCATACTGTGACCCTCAGTCACTGACACCCATCCTGTGACCCTAAATCTCTGACACCCATCCTGTGACCCTCAATCATTGACACCCATCCTGTGACCCTCAGTCACTGACACCCATACTGTGACCCTCAATCATTGACACCCATAATTTGACCCTCAATCAATGACACCCATCCTGTGACCTTCAGTCACTGACACCCATACTGTGACCCTCAATCTCTGACACCCATCCTGTGACCCTCAATCACTGACACCCATACTGTGACCCTCAATCACTGACACCCATACTGTGACCCTCAGTCACTGACACCCATACTGTGACCCTCAGTCACTGACACCCATACTGTGACCCTCAATCACTGACACCCATACTGTGACCCTCAATCACTGACACCCATACTGTGATCCTCAATCACTGACACCCATACTGTGACCCTCAATCACGGACACCCATACTGTGACCCTCAATCACTGACACCCATACTGTGACCCTCAGTCACTGACACCCATACTGTGACCCTCAATCACTGACACCCGTACTGTGACCCTCAATCACGGACACCCATACTGTGACCCTCAATCACTGACACCCATACTGTGACCCTCAATCACTGACACCCATACTGTGACCCTCAATCATTGACACCCATACTGTGACCCTTAATCACTGACACCCATACTGTGACCCTCAATCACTGACACCCATCCTGTGACCCTCAACCACTGACACCCATCCTGTGACCCTCAATCATTGACACCCATACTGTGACCCTCAGTCACTGACACCCATAATGTGACCCTCAATCACTGACACCCATCCTGTGACCATCAATCACTGACACCCATACTGTGACCCTCAATCACTGACACCCATACTGTGACCCTCAATCACTGACGCCCATACTGTGTCCCTCAATCACTGACACCCATACTGTGACCCTCAGTCAGTGACACCCATACTGTGACACTCAATCATTGGCATCCATCCTGTGACCCTCAATCTCTGACACCCATACTGTGACCCTCAATCACTGACACCCATACTGTGACCCTCAATCTCTGACACCCATACTGTGACCCTCAATCACTGACACCCATACTGTGACCCTCAATCATTGGCACCCATCCTGTGACCCTCAATCACTGACACCCATACTGTGACCCTCAATCACTGACACCCATACTGTGACCCTCAATCACTGACACCCATACTGTGACCCTCAGTCACTGACACCCATACTGTGACCCTCAATCACTGACACCCATACTGTGACCCTCAATGACTGACACCCATACTGTGACCCTCAATCACGGGCACCCATACTGTGACCCTCAATCACGGACACCCATACTGTGACCCTCAATCACTGACACCCATACTGTGACCCTCAATCACTGACACCCATACTGTGACCCTCAAACACTGACACCCATACTGTGACCCTCAGTCACTGACACCCATACTCTGACCCTCAATCACTCACACCCATACTGTGACCCTCAATCATTAACACCCATCCTGTGACCCTCAATCATTGACACCCATCCTGTGACACTCAATCACTGACACCCATACTGTGACCCTCAATCACTGACACCCACACTGTGACCCTCAATCAATGGCACCCATACTGTGACCCTCAATCACTGACACCCATACTGTGACCCTCAATCTCTGACACCCATACTGTGACCCTCAATCACTGACACCCATACTGTGACCCTCAATCATTGGCACCCATCTTGTGACCCTCAATCACTGACACCCATACTGTGACCCTCCATCACTGACACCCATACTGTGACCCTCAGTCACTGACACCCATACTGTGACCCTCAATCTCTGACACCCATCCTGTGACCCTCAATCACTGACACCCATACTGTGACCCTCAATCACTGACACCCATACTGTGACCCTCAGTCACTGACACCCATACTGTGACCCTCAGTCACTGACACCCATACTGTGACCCTCAAACACTGACACCCATACTGTGACCCTCAATCACTGACACCCATACTGTGATCCTCAATCACTGACACCCATACTGTGACCCTCAATCACGGACACCCATACTGTGACCCTCAATCACTGACACCCATACTGTGACCCTCAGTCACTGACACCCATACTGTGACCCTCAATCACTGACACCCATACTGTGACCCTCAATCACGGACACCCATACTGTGACCCTCAATCACTGACACCCATACTGTGACCCTCAATCACTGACACCCATACTGTGACCCTCAATCACTGACACCCATACTGTGACCCTCAGTCACTGACACCCATACTGTGACCCTCAATCTCTGACACCCATACTGTGACCCACAATCACTGACACCCATACTGTGACCCTCAATCATTGGCACTTATACTGTGACCCTCAATCACTGACACCCATACTGTGACCCTCAATCATTGGCACCCATACTGTGACCCTCAATCATTGACACCCATACTGTGACCCTCAATCACTGACACCCATACTGTGACCCTCAATCATTGGCACCCATCCTGTCACCCTCAATCATTGACACCCATACTGTGACCCTCAATCACTGACACCCATACTGTCACCCTCAATCATTGACACCCATACTGTGACCCTGAATCATTGACACCCATACTGTGACCCTCAATCATTGACACCCATCCTGTGACCCTCAATCACTGACACCCAAACTGTGACCCTCAATCATTGGCACCCATACTGTGACCCTCAATCACTGACACCCATACTGTGACCCTCAATCATTGGCACCCATTCTGTGACCCTCAATCATTGACACCAATACTGTGACCCTCAATCATTGACACCCATACTGTGACCCTCAATCATTGACACCCATCCTGTGACCCTCAATCACTGACACCCATCCTGTGACCATCAATTACTGACACCCATACCGTGACCCTCAATCATTGGCACCCATACTGTGACCCTCAATCACTGACACCCATACTGTTACCCTCAATCATTGACACCCATACTGTGACCCTCAATCACTGACACCCATACTGTGACCCTCAATCTCTGACACCCACACTGTGACCCTCAATCATTGACTCCCATACTGTGACCCTCAATCATTGTCACCCATACTGTGACCCTCCATCACTGACACCCATACTGTGACCTTCAATCACTGACACCCATACTGTGACCCTCAATCTCTGACACCCATGCTGTGACCCTCAATCACTGACACCCATGCTGCGAGCTTCTATCATTGACTCCCATACTGTGACCCTCAATCATTGACACCCATCCTGTGACCCTCAATCACTGACACCCATCCTGTGACCCTCAATCACTGACACCCATACTGTGACCCTCAATCACTGACACCCATACCGTGACCCTCAGTCACTGACACCCATATTGTGACCCTCAATCACTGACACGCATCCTGTGACCCTCAATCACTGACATCCATCCTGTGACCCTCAATCACTGACCCCCATACTGTGACCCTCAATCATTGACACCCATACTGTGACACTCTATCATTGGCACCCATACTGTGACCCTCAGTCACTGACACCCATCCTGTGACCCTCAATCTCTGACACCCATACTGTGACCCTCAGTCACTGACACCCATCCTGTGACCCTCAATCATTGACACCCATACTGTGACCCTCAATCACTGACACCCATACTGTGACCCTCAATCATTGACACCCATACTGTGACCCTCAGTCACTGACACCCATCCTGTGACCCTAAATCTCTGACACCCATCCTGTGACCCTCAATCTCTGACACCCATACTGTGACCCTCAGTCACTGACACCCATCCTGTGACCCTCAATCATTGACACCCATCCTGTGACCCTCAGTCACTGACACCCATACTGTGACCCTCAATCATTGACACCCATAATTTGACCCTCAATCAATGACACCCATCCTGTGACCCTCAATCATTGACACCCATACTGTGACCCTCAGTCACTGACACCCATCCTGTGACCCTAAATCTCTGACACCCATCCTGTGACCCTCAATCTCTGACACCCATACTGTGACCCTCAGTCACTGACACCCATCCTGTGACCCTCAATCATTGACACCCATCCTGTGACCCTCAGTCACTGACACCCATACTGTGACCCTCAATCATTGACACCCATAATTTGACCCTCAATCAATGACACCCATCCTGTGACCTTCAGTCACTGACACCCATACTGTGACCCTCAATCACTGACACCCATATTGTGACCCTCAGTCAATGACACCCATACTGTGACCCTCAGTCACTGACACCCATACTGTGACCCTCAATCACTGACACCCATACTGTGACCCTCAATTAGTGGCACCCATATTGTGACCCTCAATCTCTGACACCCATACTGTGACCCTCAATCACTGACACCCATACTGTGACCCTCAATCATTGACACGCATACTGTGACCCTCAATCACTGACACCCATACTGTGACCCTCAATCACTGACACCCATACTGTGACCCTCAATCATTGATACCCATACTGTGACCCTCAATCATTGGCACCCATATTGTGACCCTCAATCACTGACACCCATACTGTGACCCTCAATCACTGACACCCATACTTTGACCCTCAATCATTGACACCCATACTGTGACCCTCAATCACTGATACCCATAGCGTGACCCTCAATCATTGACACCCATACTGTGACCCTCAATCACTGACACCCATACTGTGACCCTCAATCACTGACACCCATGCTGTGACCCTCAATCATTGACTCCCATACTGTGACCCTCAATCATTGACACCCATCCTGTGACCCTCAATCACTGACACCCATCCTGTGACCCTCAATCACTGACACCCATACTGTGACTCTCAATCACTGACACCCATACCGTGACCCTCAGTCACTGACACCCATATTGTGACCCTCAATCACTGACACGCATCCTGTGACCCTCAATCACTGACATCCATCCTGTGACCCTCAATCACTGACCCCCATACTGTGACCCTCAATCATTGACACCCATACTGTGACACTCTATCATTGGCACCCATACTGTGACCCTCAGTCACTGACACCCATCCTGTGACCCTCAATCTCTGACACCCATACTGTGACACTCAATCTCTGACACCCATACTGTGACCCTCAATCACTGACACCCATACTGTGACCCTCAATCATTGACACCCATACTGTGACCCTCAGTCACTGACACCCATCCTGTGACCCTCAATCTCTGACACCCATACTGTGACCCTCAATCATTGACACCCATACTGTGACCCTCAATCACTGACACCCATACTGTGACCCTCAATCACTGACACCCATACTGTGACCCTCAGTCACTGACACCCATATTGTAACCCTCAATCACTGACACGCATCCTGTGACCCTCAATCACTGACACCCATACTGTGACCCTCAATCACTGACACCCGTATTGTGACCCTCAATCATTGACACCCATATTGTGACCCTCAATCACTGGCACCCATCCTGTGGCCCTCAATCATTGACACCCATACTGTGACCCTCAATCACTGACACCCATACTGTGACCCTCAATCACTGACACCCATACTGTGACCCTCAGTCACTGACACCCATATTGTAACCCTCAATCACTGACACCCATATTGTGACCCTCAATCATTGACAACCATATTGTGACCCTCAATCATTGACAACCATGTTGTGACCGTCAATTACTGACTCCCATACTGTGACCCTCAATCATTGACACCCATATTGTGGCCCTCAATCATTGACACCCATACTGTGACCCTCAATCATTGACACCCATACTGTGACCCCCAATCACTGACACCCGTATTGTAACCGTCAATTACTGACACCCATACTGTGACCCTCAATCATTGACACCCATACTGTGACCCTCAATCATTGACAACCATATTATGACCCTCAATCAATGGCACCCTTACTGTGACCCTCAATCTAATTCAAATTCAAACTCAAATCGCTTTATTGGCATGATAAGGTACATCTTATGTTGCCAAAGCATCAAAATACATTTATGATTGAACACATAAACGCATTTCTATTCATACAGTGTATAAAAAGGTATATCCCTGAGTGTATAAATATACATTCGCATTGTTTATATATACTCTTTTCTTAGTTTACTGGTTGTCCCTCTGTTCATGGCAAGCTGTAACATAGTGTGCCGCCAGTGTTACACAGCTTCTCTCCTCCCCCAGTAGGAATGGGAGTTTTTGGTTGTCATTCAGATTTCTGAATTCAGGGCATATTTGTGAGAATTTTTGGTGGAAATTCTCCCTGATGCCCTGATATTTTCCACAGGCTGTGAGGAAGTGCATCTCTGTCTCCACTACTCCCTGACTGCAGTACGAGCATATCCTGTCTTCTCTTGGCAGCCTGGTCTGCCTGTGTCTGCCTTTTTCGATCGCTAGGCTATGTTCGCTTAGTCTCTACCTTGTCAAGGTTCTTCTCAGTTTGTTATCCTTTACCATGGTCAGGTAATCAGCTATGTTGTATTGTCTGTTTAGGGCCAAGTAGCAATTGAGTTTGCTTTGGGTTTTTGTTGTTTCTGCCCAATATGTCAGATATTTTTCCTTTTGCTTAGCGACGATTGTGTTGGGTCGAATTCTTTGTGTTACCCTGTCACTGTCATGGGGCTGGTTATTGTTAGTATTGTTAGTAGTTACTTCACTGAGTCCCAGGACTAGTTGACTGAGGGTATTCTTCTTTATGGTCAGCTCTTGGCATTTCAGGGCGTCGATAGCATTGGGGGTTGCTCATTTGTAGGTGATTCCAAAATTTGGTGGCTCTTTTTTGGATAGTGATTATTAATGGATATTGGCCTAGTTCCGCCCTGCATGCATTGTTTACTGTTTTCCTTTGAGTCCGGAGGATACTTTTACAGAATTCTGCATGTAGGATCTCAATTGGGTGCTTGTTCCATTTTGCAAATTCTTGTTGTGTTAGCGGTCCCCATACCTCACTGCCATAGAGTGCAATTGGTTCAATTACTGATTTGAAAATTTTGAGCCAAATGCTAATTGGTATTTCTATTTGGATTGATTTTTTGATGGCATAGAAAGCCCTTCTTGCTTTCTCTTTCAGTTCATTCACAGCCAGTTTGAAGTTTCCCGTAGAACTGATTTTTAAGCCCAAGTATGTGTAGTTAGTGGTTTGTTCAATTTTGGTTGTTCCTACTGTGAAATTTATTTTGGGTCCCTGATGTTTGGATCTTTGCTGGAACACAAGGACTTTGGTTTTTTGGGGATTTATTGTCAGGGCCCAAGTCTGGCAGTACGACTCCAGCAGGTCCAGGTTCTGCTGTAGACCCTCCTTAGTTGGTGACAGCAGAACCAGGTCGTCTGCATAGAGGAGGAATTTAACCTTGGATTCATATAGGGTGAGGCCGGGTGCTGTAGATTGTTCAAGTAGTTTTGCCAATCCATTTATGTAAATATTAAAGAGTGTCGGTGAGATTGGCGAGCCCTGCGTCACCCCCCGCCCCTATGGGAAGTATTTTGTTTGTTTGTCTCCAATTTTAACTGCACATTTGTTGTTTGTATACATTGATTTAATTACATCATATGTTTTCCCTCCTACCCCGCTTTCGATAAGTTTCAGGAATAAACCGTCATGCCAGATGGAGTCGAAAGCCTTCTGGAAACCTATAAAGCATGCGTAGATTTTGCTTTTGTTATGGTGAACGTGTTTGTCAATTAGGGTCTGTAGGGTGAAGATATGATCGGATGTTCTGTAGTTTGGCAGGAATCCAATTTGGCTTTTACTCAAGACATTGTGCTCCTCAAGGAAGTTTATAAGTCTTTTGTTTATGATGCTACAGAATACCTTCCCCAGGTTACTGTTTACACAGATGCCTCGATAGTTGTTTGGGTCGATTTTGTCCCCACTTTTGTATATGGGCGTTATGAGTCCTTTGTTCCAGATATCAGGGAAATAACCGACACTCAGAACCAAGTTGAAGAGTTTTAGGATAGCCAGTTTCATTTTGTCGTCTGTGTGTTTAATCATCTCGTTTAGTATGCCATCTGTCCCGCAAGCTTTTCCTGGTCGCAGGTCCTTGAGTTTTTCAAGAAGTTCTTTTTCTGTTTTTATGGCGTCTAGCGGGTTTTGGTTATCTTTTATGGCCATTTCTAGCTTTTCCAGTTTTTTGCATATTTGGTGTTGCTCTGGTCTTAGTGTGTTTTTCTGGTATAATTTTTCAAAGTGGTTTACCCATGTGTCCCCATTTTGAATGGCCAAATCGTCGTGTTGTTTTTTGTGTAGTGTATTCAAGTTGTCCCAGAAACAATTGGAATCAATGGATTCCTCCATGGAGCTGAGTGTATTCTTAATATATTGCTCTTTTTTGGTTCTGAGTGTGTTTCTGTATTGTGTTAGTGTCTGACAATAAGTAAGGTGTAATTCCTCGTTTTCTGGATGTCTGTGTTTTTGGTTTGATATTTTTCTAAGTTTTTTCCTCATGTTATGGCAATCTGGGTCAAACCATTTTTCATAGTTTTTTGTTTTGGGTTTGTTCTTGCGAGCTTTCAAGTTAGCACTTGTTGCCAAATTATCAAAAATATTGTTTAGGTTAATAACTGCCCGGTTTACGCCTTCCTTATTGTGAGTGTATATGTTATCCAGAAAGGTGTCTAAGAGAGCTTGAGTTGATGCATTGCTAATTGTTTTCTGGTATTTTTCCGTGTCGTTTTTGGCCCATCTGTACGATTTTTTGGTGTTGTACAGTTTACTGGGTTGTGTTTCTATGTTGTTTGTTTCTGTCTTTTTGAGATACATAGTAATTTGACTGTGATCTGACAGTGTTGTTTGTGGTTTGACTGTGAATGCTCTGAAAGAGGATCGGTCTAAATATGTAATCATATAGTCTACTGTGCTGCAGCCAAGAGGTGAGCAATAGGTCGATCTTCCTAGGAGGTCTCCTATGAACCTACCATTGACAATGTACAGACCCAGGTTTCGACAGAGCTGTAGTAGCTGTTTTCCGTTGGTATTTGACTGCTTGTCGCAGTTATGCCTGTATGGAAGGGAAGGGATGTCAAAGTGGTTATTCCCGAATACGTAATTGTTTCCCTGATTATTGGTGAAGTCTGGTTCTTCGCCCGTTCTTGAATTGAGGTCCCCACAGATCAACACGTTCCCCTGGGCCTGGTATTGGATAATTTCCCCCTCCATGTTGGAGAAGGTGTCCTCTTTAAAGTACGGGGAATCAATTGGAGGGATATAAAGTGCGCAAATGTAAACATCTTGGGTGTTTGAGATAATCTCCCTCTCAAGTTTGAGCCACATGTGGTTTTCGCCCTTTTTTATAAATTTGATGTAATTCTTAAGTTCTGTTTTAAACCAGATCAGTATGCCTCCGGAGTCTCTGCCTTGGGTTGCACTTGGTAATTTATTGGAGGGGACCACCAGCTCAGTGTACCCTTGGGGACAGCCAGTGTGTCCTTTTCCTTTATACCAAGTTTCCTGTAAAATGATATCTAGATCTTTAGTTTCATCTATGAACTCTGGGGTCCTACTCTTCATGTCTAGCACCGAAGAGCGTAGACCTTGGATGTTCCAGGTCGAAATATATAAGGATTTCATGTTAAGTTTGATCTTTTACTATGATAGGTTAAAGAGTGGTACGTGTTTGTCATGTCTAAGTGTGGGAAAAAAGATCACTTCAGTTGTCTATAAAAGTTAATACTATTTGGTTACAGTTCTTTCTATTAATTAGTCCTTGATCCATAAGGTGGAAGTAGATGCTGCTGCACATCTGCTTATTGTCTCTTAATGGATTGTTTCTGTCTGAGGTATTGCGTACGTCCTGTGCATCTCTCCCTCTGTCTGGCTGGGAGCGGTCCTGTTCCCCTGTGGGACAGGAGTGGTGCAGGTCTGATATTGTTGTTTTGCATGGGGATCCTCTCTGGTCTCGGTTGGTGCGGTGGTGGTCTTTGTAGTGGTCCTGTTATGTACCCCGCTGATCGCTGGTGGTCGGGGGGGGGGTCCTCTTGGAGTCTGGGTATGGACCCGGTTAAAAGCGACGTCCTTCAGGGCTTTAGCAAAGATCGATATTCTTTTCCTTTGGATGTGGACGTGGTCGTAAAGACATTCCTCATCGAGGGTGGGGTGTTGGGCCAGGTGCACGTTGTGTTGTGATTCGCAGTCTCTTGCTATGCTGGCATTTATCTCATGAATTGTGTTGTTGTTGAAGTCTGTTCTCGGCAATATTGTGGAAACAGTGATTCTAGTGTTTGGAAATGTACTGCTTGCCTTCCTAATCATTGCTCTGAGCGATGTTGCTACCTCTTTCTGTTGGGCCTTTAGGTCATTTGTGCCCGTGTGTATTATTATATGTTGGGGGGAGCCTAATCTGGCTTTGATCAGCCATCCCATGGCTCTGTCTGTTGTTGGGCACCAGATCTTTTCTACTTTACTTCTATGGAAGAGCTTTTTCTCCCATAGAAATTTCCCATTTGAGTCTATGAGTATTACGATGTCAGCCTTGTTTGTGTTTACTGTCTGGTGGCTTTCGCCTGGACTCATAGTGTGTGCGCTGGGCTGGGGTGTCTGGTGTGTGCGTACCTCTTGTGAGCGGCTCGCTTGTGGTTCCACGGTGGTGGGGGAAGATTGAGAATCAGTATGCTGGTCGGGCTGTGTGGCACCCCTTGTATTGTGTGTCTGTTGCTTTTGTTCCGTGTGGGAGTGCAGCCGTTCCGTCCGGCTCTGTCTTGTCTTATCTCTAGCCTCTGGTTGCTGGTCTAATGGTGCTATCTCTCCTCTATGGCTCTCTTCTTTTTCCTGCAGCTCTTTCGCCTGATTCTTAAGTAGATTCACCTGGTTCTCAAGTAGATTCAGCTCTCTCTTGTGTCTCTCCCTCTCCTGCTTTTGTTTGTGATTCATTTTGAGGAACTCCTCTCTAAGTTTAACCATCTCTATCTCTAATTGATTAAATTTATCTTTTATTTGTATCTGGCTGTGTGATCCCGGGGTATGTGTCTGGTCGGCCCTGGAAGGCTCACTCACTTCCTGGCTATGCTGCTCTTCTCTTGGTGAGCTGGGATTGGTAGGGGGACTATGTGTGGCTTCCTCCCTGGTAGTTATGCTGGGGTTTGTCAGTTGTATCGTGTGGCTGTGGGTCCCCGGGGTTAGTGTCTGGTTTGAACTGTGTGGCTCGTTCACCTCCTGACCAGGCAGATTTCCTCCTGGTAAGTTGTCAATGTTGGGGGGAGTGCGGGCCACTCTGGGGCTGTTCCTTCCCCTCTTAGTTAATCTTTTCAGTGTCCTGAAGGCCGTTGCAAATTTGTCGAGGTTGCCTTGCACTAATATTGTTCCGGTATTGTACGCGTTGACAGTCGTGGTTGCCCTGTCTCCTGGTGTGTTAATTTTCATTTTGGACCCATTTGCGGTATTTTCTAGCTTAACACTGGTATAGTGTGATTTTATTGCTGTGATCCAAGCCGCTGGCTGATCTGAGTAGAAAATGAGGTTACTTTTTGTCCCATTGTTGTACCAGTCAGCAAAAAGAGTTTCTGGTTTTTCTCTCATCTGATCATGCTTGATCGCTTTTATAGCTTTTTTTTCGGTGTTGGGGGGAGTCTGGGAGCGGTTGCTCTCAGTGTCCCTCGGGGGCTGACACCCATACTGTGGCCTTCAGTTTCTATTGTTAATAGTCTTTGATCCAGTTCTCTTTTAAAGGACTAGCAGAACCCTGATGGTGTTGCTGATTGATAGTCTGGAGCAAGGTAAAAATGTTTACTCTTTGAGATGGAACTGTGCGTAATCTCGCCTGTCCATTTAAGATTACCCTTTAGTGGTGTAAATAGGTCAATGCAGACAATGTGAGCTGCTTGTTAACTCCTGAGGTCAGTTAGGAGGCAGTTGTAGAAGGTTGCAAATTTCTGGCTCCATATCAGATGAACCCAGCATGAAGATTGTTTTCCATCTGTACAAAAGTGTGAGACATGTAAGTGTGGTATCTGGAGTGTGACAGAGGCACACAAGAGGCATGACTTTATATACACAAAGACTCATACACGTGCACATACATGCAGAACTCCTGTGGCATTGCCCAAAGTGAGCCTGAGATTACGCCATTATTCAACACATGGTGTGTAATGCACCATGTATTATTAGAGCTACTGATTCACAATGATGATTAAAAAGGTTCTGGTTTTATTACATGGTGTTTTGGGATTTTTGATTAGTGTTTTGCGCATTCAAATCTTTGAAAATTGTAGATTGGTGGCCTTGATTATTCTTGTATTCAGAAATTAATGACATTTATATTGCCTCGTGCATTTTTGAAGGCACAGACCACATAGAAAGATATGGCAGGTATAGTGTAGGTAGTTTGAACAGAATTCAGGGAGTTAAGATACTTTAGCAGCACTAGGGGGCAGTCTGGAACTATGGCAGTATTGGGGTGGGGGTCCTGGGCTATGGTAGTCCTGGGGTGGGGGTCCTGGGCTCTGGTAGTATTAGGGTGGGGGTCCTGGGCTATGGTAGTATTGGGGCGGGGGTCCTGGGCTATGGTAGTATTGGGGCGGTGGTCCTGGGCTATGGTAGTCTCGGGGTGGGGGCCCTGGGCTATGGTTGTATTGGGGTGGGGGTCCTAGGCTATGGTAGTATTGGGGTGGGGGTCCTGGGCTATGGTAGTATTGGGGTGGGGGTCCTGGGCTATGGTAGGATTGGGGTGGGGGTCCTGGGCTATGGTAGTATTGGGGTGGGGGTCCTGGGCTATGGTAGCATTGGGATGGGGGTCCTGGGCTATGGTAGTATTGGGGTGGGGGTCCTGAGCTATGGTAATATTGGGGTGGGGGTCCTGGGCTATGGTAGGATTGGGGTGGGGGTCCTGGGCTATGGTAGTATTGGGGTGGGGGTCCTGGGCTATGGTAGTATTGGGATGGGGGTCCTGGGCTATGGTAGTATTGGGGTGGGGGTCCTGGGCTATGGTAGTTTTGGGGTGGGGGTCCTGGGCTATGGTAGCATTGGGATGGGGGTCCTGGGCTATGGTAGTATTGGGGTGGGGGTCCTGGGCTATGGTAGTATTGGGGTGGGGGTCCTGGGCTATGGTAGTATTGGGGTGGGGGTCCTGGGCTATGGTAGCATTGGGATGGGGGTCCTGGGCTATGGTAGTATTGGGGTGGGGGTCCTGGGCTATGGTAGTATTGGGGTGGGGGTCCTGGGCTATGGTAGTATTGGGGTGGGGGTTCTCGGGTTGGATAGTACTGGGGTTTCGAAGAACTGTGGGGTGAAATGTGGGGTTTGGCTCACTGATGGAAAACTGGCGTCTATCAACTGCAATGACAATGATGTGTCCGGTTTGGGATGGGTAGGGGCCCTGGTCTGACAGGATTGGGATGGGGCGGGGCCCTGGTCTGACAGGATTGGGATGGGGAGGGGCCCCGGTCTGACAGGTTTGGGATGGGGAGGGGCCCCGGTCTGACAGGATTGGGATGGGTAGGGGCCCCGGTCTGACAGGATTGGGATGGGGCGGGGCCCTGGTCTGACAGGATTGGGATGAGGAGGGGCCTCAGTCTGACAGGATTGGGATGGGGAGGGGCCCTGGTCTGACAGGATTGGGATGGGGCGGGGCCTCGGTCTGACAGGATTGGGATGAGGCGGGGCCTCGGTCTGACAGGATTGGGATGAGGCGGGGCCTCAGTCTGACAGGATTGGGATGGAGAGGGGCCATGGTCTGACAGGATTGGGATGGGAAGGGGCCCTGGTCTGACAGGATTGGGATGGGAAGGGGCCCTGGTCTGACAGGATTGGGATGGGGCGGGGCCCTGGTCTGACAGGATTGGGATGAGGAGGGGCCTCAGTCTGACAGGATTGGGATGGGGAGGGGCCCTGGTCTGACAGGATTGGGATGAGGAGGGGCCTCAGTCTGACAGGATTGGGATGGGGAGGGGCCCTGGTCTGACAGGATTGGGATGGGGCGGGGCCTCGGTCTGACAGGATTGGGATGAGGCGGGGCCTCGGTCTGACAGGATTGGGATGAGGAGGGGCCATGGTCTGACAGGATTGGGATGGGGCGGGGCCTCGGTCTGACAGGATTGGGATGAGGCGGGGCCTCGGTCTGACAGGATTGGGATGAGGAGGGGCCATGGTCTGACAGGATTGGGATGGGAAGGGGCCCTGGTCTGACAGGATTGGGATGGGGCGGGGCCTCGGTCTGACAGGATTGGGATGAGGCGGGGCCTCGGTCTGACAGGATTGGGATGAGGAGGGGCCTCAGTCTGACAGGATTGGGATGAGGAGGGGCCTCAGTCTGACAGGATTGGGATGGGGAGGGGCCCTGGTCTGACAGGATTGGGATGGGGCGGGGCCTCGGTCTGACAGGATTGGGATGAGGCGGGGCCTCGGTCTGACAGGATTGGGATGAGGAGGGGCCATGGTCTGACAGGATTGGGATGGGAAGGGGCCCTGGTCTGACAGGATTGGGATGGGGCGGGGCCTCGGTCTGACAGGATTGGGATGAGGCGGGGCCTCGGTCTGACAGGATTGGGATGAGGAGGGGCCTCAGTCTGACAGGATTGGGATGAGGAGGGGCCATGGTCTGACAGGATTGGGGTTGGGATGGGGAGGGGCCTCGGTCTGACAGGATTGGGGTTGGGATGGGGAGGGGCCTCGGTCTGACAGGATTGGGATGGGGAGGGGCCCCGGTCTGACAGGATTGGGATGGGGAGGGGCCTCGGTCTGACAGGATTGGGATGAGGAGGGGCCTCAGTCTGACAGGATTGGGATGGCGCGGGGCCCTGGTCTGACAGGATTGGGATGGGGAGGGGCCCTGGTCTGACAGGATTGGGATGGGGCGGGGCCTCGGTCTGACAGGATTGGGATGGGGCAGGGCCTTGGTCTGACAGGATTGTGCTGTCTGTATTGAAGTTATTTTGAAAAACAAAACTACTGTTATGAACCAACATAATTTCTTTTAACAAAAATGGTTGTTTTTCAATTGAACAAAAGTTGTCAAAGGTGTGTAAGTAGTAGTCTTTCCTATTGAAAGTGGATCACTGTTTTACTCTCATATGCATACACCCAATGGAGATTGCACCTAGACCATTCTTTGCCTGTTACAGACTGGGTGGTGCATTCACCAGTCCTGTCATGAGGCCGAGCTGCCCTAATTCTAAATTAGCCACATGTATCTTGTTGTTCAATCCTGGGAGAGCAGGGTCCCAGTGCAGACGTGCGACCTCTGTGCAGTTTACACTGGCCAAGAAATTCGGGTCGGGGGCTTCCCGCGGGTGCAAGCCCCCGGCCTGCACTTACCTTGCGCGTCGGTCGTTGAGCTGTGGGGCCCCGTGGAATCCCGATCCGGGGCCTGGCCCAGCTGCTGGCACGCAGTGCTTGCGTATCCCAGGGACGCAGTTAGTTCGATGCGTCCCCTGGGATCACGTGGGCCATGGGCAGCCAATCGGAGCAGGGAGTGCTCCATTCATAAGTCTGACAGGAAGTGCTGTCAAGACTTATAAATACTACGGCCCCAAAATAGCACTAAATTTTTTAAATCACATTTTAAAAATAAACTATAAATTACATGAAATAACTATTTTAAACAATAATTTAAATTTTTGAAAAAAATAATTTTATATTCTAACGGGGCTAAAAATAAACTTACCTTGCTTTAAAGTATTTAAAAATAATAAACCTGTGGAAAAAATGTTTTAATTTTAATTAATTCACCACTTACCATGTAAAAAGCAGGCCTTATGCCTGCTTTTTATATTTCTAAATTCTGCAGGCTTACCCTCCCGGAGAAACCTGTAAAAAAAAACTAAGTTTGATGCGCAAGCGCAGCCTCCCCCACGCACGCGTTCGACCTCTGAACCTCGACCTCTGAACCTCTTCGTTCATTGGAACGGAAGTGCCGGTTTCCCGCGCATGCGCAGTGCATGCAGGAAACCGGCACTTCCATCAGGCCTACGGGTGAGTACCCAGTGCGTACTCACCCGTGGAGACCCGAATTTCATTTAAATATGATCTGCTGCTGCTTGTTTGTACGAAGTTAAGGGCAGGACTGGGACTGAAAAATGTCCTCACAAACACAGGAAATGCACATTTTCACCCACCAAAGAACTACTCCATCTAATGTTTCTGTGCATGAGTGACACCAACAGCAGTTAATCAAGATAAAAGTGTCCATCTGTGGTTTCAGTGTTAGCCGTTGCTCGATGGGTAGCACTCTGGCTTCTAAGTCAGGAGGTTGTGGGTTCAAGTCCCACTCCAGAGACTTGAACACATAGACTGACACTCCCAGTGCAGATTTTCAGTCAACTTGTTCTGCTTATTATATGAATCACAGGTGCAGGTAATGGAGGCTCCAGCTCTAACGTCAAGATGATGCCAAGCTCTATGGGAAATCATCTTGTTTATTTGAACATTGGAACAGGAGGAGGTCTAATCACCAAAACAGATAATCATGTCATGATCACATTGCTGTTTGTGGGATTTGCTGTGTGCAAATTGGTTGCCACGTTTCCTACATTACAACAGCGACTGGACTTCAAACAAAGTACTTCATTGGTTGTAAAGCGCTATTGGGAAGTTGTGAAAGGCGCTGTATAAATGCAAGTTCTTTCTTTCATAACTGCAGCAGTGGTACAACTTTGGTCACATTCCAGCGGTCAAAACCTGCAAAATAAAATCAGCTGTAGACTCCCAGCCTTGCTGGTTACTCCAACACTCCAGATCTTCAGTGGGCATATGGTGTTAAATCACCAGGAGCCTGGATATAAACACCTGTTTGACTAGTAATAAAATAGCCCCCCCCACCCCAACATATCGCTATGAAAATGCACTGAACTTGCCGAATCAGACCAACTCTCTTTAAGCCCCCAGTCAATCACAGCACATAAGGCAGTGTCACCTGGGTGATGTTGCCAATCCTCACCCTCTCCTGTTTCACCTCCCACTCCTCTAGTCAGCTGACCATAGCACTCCTGATGCAGGTGGCCTTCCTGTCAATTTTCCGCACCCCCACCCCGGGGAATCATCCATCCTCCACTCAAGTTCCTTTCCACTGCTATGGCTAAAATCGGGTGCAAATCAACACCCCTAACAAGTGTGACACTGCACATTGAAGCAACAAATCATTTGCACCACTCTACCCTCACTCATTTTCAGAACTGAGTTCTGCCTCTGAGAGCTCACTAACAGCATCATACAGGAAAGCAACTTGCATTTCTACAGCACCTTCAACGTAGCAAAACGCCCCGAGGCACTTCACAAGAGGCATGAAGAAAATAGATGCCGAGTAAGATAGATTAGGAGGGGAGACCAAAAGCTGGGTCAAAGAGGTGGGTTTTATGGAGGAGAAGAAGTTAAAGAGGGGGTTATTGGAGGGAATGTCAGATTTGGACCTAGGCAGCTGAAGACACAGGGGGTTGGGTTCATAGGGCTGGAAGAGGTTCCAGAAATAGGAAAGGGTGAGGCCATAGTGATTTAAACACAAGGACAACATTTTAAAATTTGAAGCGTTGGGAAACCAGGAGCCAATGTAGGTCAACGAGGACAGTGGTGAGTGGGACAAGATACAAGCAAGAGTTATGGATGAGTTGGAGTATATGGAGGGTGGAGGACGGCCAGGACCAATCGAGTCTGGAAGTAACAACAGTATGACTGAGGGTTTCAGTGGCAGATGGGCTGAGGCAGAGCTGGGGAAAGGGGGAAGTGATGGAAAGGACATCCTGTAGGTAAAAAGGTACAATAATGCATGGCCAATGCACCTGGCACAAAGCTGCTTCAGTTTCTGCAGCATTCTCTCTGCAGAAGTCAGTTCGTGCTGTGGTGCATTTTTACAGAGATCAGCCAGGTCACTATTTGTTTAAGATCTAAAGGGTGAAGTCAGCAGGCTGTATAATCCTGGGAGGGGCAGGGGGGGGGGGGGGGGGTAAATTACAGACAAGCCATTATAATATGCTTAGACAAATAAAATGATCAGTGCTACATAGATATTTTATTTAAAAATTTGTTTAATGATCAAGGAAAAGATTTTTGTAAACACAACAAAAAAGTGGGTTAATAGATGAGTGCACTGTACAGGGAGCTCAGTGACAAACTGGACTATTGGCTTTTCTCTTATTGGGGGGGGGGGGGGGTAGGGTAAGAGTGAATCTTAATGCCCAACAAGGTGAGCAGCATCACTGCCAAGCAAGGAAAACAATGCCAGCACCAGCCAGCCCAGGTCTGCTTCAACATAACTTAGGAGGAACATCCATAACTTCACGAGTGTGAATTTCGCTTCCCACACCAACCAGACTTACACTTCCTGCAAATGTCTCCTCTTTCCAACCCCCTGGGGTGCAGTCTCTCTATCCCCTGCCCCACCCACACAGTTTCTCAAAGAGAAGGTCCTTCATGCTTTGGCCACTATGTACAAGTTTATCAGTGAGCCTCAACAAGCCATGACTGTGGTTGGGGGAGTGAAGGGAAGGGGAGAAAGAGAGATCACAGCCAAGCCCAATCCTGCACTTTTTCAGTGTCTACAAACATACATTTTCCAATAAGGATTGCGGTACAAACCAAGATCACAGATTCTTGCTGATTTTTCCCATTCCTAGTCCAGGGTCAATTACCAATCCCTCTTTTAAACCATAGATCGGCTAACTCAGAGCAAGGATCAGAAGTTCCTGGGCTGAATTGGCACAGGGCCTCTCTAAACAGGAGTGCCAATTAATACCTAACTACCGAAAGTTTTGTGCTCACAGCTCATGCCCACTAGGAACTAGGTTCAGACTATCACAAATTTATTTCACATGGGACCCTTACTGCAAGAGTGGAGACTAATCCAGCCAATCGGGACTAGAGTTGAACCAATGGCCTAAAAGGTAAAGCACGCTGTAGAACGGGGTTAACAGCTGAAACAAATGACCGCCTTCCACAGCGTTGTTCAGAAAACCAGCCAGCATAAATTTTTGCTCAACTTTTACAAGTGCTTCTATGCCCTCCAACCTCTTATCCCCCAAAACACCACAAGCAGCACTTCCCAATAATCAGTTTATTTTATAGCAAATCTCAAGACGTTAAAGTCCCCTTTCTATTAATAAATACAAAAAAGGCAAGTGAAAAACCAATGCAAATGTACAATAACGAGGTGGTGGCAGGGCACACTCAGGCGTCACTAGAGCTCGCTCCGCGATTTGGCAGCGAGGGGGGCGTACTTGGGCATCAGGTCAGTGATTTTCCGGATGAAGTCTGATTTCTCCGCACAGCCTTTACACGACTCGCCCCACTGGTCCAGGATCTTCTTCAGCTCTTTGACTCGCAGCTTCTTCAGATCAACCGTGCTCAGGTCCACCTGCTTGTCTGCCATTCGGCACAGCGGAGAGAAAGATCAGACACGTGGTCAGTGGCACCATTCTCAATCCCCTTCCCCAATACCGCCCTCTCACCAGCACAATTCTCCATCCAAGTGGACAAACAGTCTTCTGTGTACACTAGACCTTTCTGTGGAGGCACCCGAACCCCACTCTGCTAAAACCAGGAGTTTGCAATGTCATTATATACATGCACACTACTCCTTGGTGCAGACAGCACTAAACCCCACTAATTCAACCAAACCACCCTCCACCTTCAGCAAGATGCAGCAGCTCATTGGGCTGCAGCGGACTGCCAGTGCAGCTGCGGTTGGTTAAAAAAATTGCATTTATATAGTGACTTTCACAACCTCAGAACACCCCAAAGCCAACTTTTGAAGTGCAGTCACTGCTGTAATGTAGGAAATTCAGCAGACAATTTTCACACAAGCAGTTCCTGCAAACAGCAATGAGATAAATGACCAGATAATCTGTTAGGGATTGGTTGAGGGATAAATATTGGTCAGGACACCAGGAGAATTGCACTTCTCTGAAATAATGCCCTGGCATCTTTTACATCCACCCAAGAGTTCAGACAGGGCCTTGGTTTAACATCTCATTCAAAAGACAACATCTGTAATGCGCAGAAGTGTCAGCCTGAATTATGCGCTCAAATCTTTGGAGTCGGCCTGGAACGCAGTGTTCTGACTCAGAGGCGTGAGTGCTACCAGTGAGCCAAGGCTGACACCTAAAACTTGAAGCTTCTGTCCCTGGGTGCTTATGAGGAGAGGGGCATGCTTAAAGCAGGGAGGAGCTGGGTTACTTTGCTCTCTCTTCACCCAGAAGAGGTGGAGGAAAAAGTCAACTCAAATAAAAGCTGGTAGCCTTAAAATTACTGTTAAACAAGTTCAGCAGTTGCCTGCTTATTAAGAGATGTTCCTCTTTCTTCTGTTCAAATGCCATTGTTATCCCATTATAGGAGAGTTCTCCCAATGTCCTGGCCAACATTTAGCCCCCAACCAATATCACTAAAAGATTATCTGGGCATTCATAGTGTTTGTGGGACCTTGCTGTGCACAAATTAGCTGACACATTTCCCCAAATGACATCAGTGACTGCACATTGGCGGTGAAGTGCTTTGGACATCGAGGTTGCGGAAGGTGCTAGAATGACTGCAATTCGGTCTTAAAAGATTATCTTTGTTCAAACAGCAGGTCAAGGAGTGCAATAAGGCTGTTAAAAGTTGATCACTAATATCACTGACAGTACTTTCGAGCCTTGCATTGGAGAGTGGATTTTAGATTTTAAAACGTCATTTAGATCACAGACAGCTCTTTACTCCCATACTCAAAAGTACAAGCATTACAGATGCCAGCCAATGCAGTTATTGCCCACTATCTGTGCCTGTTTAAATAATTCTCATTAAAGTGAATCTCACTAATTCTGTTGATTTGTAGTAATATTTCAGCATGTACTGATGACTGGTCAGGGATTTCCAGGTGGATGGTGTGAGAGTGCAATGGCCCTGTGTACAACTGAAACTGAGATCACTGGAGCTTGAGGCCATTGAGTAACTGATTGTATCTGTTGGGCTTGATAACTCTTCTCGTATCCCCAACATCCAGCACATAGCAGTTGTTGCACCGGTTTGATCTTTTAAGGAGAGGTCAGGGGTTGAGATGTTCCACAATGATTTGATGCAGCAGTGAACAAGTATGGGTGTCTGATTGGGTCAAGTGTGCACACAAAGTAGATTTGGAATAAAATACAAGGACAGCTATTAATCTGTTAATACACAGGTATGTGGAGTGCAAAGGAAAACCAATAAATTAAAATTCCCATCCCATTTGCTCCTCCTGTTCTTTTTTAAAATTAATTCACGGGATGTGGGCGTGACTGGCAAGGCCAGCATTTATTGCCCATCCCTAATTGCCCTTGAGAAGGGGGTGGTGAGCCACCTTCTTGAACCCATGCGCCTGCTGCCCTTGTCCTTCTAGGTGGAAGAGGTCGTGGGTTTGGGAGGTGCTGCCGAAGAAGCCTTGGGGAGTTTCTGCAGTGCATCTTGTAGATGGTATACACTGCAGCCACGGTACGCCAGTGGTGGAGGGAGTGAATGTTTATGGTGGCAGATGGGGTGCCAATCAAGCGGGCTGCTTTGTCCTGGATGGTGTCAAGCTTCAAGTGTTGATGGCACTGCACTCATCCAGGCAAGTGGAAAGTATTCCATCACACGCCTGACCTGTGTCTTGTAAATGGTGCAAAGGCTTTGGGGAGTCAGGAAGTGAGTCACTCACTGTAGAATACCCAGCCTCTGACCTGCTCTTGTAGCCACAGTATTTACATGGCTGGTCCATGGTGACCCCCAGGAAGTTGATGGGGCATGGTAATGCCATTGAATGTCAAGGGGCGGTGGTTAGACTTTCTCTTGTTGGAGATGGTCATTGCCTAGCATAAATGTTACTTGCCACTTATCAGTCAAAGCCTGAATGTTGTCTAGGTCTTGATGCATGCAGACATGGACTGCTTTATTAACTGAGGAGTTGCAAATGGCATTGCACACTGTGCAATCATCAGCAAACAACCCCATTTCTGACCTTATGATGGAGGAAAGGTCATTGATGAAGCTGCAGAAGATGGTTGGGCCTAGGACACTGCCCTGAGGAACTCCTGCAGCAATGGCCTGGGGCGGAGATGATTGGCCTCCAACAACCACAACCATCTTCCTTTGTGCTAGGTATGACTCTAGCCAGTGGAGAGTTTTCCCTGATTCCCATTGACTTCAATTTTACTAGGGCTCCTTGATGCCACACTCTGTCAAATGCTGCCTTGATGTCAAGGGCAGTCACTCTCGCTTCTCCTCTGGAATTCAGCTCTTTTGTCTATGTTTGGACCAAGCCTCTAACGATACCGAGAGCGGAGTGGTCCTGGCGGAACCCAAACTGAGGACCGGTGAGCAGGTGCCACTTGACAGCACTGTCGACAAGACCTTCCATCACTTTGCTGATGATTGAGAGTAAGGGGCGGTAATTGGCCGGATTGTATTTGTGAACAAGACATACCTGGGCAATTTTTCACTTTGTCAGGTAGATGCCATTGTTGAAGCTGTACTGGAACAGCTTGGCTAGAAGCACGGCTAGTTCTAGAGCACAAGTCTTCAAGCACTACAGCTGTGATGTTGTCGGGCCCATAGCCTTTGCTGTATCTAGTGCGCTCAGCCCGTTTCTTGATATCACGTGAAGTGGGACTGAATCGAGTTGGCTGAAGCCTGGCTTCTGTGGTGGTGGGGACCTCAGGAGGAGGCCGAAGTGGATCATTTACTTGCCACCTCTGGCTGAAGATTGCAAATGCTTCACCTTGACTCTTGCACTCACATGCTGGGCTCAGCCATCTTTGAGGATGGGGATGTCCATGGAACCTCCTCCTCTCATTAGTTGTTTAATTGTCCACCACCATTCACGATTGGATGTGGCAGGACTGTAGAGCTTTGATCTGATCCGTTGGTTGTGGGATCGTTTAGCACTGTCTACAGCATGCTGCTTCCGCTGTTTACCATGCATGTAGTCCTGTGTTATAGCTTCACCAGATTGGCATCTAATTTTTAGGTATGCCTGGTGCTGCTCCTACCATGTTCTTCTACACTCCTCATTGAACCAGGGTTGGTCCCTGGCTTGGTGGCAATGGTAGAGTGAGGAATATGCCGGGCCATGAGGTTACAGATTTTTGTGGAATATAATTCTGCTGCAGCTGATGGTCCACGGTGCCTCATGGATGACCAGTTGAGCTGCTAGATCTGTTTCGAATCTATCCCATCAGCACGGTGGTAGTGCCACAGAACATGATGGAGGGTGTCCTCAGTGTGAAGATGGGACTTTTTCCTCGACAAGGACTGTGCAGTGATCACTGCTACCAATACTGTCAGAGACAGATGCATCTGAGACAGGTAGATTGGTGAGGATGAGGTCAAGTAAGTTGTCCCCTCGTGTTGGTTCTCTCACTACCTGCCACAGGTCCAGTCTGGCAGCTATGTCTTTCAGGGCTCAGCCAGCTTGGTCAGTAGTGATGCTACCGAGCCACTCTTGGTGATGGACATTGAAGTCCCCCACTCAGAGTACATTCTGTGCCCTTTCTACTCTCAGTGCTTCTTTCAAGTGGTGTTCAACATGGAGGAGTATTGATTCATCAACTGAGGGAGAGCAGCAGGTGGTAATCAGCAGAAGGGTTCCTTGTCCATGAGACTTCTATATTGAGATCAAGATTCATTGCATCAACTACTACTCAAACATTCTTTCCCAGGATAACTCAAGCCTCCCTTCCTTCTACAATCTATGGGCTTTTAAAACCCAAGCTTGGTGTCACCTACCATTCCTTGATTTACCCCAACTTCTCTCCTCCAGTTTCCAACCCTGGTGGTGTTCTGCACTATGGGCCGGAGCTCTATGCTTGGGTTCCTCATTAAAAGAAACTTAACTGATTAATGAATTCCCCTTCATCTTTAAAATACTGCACCTCAAGAGTCAGTTTGACCCTAGCAGCAATTCAACTACATGTACCTTTGATTACTGAAGCAGCCCGCTAATCTACACTAATTTCCATATACTGAGCCCTAGTTACACATCATTACAGAGGAAATAGTGGCTTACTCACCGGATCAGATTTGGCTACTGTATAAAAGGGAGCAAGAGTTCAGCATTGAACTGAAGTATTGAAGCAAATCTTGACTGAACAGCAACCATTGCGAACAGCGAGCAAACCCCAAATTAGAAGCAGTGTTCAATAATTCACTGCCCCGAACACACTGCAAGCAGGGCCGAGATGCTCCTGTGCACATTTGGTCTGTGTGGACCTTCCTAAGCCGCAGGAACTCAGGCACGAGTCTGACTGGGCAGCAACTGGCGGGTGCGCAGTTGTTGGCAGCGGTGCCCCAAAGCCCACCCGGCAACATACACAGGACAGACTCACGGCACCCTGAGCCAACACCTATTGCAGAACCACCTCCAACAGGCATCAGTCAGAAGCCCAAAACACATTTAGACACACGTCACCCAGGAAATGTGTTCCATGGTGGAAAAAGTTTTTAAATTAATATTTTAAGGAAAAGATTGAATAGATGGTAGCGATCTATGGGAAGCTCTAAATTAAAGTGTTAACTTTGCTTCATGTAGCAAAGATATAGCCAGCACGGGTGACTACAATTAGCAAAAGGAATCTGATCTGTACCTCAACTCCATATCCCTGAATAACCATACCGAACTAAAATCTACCAATCTCAGTCTTGAAAGTTTTTATTGTCCCAGAATTCACAGCCTTTTGGGGATAAAGTCCAGATTCCCACAACTTTTTGTATGAAGAAGTGCTTTCTGACATTACCCTTAAATGGCCTACCTACTATTTTAAGATTATGCCCCTCGCTCCAGATTCCCCCACTAGAGGAAATAGTTTCTCTATCCACCCTATAAAAACCTTCAATAATTGTAACCACTTCAATCAAATCACCCCTCAATCTTCTAAACGATGGAACTCAAGCCAAGTTTATGCAGCCCGTCTTCATAATTTAACCATCCAAGTGTTAGCTTTGCATGCTGACCCCTCCCTCCCATCTGCGCGCTGGCCCCGACCCTTACCGTATTTCAGGTCACAGATCTGACCGTCTGTCTTCTTCAGTTTCTCACAGATTTTGCTGACCGGCACGTGATTGCTCAAGGGTCTGGAGACTTCTTTAATTATTCTGGTGGCTGCATCACTTGTTGCTCCGATGTAATAGCACTGAAAACAAAAGTGTTTTAGTACTTCCCCAGTTCTCTCCTTCCGTTTCCAGATTGCCCTGCTGCTGCGATCACTGGCCGCCACACTTCCCCATTGTGGGGTTGTCTGGGGTGTGGACACTCTTTCACCACACAAGCCACTGACTGATGGTTCAACACAGAAATACAGCTGCTCCTAAATAAACCCACAGCGCTATCCAGAATAGTTGGAAATAATGTTGGATTTAATCAAGTCCGATACGATTCATGGATCCAAAATGCAAAGTCAAAAGGTCTTAGGCCAAACACAATTCTGTCGTCACTGCTAAAATAACATGGGTGGGTCATTCAGAGTTAGATTTAAATTAAACGTTTCCCATCAGTCAGGGTTTATGCGAGACATTAAACTGCTCCTGGCACTAAAACTGGCAAGGCTGTGTGTCCAAACCTTCAGCTACAGTATGGAGTCCTGTTAACACCGACACTCCTGACTAGTCCTCTTGTCTGCAGTGGACTGGAGTGGGGGTGAAAAGAAGAGCTTTAATACTGAGTGTTCTCCGTGCATGTGTGCACGGTGGGGGGGAAAGAGAGAGAAGAAAGGCTTCAATGATGAAGCAGCTTTTGTGGAGCTGTGGAAATGGCCCTGGACTTAAACAGAAAGGTAATGCTACATCATCCTTCATGGGTATGTTTGATAAGTCAGACAGCACAATCACCCGCTCAGCACATCAAATTGCATCGTACATGCAAGGGGTGACATCGTAAATGCCAGTTATCAACTACTTACAAATCTATTCTCCTTGCCCTTGACCTCATTGCATGTCTGGATTAGTTGTTCCTCTATAACGTCAGGAGTGAAGTTTACATCTTGCTCAGTTAGTGAGTTGTAAAACTGCTCCAGGAATGACAAACACACTGCAAGAAAGAAAAACAAAACCGTCATCAATGCTCAAAACCAACAGGAGTAGGCCATGAAGCTCCAATTGACCCCCAGCCTTTCGCAGGCGAGCGCTCCAGATTTCTACTACTCGGAGAGAAAACAAATTTCACACTTTAATGGCCTAGCTCTAATTTCAAGATTATACCCCCTTGTTCTTGATTCCCCATCAGAGGAAACAATTTATCTGTATCTACCCAAGTCCTTTGATCATTTTAAACACCTCAAAATCAGATAAACCCTCAATCTTCTAAACTCAAGTGAATACAAGTTAAGTTTATGCAACCGGTCTTCATAATTTGACCCTCTAAACCCCAGTATCATTTGGTGACTCTCCAATACATCCTTCCTGAGGTGCAGTTCCCAGAACCAAACAGTTCTCCAGGTGGGGTCTGACCAAAGCTCTATACAACTGAAGCATCACTTCCTCCCTTTTGTATTCCAGCCTGCCTGAAATCTCGTGCCCTGGGTGCCAATTCCATCCCCGGTTACCTGCTCGGAATGAACTTGCAGATGCCCAACCTTGTGCCCAGTGACCCCGAGCTTGGCTACAAATCACACAACTGGCCTGTTGTGAAGAACTCTCACCTCCATTTCCAACATCCTGTCTAATAGCCTCCCCCCACCACCAGTAGGTCCCACTTCCAATCATATCAAACTTTCCAACAGTCGGCATTACCTTACTAAAACTCTCAACATTGGATCATATATCCTATCCCACACACCCATCATCCCTCTCCTCATTAAATTCCATGGGCTTCCTAACCTCCCCAAAATGCATTGCATTTAAGCCTCTCATCTTTAAATCCCATGAAATCTTCTCTGGCCCCTAAGCCTAGCACACACAGAATCATAGTGCACAGAAAGAGGCCATTCGGCTCTTTGAAAGACCCCCGCTTTTCTAACTCTGATCAACCACACACCCGCCCTGTTTCACCATCACGTCTACACTGGAATTCTCCTACTGCACCTCTCCTCACCTTCAAAAACCTTTGAACCTGCCATTAATCATCTTCCCTAACTTCCTGCTCCCTTATCTGTGTCTGTTTTACAGTAAAGCACCTGGTGGTTCCAGCCCTGGCCAGAGCCTAGTGACAGCACAGGATTACTACACAATCCACTCAACTCAAATGCACAATTTTTAAAGTGCCAATTGGAGGGGGGGTCATCCCAAGAGAGAGTCCCTTCCCAAACATTCTAGAGCTGGAAGCCATTAGCCAAACAAAAACCTGAGACAATACAAAAAGAGGCCATTCTCGAGAATCTTTGCTTAATGCTCCTTATCCCAAATAGATAATAACTGCAGAGATTTAACCCCTTCAGTTCCACAGGCTAAGATATAAGCGTCAAGTTCAGTCACTACCAGTCCTCCACTTAGTGCCTCCCAAATAAAGCAGGTTTCAATATTCTGTGATCATCCTGTGCATGGTAAAGGAAGGACTTGCATTTCTATCGCGCCTTTCACAACCTCGGAAAATCCCAAAGCGCTTTACACTCAATTTGAATTGAAGTAACTGTTGTAATATAGGAAAAGTGGCAGCCAATTTGCGCAAAGCTAGGTCCCACAAACAGCAAATAAGATAAATGACCAGATTATCTGTTTTAGTGGTGTTGGTTAAGCAATAAGTATTGACCAAGACACCGGGAGAACTCCCCTGCTTTTCTTCAAATATTGCTGTGGGATCTTTTACATCCACCCAAAGGAAGACCGGGGTCTTGGTTTAACATCTCATCTGAAAGGCACCGCACTGGAGTGTCAGCCCAGGTTATGTGTTCAAGTCTTTGGAGTGGGGCTTGAACCCATGACCTTGTGACTCAGGTGACAGTGCTACCACTGAGTCAAGGCTGCAACTCAAATTACTCCTAATGAAGTAATACTTCCCAAGAATCATTCATTTATCAACCATTATAGCTTGATACATTCAAGATGTCCTTAGCCCGTAGAATGCATCGCAGCAGAGTTCAACCCTGTCCTTGTCCAATGCCTACTTTCCAGCAGGGTTACTGGATAGCGACCAGGAGTGTGAACCCAAGCTGTGTTTACCTGCCTAGTCTGGCGGTCAATCGATCTGCTCTTAAGCTTGGGTCAGCTAACCCAAAGATGAAACCTGGGATCTTCCCTGGTTTGTACGGCTCAGTTATGCAGTGCATTGAAGGGGAGAGTGGAGGAGGAAACCCCCTCATTATAAAATTGTCCACTGTCACGCTCCAGCTCCTGGCCAGGTAGGTGCCAGCCAACGCTACTGCACACTGATATCATCAAATTAGCAGGTGCCACAATAGTGCGCACACTGCAACACGTGCTGCACAACGGGTAGCAAGTATGCTTAATAAAAACACGTGCACAGCCCTTCCTATGCTTTGGGAAAACTACCTATTTGAATCATACAATCGTACAGCACAGAGGGGCCATTCGGCCCATTGAGTCTGCGCTGGCTTTTTCAACGAGCAAGCCAGTTAGACCCACTCCCGCGCTCTTTCCCCATATCCCAGCAACTTTTTCTGTTCCAAGTATTTATCCAATTCCTTTTGAAGGTTACTACTGAATCTGTATCCACCACCCTATTAGGCAGTGCCTTCCAAAACCTAACCACTCGTTGCGTAAAAATAAGTTTTTCCTCAGTCTCCTGGTTCTTTTGCCAATCACCTTAAATCTGTGGCCTCTCGTTATCGACTCTTCAGCCGTTGGAAACTGTTACTCTTTATTTACTCTACCTAAACCCTTCATGATTTTAAACACCTCCATCAAATCTCCTCTTAGACATCTCTGCTCTATAAATTATTAGAGACGATGATAAATTATGGGGAGTGCAAAGTACCTCGGCGAGTTCATGCCAAGTGACTTCCCTACAGAAATGGTGACACCAATACCAGGTGTTTACCCAATTTGCACACAGCAAGGTCCCACAAACAGTAAATCAGATAAATTACCAGATAATCTGCTTTAGTGGTGTTGGTTAAGCAAGAAGTATTGGCCAGGACACCGGGAGAACTCCTCTGCCTGGCCAAGAGCTGGAGCATGACAGCAGGCAATTTTAAAATGAACGGTTCCCCCCCCCCCACCCCATCACGATTCTTCAATGCACTGCATAACCGAGCCATACAGACCAGGGAAGGTGCTTCCTGTCCCCCTACAGGGAGCGTCAAGGGCAGTGATTTCAGACCAGCCTGAACAGCAATCTGGCACCATGCACTCTGGCAAACAGTGCCAGCCGGGTACTCTCACCAGCTGGCAGCGCGGTTTCCTCAGCGACAGACCAGCCCGAGCTGCGGCATCATTCATTTCCCACGGAGCAGTTCCGGCAACGAAGGGGCACTCACCGCCCAAGTGAGTGGGGAGTCACTGACCTCATGCTCCTCCTAGCAATTTAAACATATGCATTTTTCACAATAACTACAGCAAAACACAGCAGTGTCCCTCTGAATATGCAGTACAGCAGAGTTCACCTCAAGCTGAACAACTTGTATTTATATAGCATCTTTAACGTAGTAAGATGTCCCAAGGCGCTTCACAAGAGTATAAGACAAAATTGACACCGAGCCACATAAAAAATTAAGGAGCTTCTTAAAAGAGGAAAGAGTTAGAGAGGCGGAGAGGTTTAGGGAGGGAGTTCCAGAGCTTAGGGCCTAGGCAACAGAAGGCACGGCCACCAATGGTGGAGCGATTATAATCAGGGATGCTCAAGAGGGCAGAATTAGAGGAGCGCAAATATCTCGGGGAGTTGTGGGGCTGAAGGAGATTATAGAGAGATAGGGTGGGGTGAGGCCATGGAGGGGTTTAAAAACAAGGGTGAGAATTTTGAAATCAAGGCGTTGCTTAACCAGGAGCCAATGTAGGTCAGCGAGCACAGGGGTGATGGGTGAGCGGGACTTGGTGCGAGTTAGGACACGGGCAGCTGAGTTTTGGATGACCTCAAGTTTACGTAGGGTGGAATGTGGGAGGCCAGCCAGGAGTGCGTGGGAACAGTCAAGTCCAGAGGTAACAAAGGCATGATGAGGGTTTCAGCAGCAGATGAGCTGGGGGGGGGGGGGGGGGGGGGAAAGAGGAGGAGATGGTCGATGTTACAGAGGTGGAAATAGGTGGTCTTAGTTATGCTGTGGACTTGTGGTCAGAAGCTCATTTCAGGGTCAAATATGACACCAAGGTTGCGAACAGTGTGGTTCAGCCTCAGACAGATGTTAGGGAGAGGGATGGAGTCAGTGACTAGGGAACGGAGATTGTGGCGGGGACCGAAAACAATGGCTTCGGTCTTCCCAATATTTAATTGGAGAAAATTTCTGCTCATCCGGTACTGGCTGTCGGACAAGCAGTGTGTCAATTTAGAGACCGGGGAGGGGTCGAGAGACGAGGTAGTGAGGTAGAGCTGGGTGTCGTCAGCGTACATGTGGAAACTGATGCCGTGTTTTCGGATGATATCGCCAAGGGGCAGCATATAGATGAGAAATAGGAGGCCAAGGATAGATCCTAGAAGGAAAAAATCTTGTCGGGCCTGGAAATGTCCATCAGTTTGAAGATCCTAGGGTACTGGAGGCAAGACCTTGAGCTTCAGCACTCCTTTGAGTGCCAGCTTGGCTCAGTGGTTGTACTCAGAGCTAGAAGGTTGTGCTGCACTCCCAGATGAGACACTGAACTGCCTGCAGTTGATGGGAAAGATCCAACGGCAATCTTCAGAGTAGCAGGGAGTTCTCCTGGAGTCCAAGCCAACCTTTATCCCTCAAATCAACACCAGTAAGACTGACTGGTCATTCATCTCATTTGTTGTTTGTGGGACCTTGTGAAGTGAAATTTGGCTGCCATGTTTGCCTAGCTGCAACATGAATACATCGCAGGATCAGTGTCCTCATTATACGTGGGCTCCTGGTGCCCTGGACCCTATCCTGCCGACTGGGCTCCTGGTGCCCTGGATCCTATCCTGCTGACACTGCCAGCTGGGCTCCTGGACCCTATCCTGCCGGCTGGGCTCCTGGTGCCCTGGACCCTAACCTGCCGGCTGGGCTCCTGGTGCCCTGGACCCTAACCTGCCGGCTGGGCTCCTGGTGCCCTGGACCCTAACCTGCCGGCTGGGCTCCTGGTGCCCTGGACCCTAACCTGCCGGCTGGGCTCCTGGTGCCCTGGACCCTAACCTGCCGGCTGGGCTCCTGGTGCCCTGGACCCTAACCTGCCGGCTGGGCTCCTGGTGCCCTGGACCCTAACCTGCCGGCTGGGCTCCTGGTGCCCTGGACCCTAACCTGCCGGCTGGGCTCCTGGTGCCCTGGACCCTAACCTGCCGGCTGGGCTCCTGGTGCCCTGGACCCTAACCTGCCGGCTGGGCTCCTGGTGCCCTGGACCCTAACCTGCCGGCTGGGCTCCTGGTGCCCTGGACCCTAACCTGCCGGCTGGGCTCCTGGTGCCCTGGACCCTAACCTGCCGGCTGGGCTCCTGGTGCCCTGGACCCTAACCTGCCGGCTGGGCTCCTGGTGCCCTGGACCCTAACCTGCCGGCTGGGCTCCTGGTGCCCTGGACCCTAACCTGCCGGCTGGGCTCCTGGTGCCCTGGACCCTAACCTGCCGGCTGGGCTCCTGGTGCCCTGGACCCTAACCTGCCGGCTGGGCTCCTGGTGCCCTGGACCCTAACCTGCCGGCTGGGCTCCTGGTGCCCTGGACCCTAACCTGCCGGCTGGGCTCCTGGTGCCCTGGACCCTAACCTGCCGGCTGGGCTCCTGGTGCCCTGGACCCTAACCTGCCGGCTGGGCTCCTGGTGCCCTGGACCCTAACCTGCCGGCTGGGCTCCTGGACCCTATCCTGCCGACACTGCCGGCTGGGCTCCTGGTGCCCTGGACCCTATCCTGCCGACACTGCCGGCTGGGATCCTGGTGCCCTGGACCCTATCCTGCCGACACTGCCGGCTGGGATCGTGGTGCCCTGGACCCTATCCTGCCGACACTGCCGGCTGGGATCGTGGTGCCCTGGACCCTATCCTGCCGACACTGCCGGCTGGGATCGTGGTGCCCTGGACCCTATCCTGCCGACACTGCCGGCTGGGATCCTGGTGCCCTGGACCCTATCCTGCCGACACTGCTGGCTGGGATCCTGGACCCTATCCTGCCGACTGGGTTCCTGGTGCCCTGGACCCTATCCTGCCGGCTGGGTTCCTGGTGCCCTGGACCCTATCCTGCCGGCTAGGATCCGGGTGCCCTGGACCCTATCCTGCCGACACTGCTGGCTGGGATCCTGGACCCTATCCTGCCGGCTGGGTTCCTGGTGCCCTGGACCCTATCCTGCCGGCTGGGTTCCTGGTGCCCTGGACCCTATCCTGCCGGCTGGGTTCCTGGTGCCCTGGACCCTATCCTGCCGGCTGGGTTCCTGGACCCTATCCTGCCGGCTGGGTTCCTGGTGCCCTGGACCCTATCCTGCCGGCTGGGTTCCTGGTGCCCTGGACCCTATCCTGCCGGCTGGGTTCCTGGTGCCCTGGACCCTATCCTGCCGGCTGGGTTCCTGGTGCCCTGGATCCTATCCTGCCGGCTGGGTTCCTGGTGCCCTGGACCCTATCCTGCCACGTGGGTTCCCAAGCATCGGCTACAGAGACAAACGTGTCCGAAAGCTGCAATTATCAGTTCAATTTTCTCGTCGTTGGCCTTCAGTGACTTTTTCATATATATTGATGCTGTGGATGACAGCGATGCTGGTATCCATTGCCAATCCCTGGGCCTTCTCCTTGAACTTCTAGCGACTGTTTCCAATCGAGTGGCTTGCTACGCCACTGCAGAGGGCATGAAGAGTGAGCCACATAGTGTGGAACTGGGGTCATGTGAAGGCCAGACCGGGAAAGGGTGGCAGGTTCGCTTACCAGAAGATTAGTGAACCAGTTGGGTTTTTGTAAACAAACCAGTAGCTTTAATTTTATCTGGTGCCAGCCCACAAATGACCAGACTTATTGAATTTAATTTCACAAATTGCCACAGTGGGATTTGAACTCAATGCCTGGGTTGCTGGTCCAACACCATAACCACTAGGCTACCATCCCTATGTTGACAGAAAGCTTATGGCCAGAAACAAAATGCTGCCAGTGCTGATGGTAACAGTTCACATCTCTAGCTGGTGACCTGGCTATCCCTGGAGAATAGAGGCCTGGTGAGGCTGCAGTGCTTCATTTATACTTCAGCACGGAGGCTGAAGCAGGGGGGGGGGGGGGGGGCGCCCTGTAAATTAAAGCGAGCACCGCACAACTCCTGGGATCTTTTATTCCCACTGACCCATCAATGCACAAACGTTGCCATAGTTACAGTTTCATGGCACTCATTTCAAGAACAGCAAAGAGTGAACTAACCCTAAATAAATCCAGAGACGGGATATGCATTAGTTGCAAAATAATGAACACCCTCCGCACATTGCCATGATAAATGATCCTTTGCGCTTAAACCCCATAACATTCTTCTTATTTTTAGAAATAGTAGTGGATTTCTAGTAGCGCTGCGCAGTGAATTTGAGGTTACATCGGACAGAAGTGTTATACCACGGAACACACAGCGTATTACCAGGTGCGCTGTTCAAACTGGCCTTTCAGGTTATAAAGTGGAATTACTGCACACCGAATTAGAGGCTAATCAGACACCGAGGGAAGTTTGTAGATTGGCGGTTGCACTTAAAATCGCCATCCCCAGGGCTGAAGAAACCAGCAGGAAATGACTGGCTTCCTTTGATATTTTTGTTTGAAGATGCTGCTTGTTTGTTGGGATGTTCCTTATCCTTCTGCTGTGATTGTTGCTGTTTTATGAAAATTATATTTGAGTCAATCAGCTACAAGTGTAACAGAGTGCTAAAGAGAGAAAATTCCTTGAACTTTCTAGCTTTGTCTTTTAAAAATCAGACAAGAAAAAGAGACAGTTTCTCCTGTGAAAGCACCAGAGGGAAGGAAGACCACCAGAGATTATCAGGTCATCTAATCTCACTGCTCTGATGCGAGGAGTCAGTTGAGAGTTCCGGTGCAGCCGAAAGAGAGACTGGAGGTGAATTTCTGTGGGGTCTCCAGATTGTAACTTTGGTGGGAGAGTCGCGGACGAGCAGGAGAATCTCCCGTAGAAATTCACTTCCAGTCTCTCCCAGTCAGCTGCATTCGCTGGTATAAGCATCTGCAGATTCCATATCCTGATGGCACTGTGGCAGTAGGTGCATGGACATCAGTTTCACACAACCCAAACTTAAGCAGGGGATCCAAGGAAAAAAACAGGAGTCAAGTGCAGACAGAACTAGTGTTGGATCTGCTCAATTAAGAAAAACATCTGTTCTTTAACACAATTAGCAACCCACAAACAAAACAGCAGCTTCAGAAGTACCATAAAGGCCACCCATTCCCAACATTTCATGACTCCATTTTTAATTTAAAAACCCCAACAATGTAGAGTTTTTCCATTAAAGGGGGAATTTTAACTATCCCCTTTAACTATCTCCACCCATCCAACTCTCTTACTGCCCCCCTAACATTCTCTTAACCTACCTCTTCAGCATCTTTGCTCCACCTCCTCCTAATCACCCATTCAGTACTCACTACCCTTATTCCCCACACTAATCCCCCATTCCCCTCAGTGGCCCCACTCCCCACACTGACTCCCCCATTCCCCTCAGTGGCCCCACTCCCCACACTGACTCCCCCATTCCCCTCAGTGGCCCCACTCCCCACACTAATCCCCCATTCCCCTCAGTGGCCCCACTCCCCACACTGACCCCCCATTCCCCTCAGTGGCCCCACTCCCCACACTGACTCCCCCATTCCCCTCAGTGGCCCCACTCCCCACACTGACTCCCCCATTCCCCTCAGTGGCCCCACTCCCCACACTGACTCCCCATTCCCCTCAGTGGCCCCACTCCCCACACTAATCCCCCATTCCCCTCAGTGGCCCCACTCCCCACACTGACTCCGCCATTCCCCTCAGTGGCCCCACTCCCCACACTGACCCCCCCATTCCCCTCAGTGGCCCCACTCCCCACACTGACTCCCCCATTCCCCTCAGTGGCCCCACTCCCCACACTGACTCCCCCATTCCCCTCAGTGGCCCCACTCCCCACACTGACTCCCCCATTCCCCTCAGTGGCCCCACTCCCCACACTAATCCCCCATTCCCCTCAGTGGCCCCACTCCCCACACTGACCCCCCATTCCCCTCAGTGGCCCCACTCCCCACACTGACTCCCCCATTCCCCTCAGTGGCCCCACTCCCCACACTGACTCCCCCATTCCCCTCAGTGGCCCCACTCCCCACACTGACTCCCCATTCCCCTCAGTGGCCCCACTCCCCACACTAATCCCCCATTCCCCTCAGTGGCCCCACTCCCCACACTGACTCCGCCATTCCCCTCAGTGGCCCCACTCCCCACACTGACCCCCCCATTCCCCTCAGTGGCCCCACTCCCCACACTGACCCCCCCATTCCCCTCAGTGGCCCCACTCCCCACAATGACTCCCCCATTCCCCTCAGTGGCCCCACTCACCACACTGACCCCCCCATTCCCCTCAGTGGCCCCACTCCCCACACTGACTCCCCCATTCCCCTCAGTGGCCCCACTCCCCACACTGACTCCCCCATTCCCCTCAGTGGCCCCACTCCCCACACTGACTCCCCCATTCCCCTCAGTGGCCCCACTCCCCACACTGACTCCCCCATTCCCCTCAGTGGCCCCACTCCCCACACTGACTCCCCATTCCCCTCAGTGGCCCCACTCCCCACACTAATCCCCCATTCCCCTCAGTGGCCCCACTCTGACTCCGCCATTCCCCTCAGTGGCCCCACTCCCCACACTGACCCCCCCATTCCCCTCAGTGGCCCCACTCCCCACACTGACCCCCCCATTCCCCTCAGTGGCCCCACTCCCCACAATGACTCCCCCATTCCCCTCAGTGGCCCCACTCACCACACTGACCCCCCCATTCCCCTCAGTGGCCCCACTCCCCACACTGACTCCCCCATTCCCCTCAGTGGCCCCACTCCCCACACTGACTCCCCCATTCCCCTCAGTGGCCCCACTCCCCACACTGACTCCCCCATTCCCCTCAGTGGCCCCACTCCACACACTGACTCCCCATTCCCCTCAGTGGCCCCACTCCCCACACTGACTCTCCCATTCCCCTCAGTGGCCCCACTCCCCACACTGACCCCCCATTCCCCTCAGTGGCCCCACTCCACACACTGACTCCCCCATTCCCCTCACTGACTCCCCCATTCCCCTCAGTGGCCCCACTCCCCACACTGACTCCCCCATTCCCCTCAGTGGCCCCACTCCCCACACTGACTCCCCCATTCCCCTCAGTGGCCCCACTCCCCACACTGACTCTCCCATTCCCCTCAGTGGCCCCACTCCCCACACTGACTCCCCCATTCCCCTCAGTGGCCCCACTCACCACACTGACCCCCCATTCCCCTCAGTGGCCCCACTCCCCACACTGACTCCCCCATTCCCCTCAGTGGCCCCACTCCCCACACTGACCCCCCATTCCCCTCAGTGGCCCCACTCCCCACACTGACTCACCCATTCCCCTCAGTGGCCCCACTCCCCACACTGACTCCCCCATTCCCCTCAGTGGCCCCACACTGACTCCCCCATTCCCCTCAGTGGCCCCACACTGACTCCCCCATTCCCCTCAGTGGCCCCACTCCCCACACTGACTCCCCCATTCCCCTCAGTGGCCCCACTCCCCACACTGACTCCCCCATTCCCCTCAGTGGCCCCACTCCCCACACTGACTCCCCCATTCCCCTCAGTGGCCCCACTCCCCACACTGACTCCCCCATTCCCCTCAGTGGCCCCACACTGACTCCCCCATTCCCCTCAGTGGCCCCACACTGACTCCCCCATTCCCCTCAGTGGCCCCACACTGACTCCCCCATTCCCCTCAGTGGCCCCACACTGACTCCCCCATTCCCCTCAGTGGCCCCACTCCCCACACTGACTCCCCCATTCCCCTCAGTGGCCCCACTCCCCACACTGACCCCCCATTCCCCTCAGTGGCCCCACTCCCCACACTGACTCCCCCATTCCCCTCAGTGGCCCCACTCCCCACACTGACTCCCCCATTCCCCTCAGTGGCCCCACTCCCCACACTGACTCCCCCATTCCCCTCAGTGGCCCCACTCCCCACACTGACTCCCCCATTCCCCTCAGTGGCCCCACTCCCCACACTGACTCCCCCATTCCCCTCAGTGGCCCCACTCCCCACACTGACCCCACTCACCACACTAATCCCCCATTCCCCTCAGTGGCCCCACTCCCCACACTGACCCCCCATTCCCCTCAGTGGCCCCACTCCCCACACTGACTCCCCCATTCCCCTCAGTGGCCCCACACTGACTCCCCCATTCCCCTCAGTGGCCCCACTCCCCACACTGACTCCCCCATTCCCCTCAGTGGCCCCACTCCCCACACTGACTCCCCCATTCCCCTCAGTGGCCCCACTCCCCACACTGACTCCCCCATTCCCCTCAGTGGCCCCACTCCCCACACTGACTCCCCCATTCCCCTCAGTGGCCCCACTCCCCACACTGACTCCCCCATTCCCCTCAGTGGCCCCACTCCCCACACTGACTCCCCCATTCCCCTCAGTGGCCCCACTCCCCACACTGACTCCCCCATTCCCCTCAGTGGCCCCACTCCCCACACTGACTCCCCATTCCCCTCAGTGGCCCCACTCCCCACACTGACTCCCCCATTCCCCTCAGTGGCCCCACTCCCCACACCCCACACTGACTCCCCCATTCCCCTCAGTGGCCCCACTCCCCACACTGACTCCCCCATTCCCCTCAGTGGCCCCACTCCCCACACTGACTCCCCCATTCCCCTCAGTGGCCCCACTCCCCACACTGACTCCCCCATTCCCCTCAGTGGCCCCACTCCCCACACTGACTCCCCCATTCCCCTCAGTGGCCCCACTCCCCACACTGACTCCCCCATTCCCCTCAGTGGCCCCACTCCCCACACTGACCCCCCATTCCCCTCAGTGGCCCCACTCCCCACACTGACTCCCCCATTCCCCTCAGTGGCCCCACTCCCCACACTAATCCCCCATTCCCCTCAGTGGCCCCACTCCCCACACTGACTCCCCCATTCCCCTCAGTGGCCCCACTCACCACACTGACTCCCCCATTCCCCCTGTGGCCCCACTCCCCACACTGACTCCCCCATTCCCCTCAGTGGCCCCACTCCACACACTGACTCCCCATTCCCCTCAGTGGCCCCACTCCCCACACTGACTCTCCCATTCCGCTCAGTGGCCCCACTCCCCACACTGACCCCCCATTCCCCTCAGTGGCCCCACTCCCCACACTGACTCCCCCATTCCCCTCAGTGGCCCCACTCCCCACACTGACCCCCCATTCCCCTCAGTGGCCCCACTCCCCACACTGACTCCCCCATTCCCCTCAGTGGCCCCACTCCCCACACTGACCCCCCATTCCCCTCAGTGGCCCCACTCCCCACACTGACTCCCCCATTCCCCTCAGTGGCCCCACTCCCCACACTGACTCTCCCATTCCCCTCAGTGGCCCCACTCCCCACACTGACTCCCCCATTCCCCTCAGTGGCCCCACTCACCACACTGACCCCCCATTCCCCTCAGTGGCCCCACTCCCCACACTGACTCCCCCATTCCCCTCAGTGGCCCCACTCCCCACACTGACTCCCCCATTCCCCTCAGTGGCCCCACACTGACTCCCCCATTCCCCTCAGTGGCCCCACACTGACTCCCCCATTCCCCTCAGTGGCCCCACTCCCCACACTGACTCCCCCATTCCCCTCAGTGGCCCCACTCCCCACACTGACTCCCCCATTCCCCTCAGTGGCCCCACTCACCACACTGACCCCCCATTCCCCTCAGTGGCCCCACTCCCCACACTGACTCCCCCATTCCCCTCAGTGGCCCCACTCCCCACACTGACTCCCCCATTCCCCTCAGTGGCCCCACACTGACTCCCCCATTCCCCTCAGTGGCCCCACACTGACTCCCCCATTCCCCTCAGTGGCCCCACTCCCCACACTGACTCCCCCATTCCCCTCAGTGGCCCCACTCCCCACACTGACTCCCCCATTCCCCTCAGTGGCCCCACTCCCCACACTGACTCCCCCATTCCCCTCAGTGGCCCCACTCCCCACACTGACTCCCCCATTCCCCTCAGTGGCCCCACTCCCCACACTGACTCCCCCATTCCCCTCAGTGGCCCCACTCCCCACACTGACTCCCCCATTCCCCTCAGTGGCCCCACTCCCCACACTGACTCCCCCATTCCCCTCAGTGGCCCCACTCCCCACACTGACTCCCCCATTCCCCTCAGTGGCCCCACTCCCCACACTGACCCCCCATTCCCCTCAGTGGCCCCACTCCCCACACTGACTCCCCCATTCCCCTCAGTGGCCCCACTCCCCACACTGACTCCCCCATTCCCCTCACTGACTCCCCCATTCCCCTCAGTGGCCCCACTCCACACACTGACTCCCCCCATTCCCCTCACTGACTCCCCCATTCCCCTCAGTGGCCCCACTCCCCACACCCCACACTGACTCCCCCATTCCCCTCAGTGGCCCCACGCCCCACACTGACTCCCCCATTCCCTCAGTGGCCCCACTCCCCACACTGACTCCCCCATTCCCCTCAGTGGCCCCACTCCCCACACTGACTCCCCCATTCCCCTCAGTGGCCCCACTCCCCACACTGACTCCCCCATTCCCCTCAGTGGCCCCACTCCCCACACTGACTCCCCCATTCCCCTCAGTGGCCCCACTCCCCACACTGACTCCCCCATTCCCCTCAGTGGCCCCACTCCCCACACTGACTCCCCCATTCCCCTCAGTGGCCCCACTCCCCACACTGACTCCCCCATTCCCCTCAGTGGCCCCACTCCCCACACTGACTCCCCCATTCCCCTCAGTGGCCCCACTCCCCACACTGACTCCCCCATTCCCCTCAGTGGCCCCACTCCCCACACTGACTCCCCCATTCCCCTCAGTGGCCCCACTCCCCACACTGACTCCCCCATTCCCCTCAGTGGCCCCACTCACCACACTAATCCCCCATTCCCCTCAGTGGCCCCACTCCCCACACTGACCCCCCATTCCCCTCAGTGGCCCCACTCCCCACACTGACTCCCCCATTCCCCTCAGTGGCCCCACACTGACTCCCCCATTCCCCTCAGTGGCCCCACTCCCCACACTGACTCCCCCAGTCCCCTCAGTGGCCCCACTCCCCACACTGACTCCCCCATTCCCCTCAGTGGCCCCACTCCCCACACTGACTCCCCCATTCCCCTCAGTGGCCCCACTCCCCACACTGACTTCCCCCCCATTCCACTCAATGGCCCCTCTGGTCTTGTCTTCTTCTCCTCCTCCTCCTCTCCCCCCCCGGCGCTGCTCCTACCTTCACACTCCCCTTCCTTCAGTGCCTCACTTTGTACCACAAGTAAAACGAAAGCCGCAGCCACACCACTCGCCAACTGCATTCTACCCATCGTCCACTCCCTCTCCACACCGCGCCGGTCCAGGCCGCCTCTCGGTATCTACCGGCAACACACCGCGCTGCGCAACCAAACTAGCGCTGCGCATCTATTGGTCCACGACAGCGCTGCCACAGTCCCGCCCCACGAATACACACCGCTGTATGGTCAGTACGGATGTCACTCAGATGACGCCGCCGCAGCGTTGAGCTATCACGTTCGGTTACGCCCGGCGCAGTCTCCCAGCGGCCAGTTGGCGCCTCCCGATTGGCCGAGGAGCGATCAGCCAATCGGAATGATACACCCGGACCCTGCACCTGACGTCACTTCCTGGAAACGAATTGCGGGGCGGGCGCTGGCCATAATGCATACGTCATTGCGGGGCAAAAGGGGTCAGTGGGGGGGCGGGGCAAGAGGGGTCAGTGGGGGGGGGGCGGGTCAAGAGGGGACAGTTGGGGGGGCAAGAGGGGTCAGTGGGGGGGCAAGAGGGGTCAGTGGGGGGGCAAGAGGGGTCAGGGGCAAGAGGGGTCAGTGGGGGGCGGGGCAAGAGGGGTCAGTGGGGGCGGGGGAAGAGGGGACAGTGGGGGGGCAAGAGGGGACAGTGGGGGGGCAAGAGGGGTCAGTGGGGGGGCAAGAGGTATCAGTGGGAGGCAACGGGTCAGTGGGGTGGGGCAAGAGGGGTCTGGGGGGCAAGAGGGGTCAGGGGGGCAAGCGGGGTCAGTGGGGAGGGCAAGAGGGGTCAGTGGGGGGGCAAGAGGGGTCAGGGGGGCAAGAGGAGTCAGTGGGGGTCAAGAGGGGCCAGTGCCCGGCAAGAGGGGTCAATGGGGGGTCAAGATGGGTCAGTGGGGGTCAAGAAGGGTCAGTTCTGGGAAAGTGGGGTCCTTGGGGAGTCAAGAGGGCAAGAGTCATAGAGTCATAATGGCACAGAAGGAGGCCATTCAGCCCATCGAGTCCATGCCGGCTCTCTGTGGAGCAATCGCGTCAGTCCCATTCCCGCGCTCTATCCCCGTAGCCCTGCAAGTTTATGTCCCTCAAGTGCCTTTCCAGCCTCCCCTTGAAAACGTTGAGTGTCTCCGCTTCCACCACTTCCGTCAGCGGTGAGTTCCAGGTTCTCGCCGTTCGCTGCATAAAACGTTTTTCCTCACATCCCCCCGTATCTCTTGCCTAAAACCTTAAATCTGTGCCCCTAATCCTTGTACCATCAACTAGTGGGAACAGCCTTTCCCCGTCTAGCCTATCCCAACCCGTCATAATCTTGTACACCTCTATCAAATCACCCCTCAACCTCCTTTGCTCTAATGAAAACAAATCCAGCTTCTCCAATGTGTCCTTGTAGCTAAGATTCCCCCATCCCCGGAACCATTCTGGTAAATCTCCTCTGCACCCTCTCAAGGGCCTTCACATCCTTCCTAAAGTGTGGTGACCAGAACTGGACGCAATACTCCAGTTGTGGCCTAACCAGCGCTTTATAAAGGTTCAGCATAACCTCTCTACTTTTGTACTCAATGTGATGAAATATTCCATTCATCACTGCCTGTGACTGTGGTCGGTTTCAGTGTCATTTCCCTTCCCCCAGTCCTCATTGTATTGTTTATTGGAATGTGCTGGAATGTGCTGTGTGTGTAGGGCTCCGCCCATACCTGGCCCCTTTTGTAAGCTAGCTCAGTCTGGCCTCAGTCTCCAGAAGGAAGATACCTCTCTCTCTTACGTGTTACTTTCTAAGTTAATAAAAGCCTTGTTTTGTTTCGCTAACATCGAGTCTCGGAATTATTGAGGCACATCAATTTTATTAACTTATTTTTCAACACTATGGATCAACTCCTGAAACCCGAACGTTTGGATTTGGATCAACATGCTCCGGACGCATCAGCACGCTTCGGACACTGGTTTAAGTGTATGGAATTCTTCCTGGACAATTCCGCAGCCGTCAAAGACGCTACGGACACTGCGAGGATGAGACTCGGAATTCTGCGGAATTGGGTAAGCCACCGGCTTTACCCCCTCATCCAAGACGCCGATACGTACCTGGCCGCCTGCGACATCTTAAAGGCGCATTACCAGCAGCCTACGAATGAGGTGTATGCTAGGCATCTGCTCGCTACTCGCGCACAGCAACCTGGGGAATCGGTGGAGGAGTTCCTAAGCACCCTGAAAATGCTTGGCAAAGACTGCAAGTGCCGAGATGTAAAAGCCGCAGTGTACACTGACGAGCTTGTTCGCGATGCCTTTATCACAGGCCTCAGCTCCACTTACATCCGGCAAAGACTGCTGGAAAAAACGGGGTTGGACCTGAAACAGGCTGCGGACACCGCGCGATCCCTGGATGTGGCCCAGAGAAACTCGGACGCCTACTCTTCAGCCCGCGCCGTCCACGCTGCCACGTGTGCACCGAGGGCGCTGCCTTCTTGGAAGGCATCTTCCCCGCCCGGCAGCCCGACACCAGCGGGGCCCCGCTCTCCCCCCAGAAGCCCTACGACAGCCGCGACGCGTCAGGGACCCAACTGCTACTTCTGCAGGCAGCCAAAACACACCAGAAACCTGTGCCCGGCGAAAGGCACCACCTGCTTTAAGTGCGGTAAGAAGGGGCACTTCGGGAAGGTGTGCAGAGGGAACCCCACCGGAAAACCAACCGCCGGAAAACCCGCCACCGCCGCGTGTGCGCCGTGGGAGCGGCCATCTTGGACGCCATCTTGCCCGACCTCATGGGGTCCGCCATCTTATGAGCAGACAGCGTGGACGCCATCTTGTATCGATCAGGGCCCTACAGTGGCATCGGTCACAGTGGACCAGACCAGGCCGCACCCGCTATCCAAATCAATGGTGGACATCGAGGTAAACGGGTGCCGGGTTAAATGTTTAATTGACAGTGGAAGCACGGAGAGTTTTATCCACCCTGAACTGGCACAGCAACTCTCCCTAAAGGTGGTCCCTGCTCAGGGTACCATCTCTATGGCTGATAAAACCCAGACATCGACCATTCTGGGTTACTGCATGGTACAATTGGGCGTTAACGGAACTGTATACGATAATTTTAAAGTATTAATCATGAAGAACCTATGTGCGAGCGTGATCTTGGGCCTGGATTTCCAGTGCAACCACCAAAGCATCACGCTCAAGTACAGTGGGTCCCAGCCGCCCCTCACAGTGTGCGGCCTGGCTACCCTGAAGGTAAAGCCGCCTTCGCTATTCGCGAACCTTACCCCTAACTGCCGGCCAATAGCGACCAAAAGCAGGAGGTACAGCTGGGAGGACAGGCGGTTTATCGCGACCGAGGTAGACAGGCTCCTGAAAGAGCGCATTATTGAACGCAGCAACAGCCCGTGGCGCGCCCAAGTGGTAGTGGTAAGGGGTAGCGAGAAGAAACGGATGGTGATCGACTATAGTCAAACGATCAACAGGTACACCCAACTAGACGCCTACCCGCTACCCCGCATATCAGAAATGGTGAACCAAATCGCCCAATACCGGGTGTTCTCCACCATCGACCTCAAGTCAGCGTACCACCAGCTCCCTATCAGACCAGAGGACCGCCCGTACACCGCCTTCGAGGCGAACGGACGCCTCTACCAATTCCTCAGAGTCCCCTTTGGGGTGACGAATGGGGTCTCGGTTTTTCAGAGGGAGATGGACCGCATGGTCGATGACCACCACTTGCAGGCAACCTTCCCCTACCTCGACAACGTCACCATCTGCGGCCACAATCAGCAGGGTCACGACTCGAACCTCGAGAGGTTCCTGGAAACCGCACAAAAACTCAACCTCACCTACAACGAGGACAAGTGCGTTTTCAACACCACGCGCCTCTGCATACTAGGCAGCGTGGTGGAGAATGGGGAAATCGGACCAGACCCCGACCGATTGCGCCCCCTACGGGAGCTGCCCCTGCCCAACACTCCCAAAGCCCTGAAAAGGTGCCTGGGGTTATTTTCTTATTATTCCCAATGGGTCCCCAACTACTCCGACAAAGCCCGCCCCCTCTTGAAAGCATCCTCTTTTCCGCTCTCTGCTGAGGCCCACGCCGCCTTCAAAAGCATTAAGCAGGATATTGAGCGGGCCACGCTACAGGCAGTGGACGAGAACACTCCATTTCAAGTGGAAAGTGATGCGTCTGACTTCACCTTGGCGGCCACCCTCAACCAGGCGGGGCGGCCCGTAGCTTTCTTCTCGAGGACCCTCCAAGGGCCCGAGATCAGACACTCCTCCGTGGAAAAGGAGGCCCAAGCCATCGTGGAGGCAGTGCGCCACTGGCGCCACTACCTAGCCGGCAAACGCTTCACCCTACTTACCGGCCAGCGGTCGGTAGCGTTTATGTTCAATAATAAACAGAGGGGGAAGATTAAAAATGATAAGATTCTTAGGTGGCGGATTGAGCTCTCCACCTTCGATTACGACATCATTTACCGGCCAGGGGCCCTTAACGAATCCCCTGACGCCCTCTCACGAGGGATGTGTGCCAGCGCCACCGGGGATCGGCTACAGACCCTCCACAACGACCTCTGCCACCCAGGGGTCACGCGGCTGTTCCACTTCATAAAGTCCCGTAACTTACCCTACTCGATTGAGGAAGTTCGGTCTCTGACCAGGAACTGCCGCACTTGCGCTGAGTGCAAGCCTCAGTTCTACCGCCCAGATAGAGCCCACTTAATCAAAGCTACACGGCCCTTTGAGTGGCTCAGCTTAGATTTCAAGGGCCCCCTCCCGTCCGTCGACCGCAATGTTTACTTCCTGAACATTGTGGACGAATACTCCCGGTTCCCATTCGCCTTCCGCTGCCCAGACATGACCAGCGCCACGGTCATTAAATGCCTCAACAGCCTGTTCTGCCTGTTCGGTATGCCGAGCTACATCCATACGGATAGGGGGGCGTCCTTCATGAGTGAAGAGCTACGCCAGTACATGCTGTCCAAGGGGATCGCCACGAGCCGTACCACCAGCTACAACCCCCGGGGTAACGGCCAAGTGGAGCGAGAGAACGGGACAGTATGGAAAGCAGTCACTCTAGCTCTAAGGACCAAGGGCCTCCCTATCTCCCGCTGGCAGGAAGTCCTCTCGGATGTGCTCCATTCGATACGGTCGCTATTGTGTACGGCCACTAATGCCACGCCTCATGAACGAATGTTTGTCTTTCCCCGGAAATCCACCTCAGGCGTATCCATGCCGTCATGGCTCTCCACCCCAGGTCCGGTACTCGTGCGAAGGCATGTGAGGGGCCACAAGACGGACCCTCTCGTGGAGCCAGTACACCTACTCCACGCCAACCCCCAATACGCATATGTCCAGCACGCCGACGGAAGGGAGGACACCGTGTCCATAAAAGACGTCGCCCCAGCCGGCATCGACAACAACCACGGCAATAGCAGCAACAACGATCACAGCAACTCTTACCCACCCACTACTCTTTCATCACCCCCGGAAGAACATCGACCAACGGCACCCCCACCAACTACCCCTTCAACAACCCTGGCGGCACCCCCGGCAGAGACCCAGGAGACTACCGGGGACACCCAGCCGACACCCGCGGCACCACAACAGCCACGTCGGTCGCAGAGGACTATCAAACCCCCGAACAGACTAAATCTATAGAAGGGGTGAATGTGATGAAATATTCCATTCATCACTGCCTGTGACTGTGGTCGGTTTCAGTGTCATTTCCCTTCCCCCAGTCCTCATTGTATTGTTTATTGGAATGTGCTGGAATGTGCTGTGTGTGTAGGGCTCTGCCCATACCTGGCCCCTTTTGTAAGCTAGCTCAGTCTGGCCTCAGTCTCCAGAAGGAAGATACCTCTCTCTCTTACGTGTTACTTTCTAAGTTAATAAAAGCCTTGTTTTGTTTCGCTAACATCGAGTCTCGGAATTATTGAGGCACATCACTCAATACCTCTATTTATGAAGCCCAAGATCCCATATGCTTTGTTAACCACTCTCTTAATATGTCCTGCCACCTTCAGGGACCTATGCACATTAACTTCCAGGTCCCTCTGTCCCTGCACACTCTTTAAAACTGTGCCATTAAGTGTATATTGTCTGTTACATTGTTATAGTATCACATCGTTAAATGGAACTACTTTGGTATGGAACTAATTTGATATGGTGTAGTTATACTGCTATGTGGCACACTGTGCATGGGCAGTGCACAGTGCAGTGTCGGACATCTTGTATCACTCCGCACCATGCGGCAGCACTGTAACAAAAGCAAGAATACAGCTAAGTAAAAAGCACTAACTAAAATGAACTAAAAGTGTCTGTAATATAAATAGTATAAGAACACAAGGAGACACAACATGGTGGCAGCGGTATAAGTGAGTACAAATTCTGCTATACGAACTATGAATAAGACGAAAAGTGATTTTATGAGCTGATTGTGAGTGCCGGTGTCTGCGGTCATTGAAAGTGAAACTAAAATGACGGCTGTGCAAATGCAACCCCTCATGAACTGGGAAGCCGACGATATAGTAGAAGCATTCCGCAAGTTCAAACAGAAATGTGAGCTTACATTCAAAAGCTCCCTGAAGGGTACTACCAACGAGGAAAAGGTTAGTTACATTCTGTTGTGGACAGGAGAAAAAGGCCTAGATTTGTATAATAGCTGGAGTTCGACCGAAGAGGAAAAGGAAAACCCAGCGACAATTTTTGATAAATTCAGCAACCATCTGGAGCCTAAATCCAATCACCGTATACACAGATACAAATTCCAGAGTCTAAGACAGGAACCCGGTGAAACAGCTGACAATTTCCTGACAAGGCTGAGAAATGAAGCCAGCAAGTGTAAATTTAAGGAAATGGAGGAAAGGCTTGTGGACCAGCTAATATGGGGGTCAGCGCACGTAGAGGTACAAAAAGCCCTGATAAGAAAAGAAAAGCTCGGAATAACAGAGGCTATAGATACTGCGAGAGCTCATGAAGCCATGAAGCAACAAATGAAAACGCTGATTTCTCAAACGGCTGACATGCGGACGGCTTCTGAGACGGACAACAGAGTGGATGCAGTGAGAGAAAAGTACAACACACAAAGACATGCACATGACAATGGGGGAAACGTGCAGAAATTGTGGAAGACCGCACGATTACACAGACAAGAGGAAATGTCCAGCATATGGAACAAGCTGCAATGCATGTGGCAAACTAAACCACTGGGAAAAGAGGTGTAGAATGAAGAAAGGAGGAACATATATCAAAAACAAAGGCGGACAGCAGAACCAGAGAAAGAAACACAATATCCATGTCATGGATGAGCAGGATGATGATGATGATCACAACAATGCACTAAACATCGAAACCATAAAGATACAGCTTCACGAGATGTCTGGAGCGGAAAATACTCCGAGGAGAGAATTGCACATCATCATCCAAATAAAATAAAAGGTCAAAGGTCGGCCCACAACCATCAACTTAAAGTTGAAGCTGGACACAGGGGCTCAGAGCAACATTCTCCCATTGAGACTGTACCAGCAGATCTTTCCCGAAAACCTGAGAGAAGATGGCTACCCAAAAAGCGTTTTTTTAAAGGCAAGTAATGTCACGTTGACAGCATACGGGGGGAGTGAGATTAAACAACTCGGAATAACCTTTATCAAAGGGACACATAAAAGAAAGAACATCAACTGCATGTTCTATGTCACCAACACTGAGGGGCCAGCGATCCTGGGATTAAACAGCTACGAGAAGTTGAGATTGATCTCAGTGCATCACGAGCTGACGGAAACGTCACTGAAGATAGACAGCAACACCCCACTGGAGAACCGCCCACAAATCAAGAGTAAAAAAGACTTGATAGACATGTATCCGGAATGTTTCGATGATACAGTGGGATGTTTCGGAGATTTCCAATACCACATCACCATCAATCCAGAGGTAAAGCCCGTTATCCATGCTCCACGAAAAGTACCCATCGAGCTGAAGACAAAGCTTGAAAGAGAGCTAAAGGAGATGGAAGAAAAGGGAGTGATCGTAAAGGTCACTGAACCCATAGACTGGGTAAACTCAATTGTGGTACGAGAAAAGCCAAACGAGTGTCTCAGAATATGTTTTGACCCCAAAGATCTAAACCAGGTGATAAAGAGGGACCACTATCCCACCCCAATGCTAGAGGAGATTACGCCATCACTGGCAGGAGCCAAGGATTTCTAAAAACTAGATGCCAGAAATGGATATTGGAACGTGAAGTTGGATGAGGAATCAACAACACTGACAACATTCAACACACCATTCGGGCATTACAAATTCCTGAGGCTACCATTCGGGTTAAAGGTCAGTCAAGATATCTTTCAACAGAAAGTAGATGAGACATACAGAGGTTGTGAAGGAGCTATGGGAAAAGCTGATGATATTCAGATCTATGGAGCAGATGAAAGAGACCATGACATGCACCTACATGAGGCCATGGAGAGTACCAGGAAGGCTGGCATCAAGTTAAATGCAGATAAGCACATATTTAAAGTCAAGGAATGCCAATTCTTTGGTATGATTTATACACCAGAGGGAGTCAAGCCAAGTCCAGAGAAGATTGCGGCGATTGCTGAAATGAAACCACCCAAAGATAAGAAAGAGCTGAGGAGTTACCTCGGCTTGGTCCAATACATGAGTTCTTTCATCCCACACATGTCGGAACATACAACAAATCTCAGAGAGCTATTGAAAGAAGACGCCGAACACCAGTGGTCTGAATCACACGAAAGGAATTTCAAACAACTTAAAGAACTGTTGTGCAAAGAAAAAAGTCTGTCATATTATGACAGAAGAAAATCAGTCACTCTGCAAGTAGACGCTTCTACCAGAGGACTAGGGGCAGCTCTGGTGCAGGAAGGAAAGCCGATAGCTTTCGCATCAAAGGACTTGACGTCAGCCGAGACGAGATACGCCAACATAGAAAGAGAACTATTAGCAGTAGTGTACAGATGCGAGAAATTCCATACATACCTATATGGCAGGCGATTTACAATAGAGAGTGACCATCGTCCACTAGAACAGATCTATAAGAAGAATCTGTGCAAAGCGCCTGCAAGACTGCAAAGACTACTTCTAAGGATCCAAAGCTATGACTTCACGCTTAAGTATAAGCCAGGAAAGGAAATGGTGCTAGCAGATGCGTTGTCTCGATTGTCACCATATGAGAAACACGAGGTGGAGGGCCTAACAGTAAAAATACACCACCTAGTGAATGTTACCCCTACAAAGCTCAGTCAAATCAGAGATGAGACTAGCAAAGATGAGGAGTTGCAACTACTCACACAACAAGTAATACAGGGGTGGTCGCAGAGAATCCAGCAGGTACAGGCGACAATTCGTCAATACTGGACGATTAAAGACGATATTGCAGTAGATGACGGTATTCTCCTTGTTGGATCGAGGATCATCGTGCCAAAGACGATGCAGACACACATGGGAATGGAGAAATGCAAGCTGAGAGCCAGATCAGCTGTATACTGGATAGGCATGTACAAAAATATTGAACAGATGGTCTCTGCATGTGGTATATGCCAGAAATACAGAAATGCACAACAGAAAGAGGAGATGATACCTAGTGAAATACCGTCAAGACCATGGCACACTGTTGGGGCAGATCTCTTCATGTGCAATCAAGAATGGTATCTCATAGTGGCAGATTACTATTCCAAGTTTCCTTTTGTGAGAAGGATGAAAGACTTGAGAGCCACAACTACCACCAGGATTGCAAAGAGCTTGTTTGCTGAACAAGGAATCCCGGAAAAGGTAATCTGTGACAATGGAACCCAGTTCACATCGAGTGAATTCAGAGCTCTGGCAGAAAAGTATGGGTTCAAAATAGTAACCTCATCCCCACATTTCCCAAGGGGACACGGGTTCATCGAAAGACAGATCCAGACTGTCAAGAGAACTCTCATCAAAAGTAGTGAGATGGGGGAAGACCAAGACCTTGCCCTCCTATCACTCAGATCAACACCACTGAAAGCAGACATGAAATCACCTGCGGAATTGCTGAATGGGAGGAAGTTTAAGAATACACTACCAGCAAAAATGCATCCTCCCCAGGACCAGGAGGACTTCAGACAAAAGCTGGCAGAAGCACAAATCGTAGGAAGCAAATATTACGATAAACATGCAAAGACGCTACCAGAATTGCTGAATGGACAATCAGTGCATGTGCAAGACCCAGTGCTGAAAACCTGAAATCCAGCCAAGGTCATTGGAAAAGCTGATACTGTTACGTCCGTGTATAATAAGACACAGACTGCGGAGAACGGTACAACAGGTGTTTACTCAACGTGGCTCACACTGCAACTGATCTGTACAGATTACTACTCAGTGCTATATACAGGTGTGGTCACTGCCGGTACTGCAGTATACATGAGCTGTAAAACATAGTTCCCCCCTTAAAGGTATATACATTACAATTCCTCCCCTTTTAGATTAACAGTACCATAACACTCATTTAACAATTAAATATCAAACTAATTACAATTAACACTTTTAACATGCAACATTAGCTGAAAATAGTCTATTTATATATTCAGTCTTTGGGGAGGCTTCCTGATCCTTTCTGGATAGTGCCTTTCCCGAGTGTCTTGCTCTTGGTGCGGAGGCGATTCTGGCCCCCTGTCGTCGGTTGGTTCATCAGCTTCCGATGCTACTGTTTCTGGGGTAGATGCGACCTGTACGTCGGGTTCATCACCAGGTACGTATGGGCGAGGCATGGGGTTGACTTGTTCCTGTGACTCTAGGATCTGGTCAGCATGGCGTCTCACGATGCTCTCCCCAACGTCCACTGTGTACATTAGTGGGCCCTGCCGTGTGCATATCGTTCCTGGCTGCCATTTTTCTGTTCGGTAGTCGCGGGCCAAGACTGGTTGCCCTACATTGAAGCTCCTTGTTGGCTTCTCATAGATGTGCTGGAATTGCTTACTCTCAACATCTCTTCGTACGTTTGGTCTGAGCAAATCCAGGCGAGATCTTAACCTTCGGTTAAAGAACATCATGGCTGGGGCCTGGTTGGTGACTGCATGTGTCGCATTCCGGTAGGCGAACAGGAAATTGTCCACCTTGTGCTGCAGCGGAATGTTGTCATTGTACATAGCCTTTATTGCCTTCTTAAAGGTTTGTACGAACCTCTCAGCCAATCCGTTTGTGTCTGGATGATACGGGGCGGCTTTATAATGCCTTACCCCATTCTTTTTCAAGAACCTCCGGAACTCTTCGGACACAAACTGTGGTCCGTTGTCGGAGCAAATCTGTTCTGGCAAGCCATTCCTGGCAAAAATGGTCCGTAGGACTGCAATAGTTTTCTCCGTGGTGGTGGAGGACATTTTGATGACCTCAGGCAATTTTGAGTGCGCATCCACGGCTATTAAAAACATTGAGTCCATGAATGGACCAGCAAAATCAATATGCACCCGTTGCCATGGAGATGAGGGCCACTCCTATGGGTGTAGAGGGGCCTGTGGTGGTGCATTTTGGACTTTCTGGCATCCTGAGCAGCTCTTGGTCAGGTCCTCGATTTGTTTATCGATTCCCGGCCACCACACATAAGCCCTGGCTAGGCTTTTCATTTTTACCCCTCCCAGATGACCCTCATGAAGCTCATTGAGCACTCTATCCCTTAACTTGGGTGGAATTACCACTCGGGATCCACACATCAAGGTCCCCCGGCACACTGACAGCTGTTCCCTCCTTGTCGAGAATGCTGGCAACAGTGAGTTGCCATGTGCTGGCCATCCCTTCACCGTCAAATCATATATCCGAGACAGTGTCAGGTCATTTCGGGTTTCCTTTTCGATACAAGCGTTAGTTACTGGTAGGTATTCAACTCTAGTCGAATCGAATATTTCGACAGGATCCACTGCTGGTTTTCCTCCGCAGTAGGCAGTGGCAGGCGTGATAGCCCATCAGCATTTCCATGCTGTTTCGTGCCCTTATATTCAATCTCATAGTGGTGCGCCCCTAGAAAAAGTGACCATCTTTGAAGTCATTGCGCAGTCATCACCGGAACGCCCTTCTTTGGATTAAAAATGGAGACAAGAGGCTGGTGATCAGTCAGCAAGGTGAATTTCTGCCCGTGCAGATAGTCACACACACACAGAAACCCCACAGTGCAGATAGAGGCCATTTCGGCCCATCGAGCCTGCACCGACACATATCCCACCCGATCCCCTACACCAACACATATCCCACCCTATCCCTGTAACCCCACGTATTTAATCCCCCTAACACTAAGGGTCAATTTATCATAGCCAATCAACCTAACCCGCACATCTTTGGACTGTGGGAGGAAACCGGAGCACCCGGAGAAAACCCACGCAAACACGGGGAGAATGTGCAAACTCCACACAGACAGTCGCCCGAGGCCGGATTCGAACCCGGGTCTCTGGCGCTGTGAGGCAACAGTGCTAACCACTATGCCACCGTGAACTTTTTCACTCCCCACACTAGGCTGAGGGCCTCCCTGTCAATCTGGGCGTAGTTACGCTCGGCTGAGGTTAGTGATCGTGACGCAAAGGCTATTGGCCTCTCTGAGCCGTCCGAGAATTTGTGCGACAGCACCGCTCCAATGCCGTAGGGTGACGCATCACATGCCAACCGAATTGGTAATGCCGGGTTGTAATGGGCCAATACCTCTTTCGATGTGATTAGTGTTTTGCTCTTCTGGAAAGCTCGTCTACATTCGTCACTCCACTTCCATGGCACCCCAGTTTGCAGTAGGGTGTTCAGTGGGTGTAGTATTGTAGACAAATTTGACAAGAACTTATGGTAGTAGTTTACCAACCCGAGGAACGACCTCAGTTGTGACACATTTTCCGGTGCTGGAGCCTTGACTACTGCCTCAATCTTCTCTGGGGACTTATGTAACCCTTCTTTATCGATAACGTGGCCACAATACGAGATCTGTTTTCTAAAAAACTCGCATTTGGGGCGGTTAGCTCGGAGCCCATATTCCTGCAATCTAGTGAGCACCTGCTCCAGGTTGGCAAGGTGATCACTGTCATTTTTGCCCGTGACCAGGATGTCGTCCAAATAACACTGGGTCCCTGGGATCCCTTGCAGGACTTGTTTCATTGCCCTCTGCCAAATAGCCAGAGCTGATGCTACCCCGAATACCAGTCGGTTGTATTGGTAGAGACCTTTATGGGTGTTGATTGTGAGGTATTTTTTTTTATGCTTCTTCTACCTCCATTTGCAGATATGCCTGGGCCAGATCAATCTTAGTGAAGCGTTTCCCTCCAGATAGCGAGGCGAAAATATCTTCAATCCGCGGAAGTGGATATTGTACGGTGTGAAGGACCGGGTTCACTGTTACCTTAAAGTCCCCACAGATGCGAACCTTCCTTGGTTCCCCAGGCGTGCTGCTCAACGACTTTTTCATCACAGGGAAGACGGGTGTAGCCCACTCACTCCAGTCTACCTTGGACAGTACACCTGAACGTTCCAGACTCTCCAGCTCTGCTTCGACGGCTGGGCGGATCGCATAAGGTATCGGTCTGGCCTTAAAAAATTTTGGGCTTGCGTTTTCTTCAATTTTAATCGTCGCTGTCATGCCTTTTAGTGTTCCGAGTCCTTGCTGGAACACTTCTTTCGCGTCAGTTAGGATCTTTGACAGTCGCCCAGGTGTGATGTCGTCATCCTTTTTGTCAGCCACAGTCAGTGCCTGTATGGAATGCCAATCCAGTTGTATTTTCTGGATCCATTCACGTCCCAGTAATGGTGGTCCTCCATCTTGCAATACATACAGGTCTAGTTTTGGGGTTTCCTTACCGTTATATATAACGGTCACCCATATTTTTCCTTTGGGGTAGACTTTTTGCCCCTTGTACATCTTCAAAATAATTTTTGTGTCTTTCAAGGGTATGTGTGAGAATAGCCGCTCATAGTCCCATCGGTTTATGACTGTTAGGGCTGATCCTGTGTCCAATTCCATCTTTACCTGGACTCCTGCTAACTTGAGAGTGACCCAAATGGTTCGGTGATCCTCCATTGTGATCACATTATGTAGTTTCAGAAAACTCAGTTCCCTGCTTTCGGAGTCGTTATCACTCTTTTGTTCGTCTGAACTATTCCCCGTCATCTTATGTACCTTCTTGTACTTTGCTTTGGTAGGTTTCTTATTGCTGGTTTTCTTTCCCGACCTGCAGACTCGTGCTATGTGTCCTACTTTTCCACACTGTCTGCACACTTTGTCTTTGAACCAGCAATCATTCTGGTCGTGTGTTGTTCTGCCGCAGCGATAGCACTTCTCTGTTCCATATGACATTTCGTTTGTGCCATATTCTTGCGGTCTCTGTTGTATTTCTGCAGCACCCCGTGCTGCTGCTTCATATGATACCGCAATGCTGAAAGCCTTTTCCAGCGTAAGGTCCTTTTCAGATAAAAGCCGTTTCTGGGTTCCTTCACTTTGAAGCCCACACACAAACTTGTCCCTTAAGGTATCTGCCAGTCCCGCTCCAAACTGGCAGTGTTTCGATAGTTTGCGCAGTTATGTTAAATAATCAGCATTGCTTTCATCCTTATGCTGGTTCCGTTTGAGAAACTTGAATCTTTCTGCTATCAGCAGCGGTGTGGGGTTTAAATGTTCCTTTAGTATCGTTACTATGTCTTCAAAACTCTTTTCCATTGGCTTCGTTGGGGTTACTAGATTTCGTAATAAACCATACGTCTTTGCACCCATTAAATTTAACAATACCGATGCTTTCTTGTCATCTGACACCTCATTTGCCTTGCAGTACACCTCTAATCGTTCGACATATGTAGTCCAATCTTCGACTTCATTGTCAAATGCAGTGATACTGCCACTCTTCGGCATTTTGGGTGTGGTTTAAAATGGCGTCTCCCAATGGCTTAAAATGGCGTCTCCCGCGCTTTCCTTCCTCCCTCGCTGCTGCCAACGCCGCTCCCGGCGGTTCTCGTGGCAATGGCGGTGCCCTGTAGGTTTCGCGCGCTTCTCCTGCGCTGCTGCCAACGCCGCTCTCGGCGGTCCTCGTGGCAATGGCGGTGCCTCGCGGGTTTCTGCGCGTCTCTCTCTCCCTCTCTCTGACGCTGCTCGGCCCCTGAACACCGGCTGCGCCCTGTGCGCTCTGCCCTCTCTCTCTCTCTCCCCGTCGACGCTGCTCGGCCCTTTGCTGTGCCACTCGGTCGGGCTCTAGCCCGCCGCTGTCTGGGAAGGGTCTGCGCACTACCTGTTGCCAGCCCGTTTCGCTGGACCACCTCAACTGGAAAGCCAAGCCTGGCTCTCGACAGCCTCCCCCGCAATTCTCGAGTCTCTGCTGGATGACTGGGCGGTTGCCCGTGGTCGATGCCCGAGTCTCTGGCCTTGACCTCCAATCCACTGATCTCCAGGAACGAATCCCCGGGAGGTGATGCAGAGTTGCAGGTAGGTTCGAACCTGCCTTGTCGCCAATGTTACGTCCGTGTATAATAAGACACAGACTGCGGAGAACGGTACAACAGGTGTTTACTCAACGTGGCTCACACTGCAACTGATCTGTACAGATTACTACTCAGTGCTATATACAGGTGTGGTCACTGATGGTACTGCAGTATACATGAGCTGTAAAACATAGTTCCCCCCTTAAAGGTATATACATTACAGATACTCCAAGATCCTACTTCGTAGAGACTGAACCTGGTAACCAATACAGATGGAACAGACTCCACATCAGACCTTCACCTGAACTGGATAAGCAGCAGACAACATCAGCAACATTGACAACACCGGCTACCATAAGCAGTACAACACCAGAAACAAGTGCTACAAATCAAACAACCATGAGCATGCACACTCCAACTCCAAAGGCGACAGCAACAACAACAATGAGAGTGAAACACACCAAAACACCGCAGAGAGGAATGGTCACTGTAGTGATCAATAACATGTCATTCTGTGGTGGACACTAGGTGGAGCAGTAGATCTGTATATAGCTGTATGTATAAAACCACACTACCCAGCTATACATACATTAAGACTACATTACCCATGAGGCTAGGCTACCCACAAGGCAGCAGTCAAGATGGCAGCCTGCACACAGGAGCACACATGCAGCATCTCTACAGATACTGTACCTAGAGAACGTGTACTGAATAAATGACTAGCTAGAAGCTAGCTGTGTTCATAATAAGAATGTCTATTTATTAATGAACATAACATGGTACCAGGGTGGTGAAGATCTGCTGAAAATTATGAAAAGCGACATGGAGAATTTGAAGCCACCAGAGCGTTTGAATCTTGAGGGAAATGTCGACTACAATTGGCGGATTTTTAAACAACAATTCGAACTCTACATTGCAGCCATCGGATTCAGTACGAAGCCAGACGCAAGGAAGATAGCGTTGCTGCTTATGGTTGCAGACCCACAGGCGATAGAGGTATTTAATACATTTGTATTTAATCCAGTGGAGAACAGAGAAAAATTAGAAGATGTGCTAAAAAAATGTGATGCACATTGCTCTCCCAAAAAGAATGAGACGTATGAAAGATACATCTTCCGTTCTCGGACACAGCAACAAAATGAGACTTTTGTTAGCTTTATAACTGATCTGAAACTGAAAGCACAGACATGTAATTTCTCTGAGCTCAAAGCATCCATGATTCGTGACCAGATTGTGTTTGGTATTCATGATAAAAAAGTCAGGGAACATTTGTTGAGAGAAACCGAACTAACATTGGAAAATGCTGTGACAATATGCAAAGCCAGCGAGCTAGCTCGAAAGCACGCGAAGACTTTCAGTGAAATCAATAATGATGCGAATGTAATGAGTGATAATGCTGCTGTCGGTGCTGTGTCCTACAAGGGGAAGAAACATGGGCAGAACAGAAATGAAAAGCAATCGGAGGATGAAATTTTTAATTGTAAACGCTGTGGTTACAACCACCAGTTAAGACAATGCCCAGCGTTTGGAAAAATGTGCACAAAGTGTAATGGAAAGAATCACTTTGCCAAACAATGCTTTTCAAAAGTACAAACTAAGAAAGGGCAACGAGTTAATGTGATTGAGGACACTGATGCAAGTGAGACATTTATTGTAGGAATGGTGTCATGTGACGATATCAAAAAAGATACAGAAAATGTGCAGCCCTCAGAAATAGACAATGCTGAACATAAAGTTAATGCAGTAAAAGAGGACAAATGGATGATCCCACTGCAGATAAATGGAGCATTAGTTACATTGAAACTGGACACTGGGGCAAAAGCAAACTTAATCAGTATGAGTGACATTAACAATATGAAAGAAAAGCCCAAAATACAGAAAAAGTCAGTACCAGTGAAGGACTATAATGGACAGAAAATAGATAGCTTAGGTGTATGCAGACTTAAAGTGACAGTCAAAGACAAAGTGCATTATCTCATGTTTTCTGTTGTGGCTGAAGGACTTGATTCACTACTGGGTGACAAAGCTTGTGAGGACTTAGAACTGGTCAAAAGAGTTTACCGTATAAACTGTGTCATAAGCAGACCAGATGACTCAAGTGATGAAGCAGAGAGCCCATCAAGGATGAAATGGCCAAAGGGTATCCATGTCTTCAAAAAGCCTAGTTTCTCCAAGAAGAAAGAAAAAGACTTCAAGGTCAAAGAGAAGCCAAAGGAAGAAAAGCACAAAGAGGAAAGACACAAGGAGAAAAAGTCCAAAGATATAACCGCAGCAGATGTTGTTAAGCAGTGGAAAGAGAAAAAGAAAAAGAAGAAGCCTGCACCAGAGCAGGAAGCAGTTCCGGTGGATACTCCTTCTTCCCTCAGGCCAATCTTTGGTGTTCCATTAGCCGAGGCTGCTGAGAGGACTATGCTGTATGATGGGATCCAGCTGCCAGCAGTTTTTCGAGAGTGCATTGACTACATTGAGAGTTATGGCATGAAGAGTGAAGGAAACACTGAAACCCTCTCCAAGCAAAGATCGCAAGGAGACCTCGATCTATACAAGAGCAGATTGATGACAATGCCGCAACTGCATCTTGTCATTCACCGCCAGAACAATCTCATGAAGACACATCAGACTTACCCGTGTTGAGAAGATCCACACGTGAAGTAAAAGAGCCTGATAGACTTAATCTTTGAGTACAATGTAAAGCTTTGAAAATGTGTTGACTGTTTTGAAAATGTTTATGTTTATAGAGCACTAACAAAAGTGTTACTGATATTATCTTTATTGTTTTCTTGAAAGTTGAGTGATATTGATTTGGTTAAACCTCCAAAGAAAGGGGGATGCAGTGATCAATAACATGTCATTCTGTGGTGGACACTAGGTGGAGCAGTAGAGCTGTATATAGCTGTATGTATAAAACTACACTACCCAGCTATACATACATTAAGACTACATTACCCATGAGGCTAGGCTACCCACAAGGCAGCAGTCAAGATGGCAGCCTGCACACAGGAGCACACATGCAGCATCTCTACAGATACTGTACCTAGAGAACGTGTACTGAATAAATGACTAGCTAGAAGCTAGCTGTGTTCATAATAAGAATGTCTATTTATTAATGAACATAACAGTCACCACCAAATCCACAAGATGGAGGGACAACATCCAACCACCTGAGCGATATCGCGAATAAAAAAAAACTCACGATTCTTTCTGGTTGATAATAATAGTTTAGATATAATATTTGTTAATTAATATTGTTAAATTTCATGTTTTAGTTTTTTGAGAAAGAGGGATGTTACATTGTTATAGTATCACATCGTTAAATGGAACTACTTTGGAATGGAACTACTTTGGTATGGTGTAGTTATACTGCTATGTGGCACACTGTGCATGGGCAGTGCACCATGCAGCGTCGGACAACTTGTATCACTCCGCATCATGCGGCAGCATTGTAACAAAAGCAAGAATACAGTTAAGTAAAAAGCACTAACTAAAATGAACTAAAAGTGTCTGTAATATATATAGTACTAGCTGGGGGTGCCCGGCGGTGCCGAGGCTTTTTTGAGGGCATGTTGTTGTTGGAAGAGAGAGAGGGAGCGACTGGGAGGGAAGCGAGAGAGGGAAGGACAGAGAGAGAGAGGGAAGGAGAGAGAGGGAAGGAGAGAAAGGGAAGGAGAGAAAGGGAAGGAGAGAGAGAGAGAGAGAGGGAAGGAGAGAGAGAGAGAGGGAAGGAGAGAGAGAGAGAGGGAAGGAGAGAGAGAGAGAGATGGAAGGAGAGAGAGAGAGAGATGGAAGGAGAGAGAGAGAGAGAGGCAGACTGAAAATATGTAAAGATGGAAACCTAGATAAAGATGACCCCCTGCTAACCATAAGCTACTACAACAAAAATAGAAAGATCATGATACAGGGGAATGTGGAAAATCTGGACTCCTTCGAAAAGGAATTCCCCCAGTTGAAAACTAAGGCAGACACAAAGAGGACCAATGGACAGGAAGCAAAAGAGAGTCGAACAGAGGATGATGAGAGCCAAGTGGAGGAAGAAGAAGAGAGACCAGCAGAGGAAAACACCTCCCTGTCCATCTCCACCCCCCCCCCACACCTCTCAACGAAAACAAAATGATGAAAGAGAATCTGGCCAAACTAGAACTTGATTTCAACGAATACAGAGAAACACTGGCCAAGAATTTGAAGGAGGAATTCAAACAGCTAAAAACGGAACACGAGTCCACCATCCACAAACTAAGAAAGACCATAGAGGAGCAAAGAAATGAGATCAAAGAACTCCGTACTCAACAAAACAAAACGAAGGAGACCGTAGAAAGGCTCAGCAGGCAACACAAACCTCTTAAGGTCCAAAAACCTGAGGACACAAAAACACACACAAGGACACAGAACCCGCCGGATGCCACCCCACACGAAGACACACCGAAAGCCACAAACCCCGCTCCAACCAGCCCTCAGTCGAGTCATGCCCAGACTACTGCTACCCAGTCCTCACACACAGGAACACAAAAACCGACAGATACCCCCCCAAACGATGACACACCGAAAGCCCCAAACCCCGCTCCTGCCACACAACATATCCCAGAAACCCAGCCAACAACCAGCCACCAGGCGAGTCCTACCCAGACTACTGTTACCCAGTCTGAAAAACCAGCCCCTCAGGCGGTCCTGCTGACCGACTCCAACGGAAAGTTTCTGGACCCCCAGAGGCTGTTCCCAGACCATCAAGTCCTGAAAAAATGGTGCAGCAACACAGACCAAGCAATGAAGATCCTGAACAAAGAATCCCTTGGAAGCCCCAAATGGATTGTGATCCACACAGGCATGAACGACCTACGCACCCTACAGGAAGGCACTGCTAGGGCGGTGAGCAGGATGGCGGAAAAGGCCAGCAGGGAATTCCCCGAGGCGCGGATCGTGATCTCCACACTACTGCCCAGAAAGGACACCCCAGCCTATATAATCCACAACACCAACAGGGAGATCGACACGAGATGTTCTGTCCTCCCCAACGTCTCCCTGGCCCATCATCCAAACATCAACACAAGGGACCTCTATGACGAAATACATCTACTCAAACAGCGGATGTGGGTCTTCGCAAGAAACCTCATAAACACTGCCAAAAGACGCAGCTCTCCCACCCCCTCTACCATTGGGAGCCCAAACAGGACCACCAATGTCCCCCACCCCCCTTTACAAAACCAACAACAGAACCGTGCTTTTATACCTGACCCAAGACCCCCCTCTAGACCACAGACTGTAGACCAAGAACTGAGAAAGATCATGACGATGCTGAACAGCCTGATAGAAAGCCGGAGAAATTATTAATATTGTTATCTTATCAGTATTATTACTATTATTAGATAGATATATGTGCATGCCTCATGAAATTTATACTAAATCATCATTTAGCATTATAGAAAATAGTGTTTCCACACTCATCCCACAAAATAGGTCCATTTTATTTCGTTTTATTGAACTATATAAATGCGTTCTTTCCACATAAGCTGCTGGAATATCCAGGGCCTCCGCTCCTCAACTTTTGGGATGAAGAGTACAGACCCTGAATTCCTAAAAGCTATAAAAGACATTGATATAATTGTGTTAACAGAAACATGGTGCCAAAAGGACGTGCCGACCCACTGTCCTCCAATGTACCATGAAATCATTGTGCCCTCAGTAAAGAACACTAAAACACGCAAGGGCAGAACCTCAGAACCTCTGGGGGAATATTGGTGTGGTATAAGGGAGAACTGGACAAACACATCTCACCGGTAAAACAGGGAAAATCACACGTATGGCTAAAACTAGATAAAAATATAGGAATAGCAAAAAAAGATGTTTACTTATGTGCGATCTACATACCTCCAATAGAATCGCCATATTTCGAAGAGGAGTTATTTGATACTCTCCACATGGAAATCAGCCATTTCCAGGCCCAAGGAAAGGTGATAATATGTGGGGACCTAAATGCAAGGACCGGTTGTGAACCTGACTTCATAGACCCACAGGGAAACAACCATGTGTTTGGCCAGACCCCTTTAGATGTCACACCAGCCATCGCAAATCGGAACAACCTTGATCGTGAAATAAATAAAAGCGGTAGGGAGGTAGTGCAACTCTGCCGAGCCTTAGGCCTGTACATAGTTAACGGTAGGTTCAGAGGGGACTCCCTAGGGAGACTCACATACTCCTCAACTCTTGGGTCTAGTGTGGTGGACTATACAATCACTGACCTGGACCCCTGCGATATCAACGCATTCACTGTCAGGCAGCAATCCCCCCTCTCAGACCATAACCAAATAAATGTGTACCTTAAACTTTCTGCCCAAACTACAGACACAAAAAAGGAACCCAGTAAGCTACATAAAATAAACCAGACATACAGATGGGCCCCAGACAGTGGAGATAAATTCATCACAGCACTAAAGTCACCTGATCTCACAAGTAAAATATCAAAATTTAAAGAAAACCCATACGAGATCACCAGAGATGGTGTAAACATGGCCATAGAGGATATAAATATGATCTTCCATGAGGCAGCTGTAAAAGCCGACCTTGTGAAACAGAAGAGGAAGCGTCACAAAAGACAAAATAAAAATAAGAAATGGTTTGACCACGAATGCAAAAATGCCAGAAAAGACCTGAGAAAAATATCAAACCAAAAGCATCGCCAACCAAACAATCCGGACCTACGTACTAGATACAATGAAACCCTCAAAAGATATAAACACACCATTAGGAACAAAACACAAAACTATACCCACAAAATACTCGAAGAAATTGAAAACTCCACCAATCCAAAACAATTCTGGGAAATGTGGAATAACCTGAGTACAACACAATTGCAAGCATTACCAATCCAAGATGGCGACATCTGGAGAACACATTTTGAAAACCTCTACAAAGACATCCCAATAAACGAAACAAACCCAAGTCAACATCAGGTCACAGAAAAACTCCACACATTAGAAGCAACAATTAAAGACAACCAAAACCCTCTAGACTCCCCAATCACATGGAAAGAACTGGCCACAAAAACAAAATCTCTCCACCTAAAGAAAGCCTGTGGCCCAGACAACATCAAAAATGAAATGCTCAAGTTCAGCAATATGGAGATGCAGGGTGCGGTACTCAAATTATTCAACATCATATTACGTTCAGGCTGTTTTCCCGATATCTGGTGCCAAGGACTAATCTCCCCCATATATAAAAGTGGAAACAAATCAGACCCAAATAACTACCGTGGCATCTGTGTCAACAGTTGTCTAGGGAAGTTATTCTGCAGTATTCTAAATAGTAGATTACTTGATTTTCTTAACAAACATAATATCCTCAGAAAAAACCAAATAGGCTTTCTTCCAAAACACCGCACCGCCGACCATATCTATACCCTTCACACCCTCATTGAAAAACATATACACCAAACAAAAAATGGGAAAATATTCGCCTGTTTCATCGACTTCAAGAAAGCCTTTGACTCTATATGGCACGAAGGGCTCTATTATAAACTTCTTCAGTGTGGAATAGGGGGCAAAGTCTATGACCTTATTAAATCAATGTATCTGAAAAACAAATGCGGGGTCAAAATTGGAGACAAACGCACCGATTTCTTCACCCAGAGAAGAGGCGTCCGGCAGGGCTGCAATTTGAGCCCGACCCTGTTCAACATATACATAAATGAATTAGCAGACATGCTGGAGCAAAGCGAGTCACCAGGTCTCCGTCTCCTGGATGGAGAAGTGAAATCCCTGTTCTATGCGGACGACCTGGTTCTGCTGTCTCCCACAGAACAGGGATTACAGCAACAACTAGACCTACTCGACAAATACTGCCAAATTGGGCTCTAACAGTAAATCTAAAGAAAACCAACATCATGATTTTTCAAAAAAGACCCAGATGTCAGGAAAACAAATACCAGTTTACCCTCAGTGATACCACTATAGGACACACTATGAGCTACACCTACCTTGGTCTAACTATTACAGCATCAGGGAGCTTCAGCATAGCAGTGAATGCACTAAAAGAAAAAGCCCGAAGAGCCCTATATGCAATAAAAAGAAAATCCTACAACATCCAAATTCCAATCAAAATCTGGCTCAAAATATTTGACAGCATAATCCTGCCCATTGCACTGTACGGTAGTGAAGTATGGGGCCCGCTAAATCACCAAAGCTACACTAAATGGGAAAAACACACAATAGAAACCCTACATGCAGAATTCTGCCGAAGCATCCTTCGCACCCAAAGAAAAACACCAACAAATGCATGCAGAGCCGAACTAGGCAGATACCCACTGATAATAAACATCCAAAAACGAGCACTAAACTTCCTAAATCACCTCAAATCTAGCTCCCCAGACACCCTTCATTTCAAAGCCTTTCAGACCCAAGAGCTAAACCCAGAAAAGAGTCCCCTGAGTCAGCTGCTACTGAAACTAAGTACTCAGCCGGACCCTGACCAGCCCCAGACCAACACAGCTGTCCAAACACCAATCCGAGTGAACCAAATCATTAAAAAATGCAAAGAAACCTACCTGGAACATTGGAACAAAATAACCGAAAGCCAAAGCAGATTAGAATGTTACCGGGCCCTAAAAAGAGAATATAAACTGGCAGACTACCTCACGACCATCAGAGACACAAAACAGAGACAGACCCTCACCAGGTACAGACTAAGCGACCACCAACTGGAAATTGAAAAAGGCAGATACAAGAAATCCTGGCAGCCTAGAGAGAATAGAATATGCGATCAATGTCTGGCCGGCGAGGTTGAAACAGAGATGCATTTCCTCCTAAAATGCGAAAAATTCAACACATCAAGAAACATATTATTCAACAAGCTAAGCCAAACAACCCCAGATTTCAAGGAATTGGATGACCTGTCAAAATTGAGATTAGTCCTAGGAGAAGGAGACAGACCATACCTTGGGGCCAAATATGTAACAACATGTCACAACCTGAGGACTGTTTAAAAATTAAGACTGTTTAAAATTAATATTGAACGTACCAAATGAAAGTACAAAGACTGTTTAAAATTAATATTGTTTAAAAGTAATATTGTATGTAACCAACAAATGTCAAATCGATTGACACCTACAGAATGTTGGAAAACTGTACCTTTTTGCTATGTAAGCTTTGGCAATATGGTTCTCTGTAAACTTTCATGCCAATAAAGCATTTGAATTGGAATTGGAATTGGGAAGGAGAGAGAGAGAGGGAGAAGGAGAGAGAGAGAGAGATGGAAGGAGAGAGATGGAAGGAGAGCGAGAGAGAGATAGAAGGAGAAAGAGAGAGAGAGAGGGAAGGAGAGAGAGAGAGAGGGAAGGGAGAGAGAGAGAGAGGGAAGGAGAGGGAGAGGGAAAGAGAGAGAGGGGGAAGGAGAGAGAGGGGGGAAGGAGAGAGAGAGAGGGGGAAGGAGAGAGAGAGGGGGAAGGAGAGAGAGAGGGAAGGAGAGAGAGATGGGGTGAGAGAGAGAGAGAGAGTGGGGGAGAGAGAGAGAGAGACTGGGGAGAGAAGAGAGAGAGAGATTGGGGGGAGAAGAGAAAGAGAGAGAGATTGGGGGGAAGAGAGAGAGACTGGAGTGTGAGAGAGAGAGAGAGAGACTGGAAGTGTGAGAGAGAGAGAGACTGGGAGTGAGAGAGAGAGAGAGAAAGAGAGTCTGGGCAGCACAGTGGCATAGTGGTTAGCACTGTTGCCTCACAGCGCCAGAGACCCGGGTTCGAATCGGCCTCGGGCGACTGTCTGTGTGGAGTTTGCACATTCTCCCCGTGTTTGCGTGGGTTTTCTCCGGGTGCTCCGGTTTCCTCCCACAGTCCAACGATGTGCGGGTTAGGTTGATTGGCTATGATAAATTGACCCTTAGTGTTAGGGGGATTAAATACGTGGGGTTACAGGGATAGGGTGGGATATGTGTTGGTGTAGGGGTTACGGGGATTGGGTGGGATATGTGTCGGTGCAGGCTCGATGGGCTGAAATGGCCTCTATCTGCACTGTGGGGTTTCTGTGATTCTGTGATCTGAGTGTGAGAGAGAGTGGGACTGTGTGAGAGAGAGAGAGAGAGACTGGGAGTGTGAGAGAGAGAGAGTGGGAGTGTGTGAGAGAGAGAGAGACTGGGAGTGTGAGAGAGAGAGAGAGACTGGGCGTGTGAGAGAGAGAGAGAGAGAGAGATTGGGAGTGAGAGACAGAGACAGAGACAGAGACTGGGAGTGAGAGAGAGAGACAGAGACTGGGAGTGTGAGAGAGAGAGAGAGAGTGGGAGTGTGTGAGAGAGAGAGAGAGAGAGTGGGAGTGAGAGAGTGGGAGAGAGAGAGAGAGAGACTGGGAGTGTGACGAGAGAGAGATTGGGAGTGTGAGAGAGAGAGAGAGAGATTGGGAGTGTGAGAGAGATAGATTGGGAGTGTGAGAGAGAGAGAGATTGGGAGAGAGAGATTGGAGTGTGAGAGACAGAGAGATTGGGAGTGAGAGAGAGAGAGATTGGGAGTGTGAGAGAGAGAGAGATTGGAGTGTGAGAGAGAGAGAGAGATTGGGAGTGTGAGAGAGAGACTGGGAGTGTGAGAGAGAGTGACTGGGAGTGTGTGAGAGAGAGAGAGATTGGGAGTGAGAGAGAGAGATTGGGAGTGTGAGAGAGAGAGACTGGGAGTGAGAGAGAGAGAGATTGGAGTGTGAGAGAGAGAGAGTTTGGGAGTGTGAGAGAGAGAGAGAGAGATTGGGAGTGTGAGAGAGAGAGATTGGGAGTGTGAGAGAGAGAGAGAGAGATTGGGAGTGTGAGAGAGAGAGATTGGGAGTGTGAGAGAGAGAGAGATTGGGACTGTGAGAGAGAGAGAGATTGGGTGTGTGAGAGAGAGAGGTTGGGAGTGTGAGAGAGAGAGAGAGATTGGGAGTGAGAGAGAGAGACTGGGAGTGAGAGAGAGAGATTGGGAGTGTGAGAGAGAGAGATTGGGTGTGTGAGAGAGAGAGATTGGGAGTGTGAGAGAGACATTGGAGTGTGAGAGAGAGAGAGAGATTGGGAGTGCGAGAGAGAGAGATTGGGAGTGAGAGAGAGAGAGACTGGGAGTGAGAGAGAGAGATTGGGAGTGTGAGAGAGAGAGATTTGGAGTGTGAGAGAGAGATTGGGAGTGTGTGAGAGAGATTGGAAGTGTGAGAGAGAGATTGGCAGATACAAGAAATCCTGGCAGCCTAGAGAGAATAGAATATGCGATCAATGTCTGGCTGGCGAGGTTGAAACAGAAATGCATTTCCTCCTAAAATGCGAAAAATTCAACACATCAAGAAACATATTATTCAACAAGCTAAGCCAAACAACCCCAGATTTCAAGGAATTGGATGATCTGTCAAATTGAGATTAGTCCTAGGAGAAGGAGACAGACCATACCTTGGGGCCAAATATGTAACAACATGTCACAACCTGAGGACTGTTTAAAATTAAGACTGTTTAAAATTAATATTGAACGTACCAAATGAAGTACAAAGACTGTTTAAATTAATATTGTTTAAAAGTAATATTGTATGTACCCAACAAATGTCAAATCGATTGACACCTACAGAATGTTGGAAAACTGTACCTTTTTGCTATGTAAGCTTTGGCAATATGGTTCTCTGTAAACTTTCATGCCAATAAAGCATTTTAATTGGAATTGGAATTGGAATTGGATTGGGAGTGTGAGAGAGATTGGGAGTGTGAGAGAGAGAGAGATTGGGAGTGTGAGAGAGAGAGAGATTGGGAGTGTGAGAGAGAGAGAGATTGGGAGTGTGAGAGAGAGAGAGATTGGGAGTGTGAGAGAGAGAGATTGGGAGTGTGAAGAGAGACTGGGAGTGTGAGAGAGAGAGAGATTGGGAGTGTGAGAGAGAGAGATTGGGAGTGTGAGAGAGAGAGATTGGGAGTGTGAGAGAGAGAGAGACTGGGAGTGAGAGAGAGAGAGATTGGGAGTGTGAGAGAGATTGGGAGTCTGAGAGAGAGAGAGATTGGGAGTGTGAGAGAGAGAGAGATTGGGAGTGTGAGAGAGAGAGATTGGGAGTGTGAGAGAGAGAGAGAGATTGGGAGTGTGAGAGAGAGAGATTGGGAGTGTGAGAGAGAGAGATTGGGAGTGTGAGAGAGAGAGAGAGATTGGGAGTGTGAGAGAGAGAGATTGGGAGTGTGCGAGAGAGAGAGATTGGGAGTGTGAGAGAGAGAGAGAGACTGGGCCATCGCGGCCGCTCACCTGATGGATTTGGGTCGAGCTCTGGGGCGGGGCTGTTGACGCCGCGGGGAAGTTTTGTGCGCGGCAGCTCCCGGCACGGCCCGCCGCGGCCGCTCACCTGATGGCTTTGGGTCGGGCTCTGGGGCGGGGCTGTTGACGCCGCGGGGAGGTTTTGTGCGCGGCAGCTGCCGGCACGGCCCGCCGCGGCCGGTGACCTGGTGGCTTTGGGTCGGGCTCTGGGGCGGGGCTGTTGATGCCGCGGGGAAGTTTTGTGCGCGGCAGCTCCCGGCACGGCCCGCCGGGGCCAGTGACCTGGTGGCTTTGGGTCGGGCTCTGGGGCGGGGCTGTTGACGCCGCGGGGAACTTTTGTGCGCGGCGGCTCCCGGCATGGCCCGCAACTCAAGGCCCAGGCATCCCGGGCAGCTAGGCCGCGCCCGGCGCTGGCACTGCCGCTAGAAATGGCCGACAAAGTAGGCGAGCCTCCGGGCGAAGGGCAGGGGATCACTTCATTTCCTACTGTTGCTAAATACAATTTAAAACTCAAATAAATTGTTATTTTCCTTAGTTCCCTAACACACAGAAAGTGTGGGAAAAAAATCGTGAAGAATCAAGATGGCGGCCACTCACCTCGGTTCAGAATGATAAGGCCCGCCCACACACGCACCGATTGGTCAACCGTCAGGTCACTGAACTGTAGGATTGGTCAATCGTCAAGTCACTCAACACTCAACTGTAGGATGGCCCGCCCGCACGCGCAATGAACCCGCCCCTGTGACGCAGCGATTGGTCAACCGTCGGTCAACTGTCAGGTCGCTCGACCGCACGATTGGTCAACCTTCACGTCACTCAATGCTAATGAGCAAATGAGCGGAACTTTTCCCATTTAATGAGCGGAATTTTGAAAGTTTTTTGGATACCGTGGGCACGATTTATGTCTGACGGAAAAGTAAATATGCCTATGACCGGTCCGTAATCGTAAGCTTTCTTTTGATGTGACGCGCGTGTAGGTACGCTCTATAACTTTTGAACGTATAGAGAACGGACAGACAGACAGACAGAAAGACAGACAGCTGGGGGGGCCCAGCATTGCCAAGGCTTTTTTGTAAAACAGCAGTTTACAGGGCCGCGCGGTTTACGGCCGGCCGCTGCCGCTCCGCCGCTCTGTGTCTCGGGCTGAGCGGTTGTGAGGCCCGGCCCGAGTGACCCCAACTCTGAGGGGGAGAGAGAGAGACTGGGGGGGGAGAGAGAGAGAGAGACGGGGGAGAGAGAGTAGAGAGACTGGGGAGAGAGAGAGAGAGAGATTGGGGAGATAGAGAGAGAGTGAGAGAGAGAGACTGAGGGGGAGCGAGAGAGAGACTGGGGAGAGAGATGGGGAGAGAGAGAGAGAGAGACTGGGGGAGAGAGAGAGAGACGGGGGAAGGGAGAGAGAGACTGGGGAGAGAGAGAGATGGGGGAAGGGAGAGAGAGACTGGGGAGAGAGAGAGACTGGGGAGATAGAGAGAGAGAGAGAGAGAGAGTGTGAGAGAGAGATTGGGGGGAGAGAGAGAGAATGGAGGAGGGACAGACTGGAGGAGAGAGAGTCTGGAGGAGAGAGAGAGACTGGGAGACTGGGACAGAGAGAGAGAGACTGGGAGAGAGAGAGAGAGCGCAAGACTGAGGGGCGAGAGAGAGAGAGACAGGGAGAGAGAGAAACTGGGGGAGAGAGAGAGAGAGAGAGACTAGGGGAAGAATTAGAGAGACTGGGAGACAGAGAGAGAGAGACTGGGAGACAGAGAGAGAGATAAAGAGACGGGGAGAGAGAGAGATTGGGGGGAGAGAGAGGGAGAGGGCTAGGAATTCGGTATCACCCCATTTGGAGAGGGAAGGAGAGAGAGACAGAGAGAGGGGGAAGGAGAGAGAGAGAGAGAGAGAGGGAAGGAGAGAGAGAGAGAGGGAAGGAGCGATAGACAGAGAGAGGGAAGGAGAGAGAGACAGAGAGAGAGAGGGAAGGAGAGAGAGACAGAGACAGAGAGGGAAGGAGAGAGACTGGGGGGAGAGAGAGAGAGATGGGAGAGAGAGAAAGAGTAGAGAGACTGGGGGAGAGAGAGAGAGACGGGGAGATAGAGAGTGAGAGAGAGACTGGGGAGATAGAGAGAGAGACTGAGGGGGGAGAGAGAGAGCGACTGAGGGGGAGAAAGAGAGACTGGGGTAGAGAGAGATGGGGAGAGCGAGAGAGAGACTGGGGGGAGAGAGAGGAGAGAGACTGGGGAGAGAGATACTGGGGGAGAGAGAGAGAGACAGACCAGGGGGGGAGAGAGGGAGAGAGAGAGACTTGGGGAGAGAGAGAGACGGGGAGAGAGAGAGAGGGAGAGACTGCGGGGGAGAGAGAGAGAGAGACTGGGCAGATAGAGAGAGACTGAGGGGGAGAGAGAGAGCGACTGAGGGGGAGAGAGAGAGACTGGGGGAGAGAGAGTGAGACGGGGAGAGAGAGAGAGTAGAGAGACTGGGGGGAGAGAGAGGAGAGAGACTGGGGAGAGAGAGAGAGAATGGGGAGATAGAGAGAGAGAGAGAGAGAGAGACTGAGGGGGAGAGAGCGACTGAGGGGTGAGAGAGACGGGGAGAGAGAGAGAGGAAGAGACTGGGGAGATAGAGAGAGAGAGACTGAGGGGGGAGAGAGAGAGACGGGGGGAGAGAGAGAGAGGCTGGGAGAGAGAGAGAGACTGGGGGAGAGAGAGAGAGACGGGAGAGAGAGAGAGAGTAGAGAGACTGGGGGAGAGAGAGGAGAGAGACTGGGGGGAGAGAGAGAGACTGGGGGCGAGAGAGAGAGAGACTGGGGGGGAGAGAGAGAGACTGGGGGAGAGAGAGGAGAGAGACTGGGGATATATATATAGAGAGAGAGAGACTGGGGGAGAGAGACTGGGGGAGAGAGACGTGGGAGAGAGAGAGAGAGACTGGGGGAGAGAGAGAGAGAGAGAGACTGGGAGACAGAGAGAGAGAGATAGAGAGACGGGGAGTGAGAGAGCGATTGGGGGTTGGCCCTAAACAGACAATACAACATAGCTGATTACCTGACCATGGTAAAGAATAACAAACTGAGAAGAACCTTGACAAGGTACAGACTTGGCGAACATAGCCTAGCGATCGAAAAAGGCAGACACAGGCAGACCAGGCTGCCAAGAGAAGACAGGATATGCTCTCACTGCAGTCAGGGAGTAGTGGAGACAGAGATGCACTTCCTCACAGCCTGTGGAAAATATCAGGGCATCAGGGAGAATTTCTACCAAAAATTCTCACAAATATGCCCTGAATTCAGAAATCTGAATGACAACCAAAAACTCCCATTCCTACTGGGGGAGGAGAGAAGCTGTGTAACACTGGCGGCACACTATGTTACAGCTTGCCATGAACAGAGGGACAACCAGTAAACTAAGAAAAGAGTATATATAAACAATGCGAATGTATATTTATACACTCAGGGATATACCTGTTTATACACTGTATGAATAGAACTGCGTTTATGTGTTCAACCATAAATGTATTTTGATGCTTTGGCAACATAAGATGTACCTTATCATGCCAATAAAGCGATTTGAATTTGAATTTGAATTTGAGAGAGACTGGGAGAGAGAGAGAGAGACTGGGGGAGAGAGAGAGAGAGAGAGACTGGGAGACAGAGAGAGAGAGATAGAGAGACGGGGAGCGAGAGAGCGATTGGGGGTTGGCCCTAAACAGACAATACAACATAGCTGATTACCTGACCATGGTAAAGGATAACAAACTGAGAAGAACCTTGACAAGGTACAGACTTAGCGAACATAGCCTAGCGATCGAAAAAGGCAGACACAGGCAGACCAGGCTGCCAAGAGAAGACAGGATATGCTCTCACTGCAGTCAGGGAGTAGTGGAGACAGAGATGCACTTCCTCACAGCCTGTGGAAAATATCAGGGCATCAGGGAGAATTTCTACCAAAAATTCTCACAAATATGCCCTGAATTCAGAAATCTGAATGACAACCAAAAACTCCCATTCCTACTGGGGGAGGAGAGAAGCTGTGTAACACTGGCGGCACACTATGTTACAGCTTGCCATGAACAGAGGGACAACCAGTAAACTAAGAAAAGAGTATATATAAACAATGCGAATGTATATTTATACACTCAGGGATATACCTGTTTATACACTGTATGAATAGAACTGCGTTTATGTGTTCAACCATAAATGTATTTTGATGCTTTGGCAACATAAGATGTACCTTATCATGCCAATAAAGCGATTTGAATTTGAATTTGAGAGAGACTGGGAGAGAGAGAGAGAAACTGGGGGGAGAGAGAGTGCGACTGAGGGGGGAGAGAGAGAGACGGGGAGAGAGAGAGAGAGAGAGAATGGGGAGATAGAGAGAGAGATACTGAGGGGGGAGCGAGAGAGACTGGGGGAGAGAGAGAGAGACTGGGAGAGAGAGAGAGACTGGGGGAGAGAGAGAGAGACGGGAGAGAGAGAGAGAGAGTAGAGAGACTGGGGGGAGAGAGAGGAGGGAGACTGGGGGGAGAGAGAGAGACTGGGGGAGAGAGAGAGAGAGACTGGGGGGGAGAGAGAGAGAGAGACTGGGGGAGAGAGAGGAGAGAGACTGGGGATACATATATATAGAGAGAGAGAGACTGGGGGAGAGAGACTGGGGGAGAGAGACGTGGGAGAGAGAGAGAGAGACTGGGGGAGAGAGAGAGAGAGAGAGACTGGGAGACAGAGAGAGAGAGATAGAGAGACGGGGAGCGAGAGAGCGATTGGGGGGAGAGAGAGAGAGAGACTGGAGGAGGGAGAGACTGGAGGAGAGAGAGAGACGGAGAGAGAAGGAATAGAGAAGAGAGGAAGAGGCCCGGCCCGAGTCACCCCAGCTGAGTAGGCTGGGCACAGTGAAAGCATTGATTTCTTTATGACAGCACAAAAACTGCTCTGACATCATAGCAGCTCTTCGACATCATAGTCACTCAATGCTAATGAGCGGATAATGAGCGGAATTTTGAACGTTTTTTGGATACCATCGGCACAAAGTTTGTCTCACTGAAACGTAAATACGCTTCTGACCGCTCCGGAATCGTAAGCTTTCTTTTGATGTAACACACGTGTAGATACGCTCTATAACTTTTGCATGTATAGAGAACGGACAGACAGACAGACAGACAGACAGAAGAGGTCTTTGAAACAATGGCTGCCACATCCCTGAGATGAAAACGATTAGTCCCGCCCACAGACGCAGCGATTGGCCAACCATCAGGCGACTGAACAGTAGGATTGGTCAAGCGTGCCGGCACAGGATTGGTCGACCTTGACGTCAGTCAATCAATGCTACTTAGCAGATAATGAGTTTAACTTTGAAGGTTTTTTGCATAACGCTGCGAACAATTTTTGTCCAGCCGAAACGTAAATACACTTAGGACGGTTCTGGAAGCGTCAGCTTTCTTTCGACGTAATGCACGTGTAGGTACGCTCTATAACTTTCGAGTTAATTCAAGACAGACAGACAGACGGAATGACAGACAGAAGTATCCTTTTATTTATTTATCTATATATATCTATCTGTCTGTCCCGATGTCTGTCCCGATGTCTGTCTGTCCCGATGTCTGTCTGTCTGTGTTCTATACGTTTGAAAGTTATAGAGCGTACCGACGCGCGCGTCGCCTCAAAAGAAAGCTTGCGATTCCGGACCGGTCATAGGCGTATTTACGTTTCGGCCGGACAAAAATCGCGCCCGCGGTATCCAAAAAACGTTCAGCGTCCCGCTCATTAGCATCTCATTAGCGACCGTGTGACGTCGAGGTCGACCAATTGTATGGCGGGTTCCTGGCGCGTGCCATCCTACAGTTGAGTGTCGAGCGACTCGACGATTGACCAATCCTACGCTTCGGTGACCTGACTGGTCGACCAATCGGTGCGTGTGTGGGCGGGCCTTATCGTTCTGAACCCAGGTGAGTGGCCGCCATCTTGCTCCCATTCTTTTTCCTGCTTTCTGCGTCTTTCGTTTCAAATATACATTTCCAGCAAAATAAAATTCAATTTATTAAATTGTTTTAAAAAAAACTTCATTCATTTGTAAATATTTTTTCTAAACTGAACATTCTTTTTCCTACCTTTTCCCGTTTTTTTGTTAGGCCTGGAAGCCTGGGACTTTCTTGCCCAGCCAGGCCCGAGCTAGGGCTTCTGCTAAGCTCCTCACCCCCGCCTCCCCCGTCACGTTACCCGGGGCAACGGCGTCAGCCACGAGGGTCAGGGTGCGCGCGCAGCAGGAGCAGGTGAGACGCAGCGTCGGATCTCGGCCTTGGTGAGCGGGAAGGGTTACCCCGGCAACCAGAGCTGCAATCGGCGGACTTCAAGCCGGCTCGGCCGGGGGGGTGCGGGGCTCGGAGAGCGGGGCGGGGCGGATGGTGCTCGGAGAGCGGGACTCTCGGCCGGGGGGGGCGGGGCTCGGAGAGCGGGGCTCTCGGCCGGGGGGGGCGGGGCTCGGAGAGCGCGGCTCTCGGCCAGGGGGGGCGGGGCTCGGAGAGCGCGGCTCTCGGCTGGGGGGGGAGCGGGGCTCGGAGAGAAGAGGCCGCCAGTTGCGCAGCCGCCTTGACGCCGGCACGCATGCGCACGGCCCCCGTGACGCCAGCACGCATGCGCACGGCCCGCCACTGCGTCTAGGCTTTTGGTCTGCGCAGTGGCGTCGGTGAGAAGTTGTTGGCTGGAGAGGGAAGAGATGCTTTGAGGAGATGTAGTGAAAGTCAAATCGGCTCCTGGAGTCTGCAGGAATTAAAGATTAATCTGGACACTACTGTGAGCAAACTGGGGGGGGGAAGAGAGAGCGACTGGGGGGGGAAGAGAGAGCGACTGGGGGGGAAGAGAGAGCGACTGGGGGGGGCGAAGAGAGAGCGACTGGGGGGGAAGAGAGAGCGACTGGGGGAGGGAAGAGAGAGCGACTGGGGGGGGAAGAGAGAGCGACGGGGGGGAAGAGAGAGCGACTGGGGTGGGGGAAGAGAGAGCAACTGGGGGGGGAAGAGAGAGCGACTGGGGGGGAAGAGAGAGCGACTGGGGGGGGAAGAGAGAGCGACTGGGGAGGGAAGAGAGAGCGACTGGGGGGTGAAGAGAGAGCGACTGGGGGAAGAGAGAGCGACTGGGGGGGAAGAGGGAGCGACTGGGGGGGGAAGAGAGCGCGACTGGGGGGAAGAGAGAGCAACTGGGGGGGAAGAGAGAGCGACTGGGGGGGGAAGAGAGAGCGACTGGGGGGAAGAGAGAGCGACTGGGGGGGAAGAGAAAGCGACTGGGGGGGAAGAGAGAGCGACTGGGGGGGAAGAGAGAGCGACGGGGGGGAAGAGAGAGCGACTGGGGGGGAAGAGAGAGCGACTGGGGGGGGGAAGAGAGAGCGACTGGGGGGGAAGAGAGAGCGACTGGGGGGGTGGGAAGGGAGAGTGACTGGGGGGGGAAGAGAGAGCGACTGGTGGGGGGGAAAGAGCGACTGGGGGGGAAGAGAGAGCGACGGGGGGGAAGAGAGAGCGACTGGGGGGGAAGAGAGAGCGACTCGGGGGGTGGGAAAGAGAGCGACCATGGGGGGAGAGAGCGACTGGGGGGGGAAGAGAGAGCGACTGGGGAGGAAGAGAGAGCAACTGGGGGGGGAAGAGAGAGCGACTGGGGGGGAAGAGAGAGCGACTGGGGGGGGAAGACAGAGCGACTGGGGGGAAAAAGAGAGAGCGACTGGGGGGGAAGAGAGAGCGACGGGGGGGAAGTGAGAGCGACTGGGGGGGGAAGAGAGCGACTGGGGGGGAAGAGAGAGCGACTGTGGGGGGGGAAGAGAGAGCGACTGGGGGGGAAGAGAGAGCGACTGGGGGGGTGGGAAGAGAGAGTGACTGGGGGGGGAAGAGAGAGCGACTGGTGGGGGGGAGAGAGTGACTGGGGGGGGAAGAGAGAGCGACTGGGGGGGAAGAGAGAGCGACTGGGGGGGAAGAGAGAGCGACTGGGGGGGAAGAGAGAGCGACTGGGGGGGAAGAGAGAGCGACTGGGGGGGGAAGAGAGAGCGACTGGGGAGGGAAGAGAGAGCGTCTGGGGGGGGAAGAGAGAGCGACTGGGGGGGAAGAGAGAGCGACTCGAGGGGGGAAGAGAGAGCGACTGGGGGGGGAAGAGAGAGCGACTCGGGGGGGGAAGAGAGAGCGACTCGGGGGGGGAAGAGAGAGCGACTGGGGGGGAAGAGAGAGCGACTCGGGGGGGGAAGAGAGAGCGACTCGGGGGGGGAAGAGAGAGCGACTGGGGGGGAAGAGAGAGCGACTCGGGGGAGGAAGAGAGAGCGACTGGGGGGGGAAGAGAGAGCGACGGGGGGAAGAGAGAGCGACTGGGGGGGAAGAGAGAGCGACGGGGGGGAAGAGAGAGCGACTGGGGGGGGAAGAGAGAGAGACTGGGGGGGGAAGAGAGAGCGACTGTGGGGGGAAGAGAGAGCGACTGGGGGGGAAGAGAGAGCGACTGGGGGGGGAAGAGAGAGCGACTGGGGGGGAAGAGAGTGACTGGGGGGGTAGAGAGAGCGACTGGGGGGGAAGAGAGCGACTGGGGGGGAAGAGAGAGCGACTAGGGGGGGAAGAGAGAGCGACTGGGGGGGAGAGAGAGCGACGGGGGGGAAGAGAGAGCGACGGGGGGGAAGAGAGAGCAACTGCGGGGAAGAGAGAGCGACTGGGGGGGGAAGAGAGCGACTGCGGGGGGGGAAGAGAGAGCGACTGGGGGGGAAGAGAGAGAGCGACTGGGGGGAAGAGAGAGAGCGACTGGGGGGAAGAGAGAGAGCGACTGGGGGAAGAGAGAGAGCGACTGGGGGGAAGATAGAGAGTGACTGGGGGGGAAGAGAGAGCGCGACTGGGGGGGAAGAGGGAGAGCGACTGGGGGGGAAGAGGGAGAGCGACTGGGGGGGAAGAGAGAGAGTGACTGGGGGGGAAGAGAGAGAGCGACTGGGGGGGGAAGAGAGAGAGCGACGGGGGGGGAAGAGAGAGAGCGACTGGGGGGAAGAGAAAGAGCGACTGCGGGGAGAGAGAGAGCGACTGGGGGGGAAGAGGGAGAGCGACTGGGGGGGAAGAGAGAGAGCGACTGGGGGGAAGAGAGAGAGCGACTGGGGGGAAGAGAGAGAGCGACTGGGGGGAAGCGAGAGAGCGACTGGGGGGAGAGAGAGAGCGACTGGGGGGAAGAGGGGGGGAAGAGGGGGGGAAGAGAGAGTGCGACTGGAGGGGAAGAGAGAGAGCGACTGGGGAAGAAGAGAGAGAGCGACTGTGGGGCAGAGAGAGAGCGACTGGGGGGAAGAGAGAGAGCGACTGGGGGGGAAGAGAGAGCGACTCGGGGGGTGGGAAGAGAGAGCGACCATGGGGGGAGAGAGCGACTGGGGGGGGAAGAGAGAGCGACTGGGGAGGAAGAGAGAGCAACTGGGGGGGGAAGAGAGAGCGACTGGGGGGGAAGAGAGAGCGACTGGGGGGGAAGACAGAGCGACTGGGGGGAAAAAGAGAGAGCGACTCGGGGGGAAGAGAGAGCGACGGGGGGGAAGTGAGAGCGACTGGGGGGGGAAGAGAGCGACTGGGGGGGAAGAGAGAGCGACTGTGGGGGGGGAAGAGAGAGCGACTGGGGGGGAAGAGAGAGCGACTGGGGGGGTGGGAAGAGAGAGTGACTGGGGGGGGAAGAGAGAGCGACTGGTGGGGGGGAGAGAGTGACTGGGGGGGGAAGAGAGAGCGACTGGGGGGGAAGAGAGAGCGACTGGGGGGGAAGAGAGAGCGACTGGGGGGGAAGAGAGAGCGACTGGGGGGGAAGAGAGAGCGACTGGGGGGGGAAGAGAGAGCGACTGGGGAGGAAGAGAGAGCAACTGGGGGGGAAGAGAGAGCGACTGGGGGGGAAGAGAGAGCGACTGGGGGGGGAAGACAGAGCGACTGGGGGGGGAAGAGAGCGAATGGGGGGGAAGAGAGAGCGACTGTGGGGGGGGAAGAGAGAGCGACTGGGGGGGAAGAGAGAGCGACTGGGGGGGTGGGAAGAGAGAGTGACTGGGGGGGGAAGAGAGAGCGACTGGTGGGGGGGAGAGAGTGACTGGGGGGGAAGAGAGAGCGACTGGGGGGGAAGAGAGAGCGACTGGGGGGGAAGAGAGAGCGACTGGGGGGAAGAGAGAGCGACTGGGGGGAAGCGAGAGAGCGACTGGGGGAGAGAGAGAGCGACTGGGGGGAAGAGGGGGGGAAGAGGGGGGGAAGAGAGAGTGCGACTGGAGGGGAAGAGAGAGCGACTGGGGGGGAAGAGGGAGCGACTGGGGGGGGAAGAGAGCGCGACTGGGGGGAAGAGAGAGCAACTGGGGGGGAAGAGAGAGCGACTGGGGGGGGAAGAGAGAGCGACTGGGGGGAAGAGAGAGCGACTGGGGGGGAAGAGAAAGCGACTGGGGGGGAAGAGAGAGCGACTGGGGGGGAAGAGAGAGCGACGGGGGGGAAGAGAGAGCGACTGGGGGGGAAGAGAGAGCGACTGGGGGGGGAAGAGAGAGCGACTGGGGGGAAGAGAGAGCGACTGGGGGGGTGGGAAGGGAGAGTGACTGGGGGGGGAAGAGAGAGCGACTGGTGGGGGGGAAAGAGCGACTGGGGGGGAAGAGAGAGCGACGGGGGGGAAGAGAGAGCGACTGGGGGGGAAGAGAGAGCGACTCGGGGGGTGGGAAGAGAGAGCGACCATGGGGGGAGAGAGCGACTGGGGGGGGAAGAGAGAGCGACTGGGAGGAAGAGAGAGCAACTGGGGGGGGAAGAGAGAGCGACTGGGGGGGAAGAGAGAGCGACTGGGGGGGGAAGACAGAGCGACTGGGGGGAAAAAGAGAGAGCGACTGGGGGGGAAGAGAGAGCGACGGGGGGGAAGTGAGAGCGACTGGGGGGGGAAGAGAGCGACTGGGGGGGAAGAGAGAGCGACTGTGGGGGGGGAAGAGAGAGCGACTGGGGGGGAAGAGAGAGCGACTGGGGGGGTGGGAAGAGAGAGTGACTGGGGGGGGAAGAGAGAGCGACTGGTGGGGGGGAGAGAGTGACTGGGGGGGGAAGAGAGAGCGACTGGGGGGGAAGAGAGAGCGACTGGGGGGGAAGAGAGAGCGACTGGGGGGGAAGAGAGAGCGACTGGGGGGGAAGAGAGAGCGACTGGGGGGGGAAGAGAGAGCGACTGGGGAGGGAAGAGAGAGCGTCTGGGGGGGGAAGAGAGAGCGACTGGGGGGGAAGAGAGAGCGACTCGAGGGGGGAAGAGAGAGCGACTGGGGGGGGAAGAGAGAGCGACTCGGGGGGGGAAGAGAGAGCGACTCGGGGGGGGAAGAGAGAGCGACTGGGGGGGAAGAGAGAGCGACTCGGGGGGGGAAGAGAGAGCGACTCGGGGGGGGAAGAGAGAGCGACTGGGGGGGAAGAGAGAGCGACTCGGGGGGGGAAGAGAGAGCGACTGGGGGGGGAAGAGAGAGCGACGGGGGGAAGAGAGAGCGACTGGGGGGGAAGAGAGAGCGACGGGGGGGAAGAGAGAGCGACTGGGGGGGGAAGAGAGAGAGACTGGGGGGGGAAGAGAGAGCGACTGTGGGGGGAAGAGAGAGCGACTGGGGGGGAAGAGAGAGCGACTGGGGGGGGAAGAGAGAGCGACTGGGGGGGAAGAGAGTGACTGGGGGGGTAGAGAGAGCGACTGGGGGGGAAGAGAGCGACTGGGGGGGAAGAGAGAGCGACTAGGGGGGGAAGAGAGAGCGACTGGGGGGGAGAGAGAGCGACGGGGGGGAAGAGAGAGCGACGGGGGGGAAGAGAGAGCAACTGCGGGGAAGAGAGAGCGACTGGGGGGGGAAGAGAGCGACTGCGGGGGGGGAAGAGAGAGCGACTGGGGGGGAAGAGAGAGAGCGACTGGGGGGGAAGAGAGAGAGCGACTGGGGGGAAGAGAGAGAGCGACTGGGGGAAGAGAGAGAGCGACTGGGGGGAAGATAGAGAGTGACTGGGGGGGAAGAGAGAGCGCGACTGGGGGGGAAGAGGGAGAGCGACTGGGGGGGAAGAGGGAGAGCGACTGGGGGGGAAGAGAGAGAGTGACTGGGGGGGAAGAGAGAGAGCGACTGGGGGGGGAAGAGAGAGAGCGACGGGGGGGAAGAGAGAGAGCGACTGGGGGGAAGAGAAAGAGCGACTGCGGGGAGAGAGAGAGCGACTGGGGGGAAGAGGGAGAGCGACTGGGGGGGAAGAGAGAGAGCGACTGGGGGGAAGAGAGAGAGCGACTGGGGGGAAGAGAGAGCGACTGGGGGGGGAAGACAGAGCGACTGGGGGGAAAAAGAGAGAGCGACTCGGGGGGAAGAGAGAGCGACGGGGGGAAGTGAGAGCGACTGGGGGGGGAAGAGAGCGACTGGGGGGGAAGAGAGAGCGACTGTGGGGGGGGAAGAGAGAGCGACTGGGGGGGAAGAGAGAGCGACTGGGGGGGTGGGAAGAGAGAGTGACTGGGGGGGGAAGAGAGAGCGACTGGTGGGGGGGAGAGAGTGACTGGGGGGGGAAGAGAGAGCGACTGGGGGGGAAGAGAGAGCGACTGGGGGGGAAGAGAGAGCGACTGGGGGGGAAGAGAGAGCGACTGGGGGGGGAAGAGAGAGCGACTGGGGAGGAAGAGAGAGCAACTGGGGGGGAAGAGAGAGCGACTGGGGGGGAAGAGAGAGCGACTGGGGGAGGAAGACAGAGCGACTGGGGGGGGAAGAGAGCGAATGGGGGGGAAGAGAGAGCGACTGTGGGGGGGGAAGAGAGAGCGACTGGGGGGGAAGAGAGAGCGACTGGGGGGGTGGGAAGAGAGAGTGACTGGGGGGGGAAGAGAGAGCGACTGGTGGGGGGGAGAGAGTGACTGGGGGGGGAAGAGAGAGCGACTGGGGGGGAAGAGAGAGCGACTGGGGGGGAAGAGAGAGCGACTGGGGGGGAAGAGAGAGCGACTGGGGGGAAGCGAGAGAGCGACTGGGGGAGAGAGAGAGCGACTGGGGGGAAGAGGGGGGGAAGAGGGGGGGAAGAGAGAGTGCGACTGGAGGGGAAGAGAGAGCGACTCGGGGGGGAAGAGAGAGCGACTCGGGGGGGAAGAGAGAGCGACTGGGGGGGAAGAGAGAGCGACTCGGGGGGGGAAGAGAGAGCGACTCGGGGGGGGAAGAGAGAGCGACTGGGGGGGAAGAGAGAGCGACTCGGGGGGGGAAGAGAGAGCGACTGGGGGGGAAGAGAGAGCGACGGGGGGAAGAGAGAGCGACTGGGGGGGAAGAGAGAGCGACGGGGGGGAAGAGAGAGCGACTGGGGGGGGAAGAGAGAGAGACGGGGGGGAAGAGAGAGCGACTGTGGGGGGAAGAGAGAGCGACTGGGGGGGAAGAGAGAGCGACTGGGGGGGGAAGAGAGAGCGACTGGGGGGGAAGAGAGTGACTGGGGGGGTAGAGAGAGCGACTGGGGGGGAAGAGAGCGACTGGGGGGGAAGAGAGAGCGACTAGGGGGGGAAGAGATAGCGACTGGGGGGGGAGAGAGAGCGACGGGGGGGAAGAGAGAGCGACGGGGGGGAAGAGAGAGCGACTGCGGGGAAGAGAGAGCGACTGGGGGGGGAAGAGAGCGACTGCAGGGGGGGAAGAGAGAGCGACTGGGGGGAAGAGAGAGAGCGACTGGGGGGGGAAGAGAGAGAGCGACTGGGGGAAGATAGAGAGCGACTGGGGGGAAGATAGAGAGTGACTGGGGGGGAAGAGAGAGCGCGACTGGGGGGGAAGAGGGAGAGCGACTGGGGGGGAAGAGGGAGAGCGACTGGGGGGGAAGAGAGAGAGTGACTGGGGGGGAAGAGAGAGAGCGACTGGGGGGGGAAGAGAGAGAGCGACGGGGGGGAAGAGAGAGAGCGACTGGGGGGAAGAGAAAGAGCGACTGCGGGGAGAGAGAGAGCGACTGGGGGGGAAGAGGGAGAGCGACTGGGGGGAAGCGAGAGAGCGACTGGGGGAGAGAGAGAGCGACTGGGGGGAAGAGGGGGGGAAGAGGGGGGGAAGAGAGAGTGCGACTGGAGGGGAAGAGAGAGAGCGACTGGGGAAGAAGAGAGAGAGCGACTGTGGGGCAGAGAGAGAGCGACTGGGGGGAAGAGAGAGAGCGACGGGGGGGAAGACGGGGGGGGAAGAGGGAGAGCGACTGGGGGGAAGCGAGAGAGCGACTGGGGGAGAGAGAGAGCGACTGGGGGAAGAGGGGGGGAAGAGGGGGGGAAGAGAGAGTGCGACTGGAGGGGAAGAGAGAGAGCGACTGGGGAAGAAGAGGGAGAGCGACTGGGGGGGAAGAGAGAGAGCGACTGGGGGGAAGAGAGAGAGCGACTGGGGGGAAGAGAGAGAGCGACTGGGGGGAAGCGAGAGAGCGACTGGGGGGAGAGAGAGAGCGACTGGGGGGAAGAGGGGGGGAAGAGGGGGGGAAGAGAGAGTGCGACTGGAGGGGAAGAGAGAGAGCGACTGGGGAAGAAGAGAGAGAGCGACTGTGGGGCAGAGAGAGAGCGACTGGGGGGAAGAGAGAGAGCGACTGGGGGGGAAGAGAGAGCGACTCGGGGGGTGGGAAGAGAGAGCGACCATGGGGGGAGAGAGCGACTGGGGGGGGAAGAGAGAGCGACTGGGGAGGAAGAGAGAGCAACTGGGGGGGAAGAGAGAGCGACTGGGGGGGAAGAGAGAGCGACTGGGGGGGGAAGACAGAGCGACTGGGGGGAAAAAGAGAGAGCGACTCGGGGGGAAGAGAGAGCGACGGGGGGGAAGTGAGAGCGACTGGGGGGGGAAGAGAGCGACTGGGGGGGAAGAGAGAGCGACTGTGGGGGGGGAAGAGAGAGCGACTGGGGGGGAAGAGAGAGCGACTGGGGGGGTGGGAAGAGAGAGTGACTGGGGGGGGAAGAGAGAGCGACTGGTGGGGGGGAGAGAGTGACTGGGGGGGGAAGAGAGAGCGACTGGGGGGGAAGAGAGAGAGACTGGGGGGGAAGAGAGAGCGACTGGGGGGGAAGAGAGAGCGACTG
>NC_140997.1:132852523-132920877 GCF_052327205.1 Somniosus microcephalus
CTCTAATTTCCCGTTTAATGCCATCCCCAACCTTAGCATTACTATTTGGGGGTCTGTATACAACTCCCACTAATGTTTTCTGCTCTTTGGTATTTCTCAGCTCTACCCATACAGATTCCACATCATCAGAGCTAATATCTTTCCTTATTATTGTGTTAATCTCCTCTTTAACCAGCAATGCTACCCCACCTCCTTTTCCTTTTTGCCTGTCTTTCCTGAATATTGAATACCCCTGGATATTGAGTTCCCAGCCTTGGTCACCCTGGAGCCATGTTTCCGTAATCCCAATCATATCATATCCGTTTACATCTATTTGCGCAGCTAATTCATCCACCTTATTATGAATGATCCTCGCATTAAGACACAAAGCCTTCAGGCTTGTTTTTTTTAACACTCTTAGACCTTTTAAAATTATTATTTACTGTGGCCATGTTTGATTTAAACCCTTGATTTCTCTGACTGCCACTTTTGCTGTTCTCCTTCCTGTCTTTGGATTCTATCCTTGTTTCCCTTTCCTCTGTCTCCCTGCACAGGTTCCCAGCCCCCTTCCATTTTAGTTTAAACCCTCCCCAACAGCACTAGCAAACACTCCCCCTAGGACATCGGTCCTGGTCCTGCCCAGGTGCAAACCGTCCAGTTTGTACTAGTCCCACCTCCCCCAGAACCGGTTCCAATGTCCCAGGAATTTGAATCCCTCCCCCTTGCACCATTCCTCTAGCCACGTATTCATCTGAAATATCCTTCTATTTCTACTCTGACTAGCACGTGGCACTGGTAGCAATCCTGAGATTACTACCTTTGAGGTCCTTTTTTTAAATTTACCTCCTAACTCCCTATATTCAGCTTTTAGGACCTCATCCCGGTTTTTACCTATATCGTTGGTACCTATATGCACCACGACAACTGGCTGTTCACCCTCCCCCTCCAGAATGTTCTGCAGCCACTCCGAGACATCCTTGACCCTTGCACCAGGGAGGCAACACACCATCCTAGAGTCTCGTTTGCGGCCGCAGAAACGCCTATCTATTCCCCTTACAATAGAATCCCCTATTACTATAGCTCTCCCACTGTTTTTCCTCCCGTCCTGTGCAGCAGAACCACCCCCAGTGCCAGGAAGTTGGCTGCTGCTGCCTTCCCCCGATAAGCCATCTCCCTCAACAATATCCAAAGCGATATATCTGTTTGAGAGGGGGATGGCCACAGGGGACCCCTGCACTACCTGCCTGCACCTACTACACTGCCTGGCGGTCACCCATTCCCTTCCTGCCTGTGCAGCCTTTACCTGCGGTGCGACCAACTGATTAAACGTGATATCCACAATGTTCTCAGTATCACGAATGCTCCAGTATGTATCCATTCACAGCTCCAGTGCCGCAATGCGGTCTGCCAGTAGCTACAGCTGGATACACTTCCCGCACACATGGTCGTCAGGGACACAGGAAGTGTCCCTGATTTCCCACATAGTGCAGGAGGAGCATGCCATGGGGCCGAGCTTTGCTGTCATGACTTACCTTCAATTAATTTAAATTAACTTAAATCAAATCAATACCACCAATTACACTACAATTAAATGATATACTCAAGTGCCCTTGGTTACTAGCACTCCCCGATACACAACAGAGACCTTAGAAACTATAACCACAAAAATTAAGACCTTCTAAACTTTATAAACTATGGCCTAGAAATTCAGTATAGCCAGTTTTGGGGCGGTAAAGTCGGGCGGGCGCTAAAGTTTGCGCCCGGCGCAAAGTCGAGGGCACTTCGCCGATATTCAGTAGCTTCGCCCTAAGAGGTTGCTGGAGCGCTAAAACTGGTGATGCACGACTATCTTTAGGTGCTAAGCCGGCGGTGCTGAGGGATAGCGCCGAGGCCGGGCGCAGCGCAGGTGCGGTCATTTCTTGATTGACAGCAGACACCGTGGCGCCGGGCAGCTCTTAAAGGGGGAAGGGTCGACTTGGTCTGCTGCAACGGCCTGCACACTGCAGCCTTCCAGCTAGGCCTGAACACTGCTGGTGAGCAGAAGGAGCCATGGCAACGGTACAGAAGGCCCGTGAGCGTGCCCTGCGCTTCTCAGCCCATGACTTGAAGGTGATGGTGACAGCCTTGGAGAAGAGACAGCACATCTTGTTCCCGGACACTGGCAGGAAGCCTCCCACCAGCGTCTATAGGAAAGCCTGGAGGGAGGTCGCCCGCAGGGTGTCGGCCACCGGCGATGCCCCCAGGGGCAATGTCCAATGCTGGAAGAAGTTCAATGACCTGACCAGGATTGTCAGGGTGAGTACCCTTTCCAGTCTCCTCCTCATCCTTGCATGTACACCTGACATGATGGGCAAAGGGACCTGAAAGCCCTAATGGCCAGCCCTCAGCCAGCAACTATGGGACAGTCATGAACATCAATTGCACATTCTGCACTTTACACCATGGGAGGCAGTGCACACCACATCAGGGCTACACACTGGCCAAGCTATTCCACCATTGGAGGCAGTGCACACCACATCAGGGCTACACACTGGCCAAGCTATTCCACCATGGGAGGCAGTGCACACCACATCAGGGCTACACACTGGCCAAGCTATCCCACCATGGGAAGCAGTGCACACCACATCAGGGCTACACACCGTACTTACAGGCCGTCCTTTCTCTTGCAGGCAAAACTTGCAAACAACCGAAGGCACCAGGAGGAGACCGGGGGAGGCCGCCCCCAGATCCAGGAGCTCACTCCCCTGGAGGAGCGCATGAGTCACCTCATGGGAGCCCGGGTGATTGGGCCCGTCGCCTGTGGAGATGCCGACCCTCTTCTGGGCCACAGTGGTAAGGACATCACCTTTTGGACCTCTCTCATCGCACTTGCGCATCCGATCTACCTCCTTTGCCACTGTCCGACCAATGCGCTGAATGCCACCAGTCATGCCTCCCTCGCTGACGCCCTCTCCTCACTCTAAAGCTACTCTTGTGCCTTCCTGCTTTCAGCTGGTGACGAGGAGCTCCCTGAAGCTGCCAGTGACAGCCCCTCCGAAGAGGAGGAGGAGGAGGAGGAGGAAGAGGAAGGCGGACCATCAGGGCAGCACTCAGGTCCGGCTGCAGATGCCGAAGTAGTGGACACGTCTTCCCTGGAGAAGAGCCTGGAGGAAGTGTCGGAGGGGAGTGGAGCTGCTGGGACCAGTGGCGTCCAGCAACCCAGGAGGGCTGCGGTTGGTCCACGGCCTTCCCCCCAGAGGGGGGAAGGATCGGAGGGGAGTGCAGTTGCTGGGCCCAGTCGCCGCCGGCAACGTGGCAAGGGTCGGGCAGCTCGGCCCCCTGCTCCCCAGCGGGTGAGTCCGGACTCCAGTCCGGGCACGTTCAACTCAGAGGAGGCGCGCCACCTCGATCAAATGGCCCAGGATTCGGATCGCCGGCACACCGAGCTGATGGGGGTAGTGGCACGGATGCCTGAGGCGATCGAGTCCCTGGCTAGCAGTGTGCGCGAGTTCGGGGCCACACATGCCGCGAGTGGCCGGCTGATCAGTGATGCCGTCCAGACAGTGGCTGCTCTGTTGCGGTCGCAGACCAGGGCAACAGGGGCACTCACTGCTGCCACACGCGCTGCATCAGCCAGGCATCGCCTGGACACCCGCCGCGCTGCAGCAGCACAGCGGGCTGCCCTTCGGCAGATTGGTGCGCATGCTGCAGTGCGGGCCCGGGCGAGTGCCAGCGTGCCACATCACCAGCCAGCGCCTCCCATCCGCCAGCTTGCACACATTCCTCCAGCCGTCACCGTCACTCCCCCAGTGGAGCCTCAACGGCAAGCGGCTGCGAATGATGTTGGCCAGGCACAGCTGCGCCAATCACCAGCCGGCCCCTCGAGGGCCAAACCCCGTCTAGGCCGCCCCCCAAGGGCATCTGCCAGAAGGACATCTGACCCTCAGGAGCCTTCCCCCAGCCTCGCAGCAGCCACTGGGCAGAGCTTGCGGAGGAGCAGCAGGCCGGGCAGGGGCCCCAAAAGGCTCGACAAGGTCTCGCCCTCGCGGCCCAATAAGTAGATGGTGTGGCCAAGTGTTATTTTATATGGTGATGGCTATGTTTCTTTTGGGGATGGTTGTTTTGTTTCTGGGGATGTTTTTTGGGTTAAGGCCGAGGATGAAGGCCATTTTTGTCCAAATGTTCAGTTATTCCTCCCCAGGTTGTGGGAGTGAGTCATTTGATGTACTGTTTTTTGGGGCCGTTGAATGTTTCTGGGTTGCATGTGGGAAGGGGTTTCATTTGTCTAAAATAAAGATTTCTCTTTATTCAGAGAGTGTCCATGTTTGTTGTTGTAAGTGTTTGTTGCCTTCGCCGGCTGAGGGCTTGCGGAGCGGCTGCGTTCATGTTCCTTCATGGCCACAAGGCATTCCCTGACAGGGGGCTTAGAAGTGACGTTCAATAAGCCGCCGACGGACGGCCCTTGGACCTTCTCGCTCCCTCCTGGGATGGTACTCCTCCTCCTCCTCCTCATGCTCCTCCTGCTCCTCCTCCTGAGGTGGTGGTCCAACGTGAGGTGGCAGTGCCTGAGTCCTGCGGAGAGCCAGGTTGTGCAGCATGCAGCAAACTACGACGAATTGGGAGACTCGGTCCGGTGAATACTGCAGAGATCCGCCGGAACGATCCAGGCAGCGGAACCGCTGCTTGAGGACGCCAATTGTTTGCTCGATTATGTTCCTGCTCGCTTGATGACTCTCGTTGTATGCCTCTTCAGCAGGGGTCCTGGGCACGCGGAGCGGGGTCATGAGCCAGGTACACAAAGGATAGCCTTTGTCCCCGAGAAGCCATCCTCTTGGGGGAGGCTGTGCCTCGAACATGTCACGCACAGTTGTCTGCCGCAGGATAAAGGCATCGTGGCTGCTGCCTGGAAAGCGGGCATTGACAGCTAGGATGCGCTGCTTGTGGTCACACACCAGCTGCACATTGAGGGAATGGTAGCCCTTCCGGTTGCGGTAATCCTCGGCATGCTCCACAGGTGCCCGCAAAGCCACATGCGTACAGTCAATGGCGCCCTGCACCAAGGGGAAGGCCGCGAATCTTGCAAATCCCAGTGCACGCTGATGCTGCCTCTCCAGGGCCATGGGGAAGGAGATGAATTGGCGTCTCCTTCTGAAAAGGGCATCGGTCACCTGGCGGATGCAGCAATGCACGGCGAACTGGGATATGTTAGCAATGTCCCCAGCAGCGGATTGGAAGGAGCCGGTGGCATAGAAGTTCAAGGCCACCGTCACCTTCGCTTCCACCGACAGAGACGTCCTGCTCCTGAGCTTTGGACGCAGATCCCTGTGAAGCAGCTGGCAGATCTCTGCAACCACCTCCTTTCGGAATCTCAGCCTTTTTACACATCACGCGCCACTCATGTTGAGGTAGGAGCGCTGCTGGCGGTATGCCCTGACTGGGTAAGGCCTATGTTGCCGACGCCTGTTGCCCCCTCTGCGTCTAGCCAGGGCTGCCCCTCTCACACCGCGTCTGTGAGCCCTACGGACATGACGCTGAAACTCAGCTTTGGCACCCCATGCAGCCCCCATAATATGCTGCCAAACAGTCAAATATCCAAGAGGCCACTTGCAACGCTCTGGCCTGAAGCCAAAAATACCTGAGCTAGTGTTGGCCCAAACCAGAAAGCTCTCTTCCTTGGTCTCTCTCCAGAAATCCGCTGCACAAGAGTGTTTGCTGCAAAATGGCTGCCCTTTATAGTGCAGGGTAAGTGCCCTTTAATTTGCGCTCCCCGGCGCCCGCGTCGGCTCTGTTGCGTTCCACTAAACAAGCGTTCGGGCCGTCGGCCGCACAATGGGGTGGTCCCACTGAAGTTCTGGATCGGGGCGCGCAAAGGGCGTTGCACGAGGATATGACATCATTTTCTGCGCGCGCAGGTGAGCGTGCGCTAAGACTTTGCGCCGGCGCTAAATGTCTACTTAATTTGGGGCGAGGCGCAGATCGCGCTGCGCCCAGACGCTACACGCATAGCGCCCGAAATTCACTTCTCTTAAGGCGCTAACGGCTGGCGCAACCAACTGAATTTCTAGGCCTATTAGCCTTACTCACCTGGCCATACTCACCCAATCAGCTGCTTCCTCTTGCCCGCATCACTTTTGGAATTGTGGCATGGCTCTGGAACGCTGCCACTGGTCTGTGAGATTGACCAGCCTTTGAGAAAAAGCTCCCAGAATGAGCTTAAAAACTCACTACTCTCCTGCTGCTCCCGACACCCTCTTTTTAAAGCAGCCTCTCTCGCTCTCGGCGCTCTTTTTAAATCAGCCTCTCCCGCTCTCGGCTCTTTTAAAATCAGCCTCTCCTGCTCTCAGCGCTCTTTTAAAATCAGCCTCTCCCGCTCTCGGCTCTGTTTAAATTACCCTCTCCCGCTCTCGGCTCTTTTAAAATCAACCTCTCCCGCTCTTGCCGCTCTGTTTAAATCAGCCTCTCCCGCTCTCGGCTCTGTTTAAATCAGCCTCTCCCGCTCTCGGCTCTGTTTAAATCAGCCTGATTTAACCCCACTATTTAAAAAAGGTGGTAGAGAGAAAACGGGGAATTATAGACCGGTAAGCCTGACATCGGTAGTGGGGAAAATGCTAGAGTCCATTATAAAAGATGTATTAGCAGAGCACTTGGAAAACAGTGACAGGATCGGACAAAGTCAACATGGATTTACAAAAGGTAAATCGTGCTTCACTAACCTACTGGAATTTTTTGAGGATGTAACTGGTAGAATAGATAAGGGAGAACCAGTGGATGTGGTGTATTTGGACTTTCAGAAGGCTTTCGATAAGGTCCCGCATAAGAGATTGGCGTGCAAAGTTAAAGCACGTGGGATTGGGGGCAAGGTACTGACTTAGATAGAGAACTGGTTGGCAGACAGGAAGCAAAGAGTTGGAATAAAGGGGTCTTTTTCCGAGTGGCAGGCAGTGATTAGTGGGGTACCGCAGGGATCGGTGCTAGGACCCCAGCTATTCACAATATATATAAATGATCTAGACGAGGGAACTACAGTAGATGTAATATCTCCAAGTTTGCAGACGACACAAAGCTGGGTGGGCGTGTGTGCTGTGAGGATGATGCCGAGAAACTCCAGTATGATTTGGACAGGTTGGGTGATTGGGCAGATGCATGGCAGATGCAGTATAATGTGGATAAATGCAAGGTTATCCACTTTGGTGGCAAAAACAGGAAGACAGATTATTATCTGAACGGCAATAGATTGGGAAAAGGGGAAGTGCAACGAGGCCTGGGTGTCCTTGTGCACCAGTCACTGAAGGTAAGCATGCAGGTGCAGCAGGCGGTTAAGAAGGCAAATGGTATGTTGGCCTTCATAGCGAGAGGATTCGAGTACAGGAGCAAGGATGTCTTGCAGTTGTACAGGGCCTTGGTGAGACCACACCTTGAGTATTGTGTGCAGTTTTAGTCTCCTTATCTGAGGAAGGATGTTCTTGCCATGGAGGGAGTGCAGGGAAGATTCACCAGACTGATACCTGGGATGGCAGGAATGATGTATGAAGAGAGATTGAGTTGATTAGGCTTATATTCGCTAGAGTTTAGAAGAATGAGAGGGGATCTCATTGAAATTGATAAAATTCTAACAGGACTAGACAGACTAGATGCAGGAAGGATGTTCCCAATGGCGGGGGAGTACAGAACCAGGGGTCACAGTCTAAGGATAAGGGGTAAGCCATTTAGGACTGAGATGAGGAGGAATTTCTTCACCCAGAGAGTGGTGAATCAGTTGAGGCCAACTTATTAAATATACTCAAGAAGGAGTTAGATATATTTCTTAAGGCTAAAGGGATCAAGGGATATGGGGAGAAAGCAGGGACAAGGTACTGAATTTGGATGATCAGCCATGATCTCATTAAATGGCGGAACAGGCTCAAGGGGCCGAATGGCCTACTCCTGCTCCTATCTTCTATGTTTCTCTCTCTCTCTCCCCCTCTCTCTCTCTCTCTCCCTCTCTCTCTTCCTCTCTCTCTCTCTCCCTCCCTCTCTCTCTCTCTTTCTCTCTCTCTCTTCCCCTCTCTCTCTCTCTCCCCCTCTCTCTCTCCCTCCCTCTCTCTCTCCCCCTCTTTCTCGCTCCCCCTCTTTTTCTCTCCCCCTCTTTCTCTCTCTCTCTCCTTCATAGCTCTCTCCTTCATAAAACACACTGGCTCATTTTTGCATTTGTAACATTGAAGTTGAGATTTTGCCTCTGTTTATGGGAAAGGGTTTTGAGGTCTGAAGATCTCGGGTAGAAAATCAAGTGAAGCTCTTCATTTTGGGCCTGGGTCTTTCTGACATCTTGTGTTGGGTTTGTTACTTGAATTTGAGTTTCTGTGCTCATTTTGGGATCTCATTTCCAGCAGAGCTTCTCTGCCTCAGGACCTTGTGGCAAACAGTGTGAAGGTCACGTATCCCAAATCCTTATTAACAACACCCTCCACCTTTCTAACACTGCCTTCCCCCTGTCAGGGAGCTCCCCCCGCCCCCTATGGCACGGTTTTCCATCTCCAGTCTTTGGGATCGCTCCATGCAGCTTCTCCCTCCCCACCCTGTCCAAAAATCGCTCGTTCGAAATCCTGAGGCTTGAATCATCTTAACAGGACAAGATTGTATTTTTGGAACTTCAGGGCTGGCCAGCTGGACTGAGGGTCTTTCCGCTCAACAAAACTAAAAAGAGTGAGTGAACATGACGTATTAAAGGAGAAAAATTAACAGGCCATTGACAGGTCTAATCACAAATGTTATATTTTAAGTTGCATGCAGAATAATAAGTGAACAGACTGGAGAAGCTGGGTTTCTTCTTGGAGCAGAGGAGGCTAAGAGGAGATTTGATCGAGGTGTTTAAATCATGACGGGTTCAGATAGAGTAACTAAAGAGAAACTGTTTCCAACAGCGGAAGGCTCGATAACCAGAGGCCACAGGTTTAATGCGATTGGCAAAAGAACCAGAGGCGACAGGAGGGAAAAACCTGTTTACACAACGAGTGGTTAGGATTTGGAATGCACGGCTTCAGGAAATTCAAAAGGGAATTGGATAAATATTTGAAGGAGAAAAAATTGCAGGGATATGGGGAAAAAGCGAGGGAGTGGGACAAACTGGATTGCTCTGCGAGAGAGAGCAGGCGCAGACTCAATGGGCCGATTGGCCTCCTTCTGTGCTGTGCTATTCTCTGTGATTCAATAGGTTGCTTTGTGGTGTAGTTCAGAGAGAATTGAGCCCGAGACTCGAGGGGCAGTTGTATCCAGGCAGAGCGGCAGCGTGCAGCAGTGTCTGTCAATGTCTTTGAATCCTTCCCTAGCACTCACAAGCTTGCTCAGGGTGCACACGATTGCTAGGACTCGCTTTAAACAATCCCAGACTCCATCCCTTGGCAGTCCATTTGGCTCGGGTGAATGAAAGTTGTTTTTGTTGTAAAATTTGCCCAGTGACAAAAAAGTCACTCGGAGGAGTTCGTGGCGCACTTAGTACAAATAAAAATTAGAGGTACATTGTTAATGAGGGCAGACTGGATGGAGACTTGTGTAAAGACTTGCAGCATGTTGAATCTGTTGTGGAAATGCAGTGAGGAAGAGTTTGTGGCCGAGGGAAGATAATCTCTGTAAGGTGGGAGCTTTTACTGTACATTTGAAGCTATCAACTCAACAGCTGATTCAATGGCCACTGAATTCCTGCCTCAGCTTGACAGACATGGTGCACGACTAGCGTGGAACCTGTGGGCCAGCTGTCCAATGCAGAAGCTGAGCTGAAATTCATTCTTATGTGGCTCAAAACAAGCCACTAATTACCTGAATTGGGTTCCCCTTGTGAACCCGCCACTGCGTGTCGGGTCTGTTCAGCGCCGACAGACCCGACATCGGGGAAAGGTGCGTGGCAGTGGGTTCACAGCGGGGTCCCAACCCGCTGGGGAAAAAAACACTTGCCCACCTGACCCGCCACTGATTGTACCCACTGACGCGCCCCCACCCCCGGAAAATCCAGCCCAATGGCTTCGCTCTTCCCAATATTTAGTTGGAGGAAATTTCTGCTCATCCAGTACTGGATGTCAAACAAGTGGTCTGACAATTTAAAGCTAGTTGAGGTTGAGAGAACAGGCAGTGTGGTAGAGCTGGGTGTCATCAACGTACATGTGGAAACTGACGCTGTGTTTTCGGATGGTGTTGCCGAGGGGCAGCATGTAGATGAGAAATAGGAGAGGTCCAGGATAGATCCCTGGGGGACACCAGAGGTAATGGTGCAGGAGATGGAAGAGAAGCCATTGCAGGTGATTCTCTGGCTATGATTAGATAGATCCGAATGGAACCAGGTGAGTGGAGATTTTAATAGCTCTCCAAAGGAAGGAAGCCACGGTGACTGCCTGACACTCTTGGATGGTATGGATCTGAGCTGCCAGCTCTTCCACAATGCCAGGCAGGCTGATGCCAGCAAATCGCACCATTGCTCTGGCCAGTAAGACAACCCCCTTGTCAAATATGCGGAGGTTCTTCATCTGGTCCCATCCTCCACTGTTCACCATGTAAGTAGCTACTTCTCTATTGTTTGTCCGAGCCAGCAGGTCCTTTAGTGTCCTCACACAGTTTACACACAGATCTTTACATTTAGGTGTTTCAAACGCAGCTGGGAATTGTCTCTGGTTGAATTTATCACCAGGAGCAAAACTATTGAGCAGAGAAACATGACTGGAAGAGTTGCAATGAATGAGCAGGGCGCTGAATAACTGCGGGAATAATGCAGTCACCGCCTTTACTGGCTTGGGCTTAGTAATCATCTGTCGCAGCCCACAGACAGCAGCCAGGGATTCAAGGGTTGAATACGCTGGTGCGTTCTCACTGACGGAACAGGTTCTGCTCATCTGAAATGGCAACTGCTTTTTCAGTGTGTCCAGCAGCTCTCCCATTGTTCTCATGGCACATTCTGTGTCCTCAGCCAGTGATTGCTACATGTCACTGATGTACTTGTCCAAAGGGACGGGGTAGGTGAGGAGACAGGACACAACTGTTGCTGTGTTGTTTGAGGCCAGAATGGCGACACTACGCAGAACTGAAAGTTACACCTGCTCGTAAGGAATGATTGCAATTCAAGTCTCAGCGCGTCAATGATCTCCGAGACTTGGTCCCCAAGTTCACTGCCTTGTAGTTTAATCGTGGTTTGCATGAGATCAGCAGCAGCATTGGAACAGCTGGAGTGTTGATCGGACAGTCCTTTGAAGACCATGAAGAGTAAGTTGCCCAGCTGGTCATGGGGCAAAGATTTGGAAATGACCTCTGTGATTTGAGAGCATGAGTTAAAGAGGACTGAATTGTCAGGGTTAACCAACTGTTCTCTGACTCTTTTCGGTCCCTCTAACTGCTCCGTTTGCTGAACGAGATTGGTGCTTTCGCACGATAAATGAATGGCCAGGATTATGTACAAAGAGTCATGGGCCATCTGTCGAACGGGAAGCGATGGGTCTGCACAGCATGACATCAGTCGTCCAATCAGAGTCCTCGTGTTATTTCCAGACACTACTTACTAACATTGTGCTTCCTCCAGTAAAGTTTCAGAAGCTCCAAGGTGTTGAATCCGCGATTCTTAAAGTATGATGTTTTCCAATAACTAGACGGAGGCTGTAAATTAACAATCAACAGGTGTTTACTGGAGGAGGGTAGTCTAAAGACTGACAGTACAGAGGCATGCTCAAGGCTTATATACAGGTGTGGTCACTGCCGGTACTACAGTATACAGGAGCTGTAAAAGTAGTTCTCTCTTAAAGGTACATACACTACAATTCCTCCCCTTTTAGATTAACAGTACCCATAACATTCAAATAACAGTTAACACTTTAACATGCACATTAAACTGAAATAGTCCATTTATAGATTCAGTCTTTGGGGCGGCTTCCTGATCCTTTCTGGATAGCGCCTTTCCTGAGGTTCTTGTTCTTGGTGCGGAGGCGATTCTGGCCCCCTTTCGTCGGTTAGTTCATCAGTTTCCACTGCTACTGTTTCTGAGGTAGATGCTACCAGTATGTCGGGTTCATTCCCAGGTACGGGAGACATGAGGTTGACTCGTTCCTGTGACGCTAGGATCTGGTCGACGTGGCGTCTCACAATGTTCTCCCCGACATCCACTGTGTACATTAGCGGCCCCTGCCGTGTGCATATCGTTCCGGGTTGCCATTTCTCTGTTCGGTAGTCGTGGGCCAAGACTGGTTGTCCTACATTGAAGCTCCTTGTCGGCTTCTCATTGATGTGCTGGAATTGCTTATCCTCAACATTTCTTCACACATTTGGTCTGAGCAAATCCAGACGAGATCTCAACCTTCGGTTAAAGAACTTCATGGCCGGGGTCTGGTTGGTAACTGCGTGTGTCGCATTTCTGTAGGCTGACAGGAAATTGTCCACCTTATGCTGTAGCGGAATTTCATCATCGCACATGGCCCTTATCGCCTTTTTAAAGGTTTGTACAAACCTCTCAGCCAATCCATTTGTGGCTGGATGATACGGGGCGGATGTGTAATGCCTTACCCCATTCCATCTCATAAATTTCCGAAACTCTTTGGACACAAACTGTGGTCCGTTATCAGAGCAAATCTGCTCTGGCAAGCCGTTCCTGGCAAATATGGTCCGTAGGACTGCAATCGTTTTCTCTGTAGTGATGGAGGACATTTTTATCACCTCAGGCCATTTCAAGTGCACATCTACTGCTATTAAGAACATTGGCCTAGAAATTGAGTGGGCTTAGCGCCCAATTAGTGCCGCTAGAGGGCCTTGCGCCGGACTTATAGCCGTTTTGCAAATTGACTTGGGCCTTACCATCGGCGTTAGCCGGTAGCGCTGCGCCGGCACCGATGACGTCATCGGTGTGCGCAGCGTCCCGGTTGCCGTGGTAACCCGGCCCCAAGCCCAAATTCAGTTGCGCCCGCCTCGCCCGTGGCAGGCGCAACTAACGAATGTGAAAAGTGTTCTTACACGCCTTTGCGCCGGCGCATAAAGGTGGAGCGGCGGCCGGCTGCGTTCCCGGCGGCCGCCTGCCCGCACCTCCCTTCCCGGACTCCTGCATCACCCCCCCCGCGGCCCTGATGAGTGTGTGCTGCGAGCCCGGCACTTCCCCGAGGTGCCGGGCTCAGATGTCGGGGGAATCCGCCGGACAGTTGTCGGCTGCAGGCAGCTCCTCCTTAACAGAAGGAGGAGGCCTGCAGTTCCCCAGCCTGCCGCACCGCATCGGGTGCCGCAGCGGGGGATTAGCGCCGGGAAACCCAATTCAACGCCCGTTTTCAGGCGCTAAAACCCTCCTTTAGCGCCCGCCGCCCTCTGGGGCCGGCGCAACCGAATTTTCGTCAGGCGCTGCCGCATTAACGCTGGCGCAAAATTTCTGGCGCTACAGCCCTGGCGAGCCCACAACCCAATTTCTAGGCCAAATTGAGTCCATGAATGGACCAGCAAAATCAATATGCACCCGTTGCCATGGAGAGGAGGGCCACTCCCATGGGTGTAGAGGGGCATGTGGTGGTGCATTTTGGACCTTCTGGCATCCTGAGCAGCTCTTTGTTAGGTCCTCGATTTGTTGATCGATTCCCGGCCACCACACATAAGCCCTAGCAAGGCTTTTCATTTTCACCCCTCCCAGACGTCCTTCGTGAAGCTCATTGAGCACTCTCTCCCTTAACTTGGGTGGAATTACCACTCGGGATCCACACATCACTGTCCCCTGGCATACTGACTGCTGTTCTCTTCTGGATGAGAATGCTGGCAACAGTGAGTCGCCATGTGTTGGCCATCCCTTCACCGTCAAATCATATACCCGAGACAGTGTCGGATCATTGCGGGTCTCCTTCTCTATATCCGCGTTAGTTACTGGCAATCGTTCAATTATCGGCAAATAAAATATTTCGATAGGGTCCACCGCTGGTGCTTCCTCCACAGTAGGCAGTGGCAGGCGTGATAGCCCATCAGTGTTTCCATGCTGTTTCGTGCCCTTATACTCTATTTCATATTGGTTCGCCCCTAGAAAAAGTGACCATCTTTGTAGCCGTTGTGCAGTCATCACCGGAACGCCCTTCTTTGGATTAAAGATGGAGATGTTTTATAAGTATATTAAGGGCAAGAGGATAACCAGGGAAAGGGTAGGGCCCATTAGGGACCAAAGTGGCAAGCTGTGTGTAGAGCCAGATGAAGTAGGTGGGGTTTTAAATGAATTTTTTGCCTCAGTGTTCACTATGGAGAAAGACGATGTAGATATAGAAGTCGGGCAAGGGGACTGTGACATACTTGAACATATTAGCATCGAGAGGGAGGAGGTACTAGCGGTTTTAGCAGGCCAAAAAGTGGATAAATCCCCAGGCCCGGACGAGATGTATCCCAGGCTGTTGTGTGAGGCAAAGGAGGAGATTGCAGGGGCTCTGACACAAATTTTCAGAACCTCTCTGGCCACAGGGGATGTACCAGAGGACTGGAGAACAGCTAATGTAGTACCATTATTCAAGAAGGGTAGCAGGGATAAACCAGGGAATTACAGGCCAGTGAGCCTAACATCTGTGGTAGGGAAATTATTGGAAAAAATTCTGAGGGACAAAATTAGTCTCCACCTGGAGAGGCAAGGATTAATCGGGGATAGTCAGCATGGCTTTGTCAAGGGTAAATCATGTCTGACAAATCTGATTGAATTTTTCGAGGGGGTGACTAGGTGTGTGGATGAGGGAAATGCTGTGGATGTGGTTTACATGGACTTCAGTAAAGCTTTTGACAAGGTCCCGCATAGGAGACTGGTCAAGAAGGTAAGAGCCCATGGGATCCAGGGGGCCTTGGCGCGTTGGATCCTAAACTGGCTGAGTGGCAGGAGGCAGAGGGTGATGGTCGAAGGTTGCTTTTGTGACTGGAAGCCTGTGTCCAGTGGGGTACCTCAGGGATCGGTGCTGGGTCCCTTGCTGTTTGTGATCTACATTAATGATTTGGATGAGAATGTAAAGGGTATGATCAGTAAGTTCGCGGATGACACGAAAATTGGTGGGGTGGTAAATTGCGAGGAGGAAAGCCTCAGGCTACAGGACAATATTAACGGGTTGGTCAGATGGGCGGAAAAGTGGCAAATGGAATTTAACCCGGAAAAGTGCGAGGTGATGCATTTTGGACGGACAAATAAGGCAAGGGAATACACAATGAGTGGTAGGACCCTAGGAAGTACAGAGGGTCAGAGGGACCTTGGTGTACATGTACATAATTCCCTGAAGGCAGCGGAACAGGTAGATAAGGTGGTTAAAAAGGCTTATGGGATACTTGCCTTCATTAGCAGAGGCATAGAATATAAGAGCAGGGAGGTTATGATGGAGCTGTACAAAACGCTGGTGAGGCCACAGCTGGAGTACTGTGTGCAGTTCTGGTTGCCTCACTATAGGAAGGATGTGATTGCTTTGGAGAGGGTGCAGAGAAGATTCACCAGGATGTTACCTGGGATGGAGCGCCTCAGCTATGAAGAGAGACTGGACAGGCTGGGGTTGTTTTCCTTGGAGCAAAGAAGGCTGAGGGGGGACCTGATTGAGGTGTACAAAATGATGAGGGGCATAGATAGGGTAGATAAAGAGGAACTTTTCCCCTTAGTAGGGGGGTCAATAACAAGGGGGCACAGATTCAGGGTAAGGGGCAGGAGATTTAGGGGGGATTTGAGGAGGAACTTTTTCACCCAGAGGGTGGTTGGAAGCTGGAACTCACTGCCTGAAAGGGTGGTAGAGGCAGGAACCCTCACAACATTCAAGGAGCATTTGGATGAGCACTTGAAATGCCATTGCATACAAGGCTATGGACCAAATGCTGGAAAATGGGATTAGACTGGACAGGGAGGGATGGGCGGCGCAGACACAATGGGCCGAAGGGCCTCTTTCTGTGCTGTAAAACTCTATGACTCTATGACTCTATGACAAGTGGTTGGTGGTCAGTCAGCAAGGTGAACTTCTGCCCATGCAGATAGTGGTTGAATTTTTTTACTCCCCATACTAGGCTGAGGGCCTCCCTGTCGATCTGGGCGTAGTTGCGCTCGGCTGAGGTTAGTGACCGAGACGCAAAGGCTACTGGCCTCTCCAACCCGTCTGGGAATTTGTGCAACAGCACCGCTCCAATACCATAGGGTGATGCATCACATGCCAACCGAATTGGTAGTGCTGGGTTGAAATGGGCCAACACCTCTTTTGATGTGATCAATTCTTTGCACTTCTGGAAAGCTCGTTTACATTCGTCATTCCACTTCCATGGTACCCCCGTCTGCAGTAGGGTGTTCAGTGGGTGTAATACTGTAGACAAATTTGGTAAGAACTTATGGTAGTAGTTCACCAGCCCGAGGAACGACCTCAGTTGTGACACATTTTCCGGTGCTGGAGCCTTGACTACTGCCTCAATCTTTTCAGGGGACTTATGTAACCCCTCTTCATCAATAACGTGGCCACAATACGAGATCTGCTTCTGGAAAAACTCGCACTTGTGGCGATTAGCTCGTAGCCCATATCCTTTAATCTAGTGAGCACCTTCTCCAGGTTGGCGAGGTGATCACTGTTATTTTCGCCCGTGACCAGGATGTCGTCCAAATAACACTGGGTCCCTGGAATCCCTTGCAGGACTTGATCCATTGCCCTTTGCCAAATAGCCGGAGCCGATGCTACCCCAAACACCAGCCGGTTGTATTGGTAGAGACCTTTATGAGTGTTGATCGTGAGGTATTGTTTTGAGGCTTCTTCTACCTCCATTTGCAGGTACGCCTGGGCCAGATCAATTTTGGTGAAGCGTTTACCTCCAGATAGCGAGGCGAAAATATCCTCAATCCGTGGAAGTGGATATTGTACCGTGTGAAGGACTGGCTTCACTGTCACCTTAAAATCCCCACAGATGCGGACCTTCTTTGGTTCCCCAGGCGTATTATTCAACGACCTCTTCATTACAGGAACAATGGGTGTAGCCCACTTGTTCCAGTCTACTTTGGACAGTACTCCTGAACGTTCCAACCCTTCCAGCTCTGCTTCGACGGCTGGTCGGATCACATAAGGCACCGGTCTGGCCTTAAAAAACTTTGGGCTTGCATTTTCCTCTATTTTAATCATTGCTGTTATGCCTTTTAGTGTTCCGAATCCCTCCTGGAACACTTCTTGTGCGTCAGTTAGCATTTTTGACAGTCGTCCAGGTGTGACGTCGTCATCCTTTTTGGCCTCAACCTTCAGTGCCTATATGGAATGCCAATCTAATTGTATCTTCCGGATCCATTCATGTCCTAGTAGTGGTGGTCCTCCATCTGGCAATACATATAGGTCCATTTTGGGTATTTCCTGGCCTTTGTATATCATGTTCACCCTTATTTTTCCTTTGGGGTAGACTTTTTGCCCCGTGTACGTCTTCAAGACAATCTCTGTAGCTTTCAAGGGTATATGTGAAAATAGCCGCTTGTAGTCCTTTCGGTTTATGACTGTTAGGGCTGATCCTGTGTCCAATTCCATTTTCACTTGGACTCCGTCTATCTTGAGCGTGACCCAGATAGTCTGGTGATCCTCCATTTTGATTACCTTATGTAGTTTCAGACAACCCAGCTCCTTGCTTCCGGAGTCTGTATCACTTTTCTGTTCGTCTGAACTACTGTCCATCACCTTATGTACCTTTTTGTACTTCTCCTGTGGAGATTTCTTGCTGCTGGTTTTCTTCCCTGACCTGCAGACTCTTGCTATGTGCCCAGCTTTTCCACACTGTCTGCACACTTGGTCCTTGAACCAACAATCCTTCTGGTCGTGTGTTGTTCTGCCACAGCGATAACACTTCCCTGCTCCATATGACATTTCATTGGTGCCATATTCTTGCGGTCTCCGTTGTATCTCTGCAGTGCCCCGTGCGACTGCTTCGTGTGATACTGCCATGCTCAAAGCCTTGTCCAGCATAAGATCCTTTTCTGATAGAAGCCGTTTCTGGGTTCCTTCACTTTGAAGCCCACACACAAACTTGTCCCTTAATGTATCTGCTAGTCCAAATCCAAACTGGCAGTGTTTCGATAGCTTGCGCAGTTCCGTTAAGTACTCAGCATTACTTTCGTCTTTATGCTGGTTCCTTTTGTGGAACTTAAATCTTTCTGCTATCAGCAGCGGTGTGGGGTTTAAGTGGTCCTGTAGGATTTCCACTATGCTTTCGAAATTCTTATCCACTGGCTTCTCTGGGGTTATTAGGTTTCACAGTAAGCCATAAGTTTTTGCACCCATGGAATTCAACAAAACCAGTGCTTCCCTAGCATCTGGCACTTCATTCGCCTTGCAGTACACCTCAATGCGTTCCACATATGTCGCCCAATCTTCGACTTCATTGTCGAATGCAGTGATACTGCCACTCTTCAGCATCCCTGGGTGTGATTAAACTGTCTAAAATGGCGTCTCCCGCGCTCGCCCTTCTTCTCCGCTGGCACAAAATGGCGTCTCCCGCGCTTTCCTTTCTTCCCGTGCTCGCACTTCTTCTCCGCTGCAGCTTCTAAAATGGCGTCTCCCGCGCTCTCCCTTCTTCTCCGCGGCTCAATGGCGTCTCCTGCGCTTCCTTTCTTTCCCCGCGGACGCTTTTCAGCCCTTTGAGCCCTGGCTGCGCTCTGCGCATTCTCCTGTGCGCCTCTCTCATTGCTCGGTCCTGAACCCCGGCTGTGCTTTATCCTCTCTCTCTTTTTATTTCCGTCGACGCCGCTCGGTCTTCAACCCCCGGCTGCGCCCTGTGCGCTTCACCCTCTCTCTTACCCCATCGACGCTGCTCGGCCTTTTCTGTGCCGTCGGTCGGCTCCAGCCGCCGCTGTCCGGGAAGGGTCTGCGCTGTACCTGTTGCCAGTCTGTTGCTGGATCGTCGTGGCTGGAGAACTAAGCCCAGCTCTCAACAGCCTCCCCTGCGATGTTCACTCTCTGCCGGATGACTGGGCGGTTTCTCGTGGTTGACGCCCGTGCTTCTGGCCTCGACTTTCTTCCACCGTCCTCCCGGAGCGAATCCTTGAAAGGAAATGCAGAGTTGCAGGTAGATTCGAATCGACCTCGTCGCCACTGTTGAATCCATGATTCTTAAAGTATGATGTTTTCCAATAACTAGACGGAGGCTGTAAATTAACAATCAACAGGTGTTTACTGAAGGAGGGTAGTCTAAAGACTGACAGTACAGAGGCATGCTCAAGGCTTATATACAGGTGTGGTCACTGCCGGTACTACAGTATACAGGAGCTGTAAAAGTAGTTCTCTCTTAAAGGTACATACACTACACAAGGTCATTTCCATGGCTCTCTCTCGTTCATAGTCTTTTGTTGAACTAATCCTGCATCTGCATGTTTGAAAATAGCCTCAAGTCCTTGACGGGGCAGGTCCTGAAGTAATATTTGCTTCAGCAGATTTTGTGGTTTGGGTATAAAGCGTGGCCGTCTCCTTTGAATTATCATTTGTGTCCTCGTCATCAGACCATGTCTGGAGGTCCCAAGCCGAAAGTACTGATCAGGCAGCTTGAATCAATTGGCAGGTGTCAGCTGGGATTGATTCAGTGTGTAGTTTCACGAGATGCGTGCAGGCGTCCGTGGCTAACTGTCGAACAGGGCTCTGCAGCAGCTCTGGTGGCTCGGCCTCGATAGGATCCTGCATGTTTGTCAGCAGCACCCTGTTTCTAATGAAGTTGATGGGAAGTCTCCAGCGATTTATATATATGGATCTGGCTATCTGAGTCATGGTCTGTATTAGGCTGAGCTTTAGTGTGAGATCCTTGGATTCAGCCTTTATCCCCTGCCCACTTGTAATGAAATGACTAACAGCTGGCAGAATGTGGTTCTTGATTGTGAAGAGCAGTTCCTCAGGTGCGCAGACTGCCATGTTCCCATAGCACAGAACCAGCGTGCTCTTGACTTGATCCGATTCATCATCCTTGATCCGAAATCTGTGGAAGTTAGCAAACTCCTCCAGGCTACTGAGGGTATCATCAAAATGTGCAACGGCACAGAAACCAATGGCGAGGGCTGCTCCCTCTCGCTCCGCACTCTCACTGTGCTGCACACTCAGTAGCATTTGGTGAAGCTCCTCCCTTACGTTCCGAGTGCGGGTCTGGCGGAGCACTGATGCAAGAGATTTATATAGAAAGCCCTTCTCTTCTGGGGAATGATGGTTGGTGTTGAGTTGTTTTGTTATTTCGTCAGCGAGCTGACATGTCCACTCCTCGTATTTAATCGTATTTAAAGCTAGGCACAAGACCCCCCATAATTTATTCTCCCATTCCATTGGGACAGAGACTGTTGTGTCCGTCAGTAGTAAGACACAGACTGCAGGAGAACGGTACAACAGGTGTTTACTCAACGTGGCTCACTCTGGAACTGAACTGTACAGATTACTACTCAGTGCTATATACAGGTGTGGTCACTGCCGGTACTACAGTATACATGAACTGTAAAAAGTAGTTCCCCCCTTAAAGGTATATACATTACAATTCCTTCCCTTTTAGATTAACAGTACCATAACACTCATTTAACAATTAAATATCAAACTAATTACAATTAACACTTTTAACATACAACATTAGCTGAAAATAGTCCATTTATATATTCAGTCTTTGGGGAGGCTTTCTGATCCTTTCTGGATAGCGCCTTTCCCGAGTGTCTCGCTCTTGGTGCGGAGGCGATTCTGGCACCCTGTCGTCGGTTGGGTCATCAGCTTCCAATGCTACTGTTTCTGGGGTAGATGCGACCTGTACGTCGGGTTCCTCACCAGGTACATATGGGCGAGGCATGGGGTTGACTTGTTCCTGTGACTCTAGGATCTGGTCAGCATGGCGTCTCACGATGTTCTCCCCAACGTCCACTGTGCACATTACTGGGCCCGGCCGTGTGCATATCGTTCCTGGCTGCCATTTTTCTGTTCGGTAGTCGCGGGCCAAGACTGGTTGCCCTACATTGAAGCTCCTTGTTGGCTTCTCATGGATGTGCTGGAATTGCTTACTCTCAACATCTCTTCGTACGTTTGGTCTGAGCAAATCCAGGCGAGATCTTAACCTTCGGTTAAAGAACATCATGGCCGGGGCCTGGTTGGTGACTGCATGTGTCGCATTCTGGTAGGCGAACAGGAAATTGTCCACCTTATGCTGCAGCGGAATGTTGTCATTGTACATAGCCTTTATTGCCTTCTTAAAGGTTTGTACGATGATACGGGGCGGATGTGTAATGCCTTACCCCATTCTTCTTCATGAACCTCCGGAACTCTTTGGACACAAACTGTGGTCCGTTATCGGAGCAAATCTGTTCTGGCAAGCCGTTCCTGGCAAAAATGGTCCGTAGGACTGCAATAGTTTTCTCCGTGGTGGTGGAGGACATTTTGATGACCTCAGGCCATTTCGAGTGCGCATCCACGGCTATTAAAAACATTGAGTCCATGAATGGACCAGCAAAATCAATATGCACCCGTTGCCATGGAGATGAGGGCCACTCCCATGGGTGTAGAGGGGCCTGTGGTGGTGCATTTTGGACTTTCTGGCATCCTGAGCAGCTCTTGGTCAGGTCCTCGATTTGTTTATCGATTCCCGGCCACCACACATAAGCCCTGGCAAGGCTTTTCATTTTTACCCCTCCCAGATGACCATCATGAAGCTCATTGAGCACTCTATCCCTTAACTTGGGTGGAATTACCACTCGGGATCCACACATCAAGGTCCCCCGGCACACTGACAGCTGTTCTCTTCTTGTCGAGAATGCTGGCAACAGTGAGTCGCCATGTGCTGGCCATCCCTTCACCGTCAAATCATATACCCGAGACAGTGTCGGGTCATTTCGGGTCTCCTTTTCTATACGAGCGTTAGTTACCGGTAGGTATTCAACTATAGTCGAATGAAATATTTCGACAGAATCCACTGCTGGTGCTTCCTCCGCAGTAGGCAGTGGCAGGCATGATAGCCCATCAGCATTTCCATGCTGTTTTGTGCCCTTATATTCAATCTCATAGTGGTGCGCCCCTAGAAAGAGTGACCATCTTTGTAGTCGTTGCGTAGTCATCACCGGTGTTGTGTATGTACCTTTAAGAGAATAACTGATCTCAGACTGCAGTACCGGCAGTGACCACCCCTGTATAAAAGGCGCTAGAGAGCCTCGGTTGTTTAGATTCGTTATGGACTTCCACCAGTAAACATCTCTTTGTTTTCTCTCCTGCTAGTCCGTGTATAAATCATTCACGGACTTAACACTGGCGACGAGTAAAGAAACGAACTTACCTGCAACTCAGCAGCAGCTCCGACGACGTTGTTGAAGGTCGGAGCCAGAAGAAAGAAAAAAAAATAGAGGCCATTGAAACTCGAGAAACGGGCGTCGACCGTCAATCATCGGGTTCAAGGCTTTGCAGGAGCGACTTTCCAGAGCCAGGCTGGGTTCCTCGGTCCGTGGTTTCCCAGCTAATCGGGCTGGTGGCAGGTGGTGCTCTGATCCTTCCTGGGCTGCGGCGGGCTGAGGCTCGATCGGGTGGCCTTTCAACGGGGCCGGGCAGCGAGTCGGGAAGCAAGGAGCGAGAGAGAGGGTGGAGCATACAGGGCGCAGCCGGTGTTTCGAAGCTGGGCAGCGTTCGGACCTCAGAAGAGGGCGGGAAGTGTCCCAGAGGGTCCGCTCCACAATGGGAAAATAATAAAAGAAAAAGAATACGCGCAAGAAACCGTGGAAAGCAGCGCTAACAACAGCGGGGAAGAAGACAAAGCGCGGGAGGCGCCATTTTGTTAAATCGGAGAAGAAGGCAAAGCGCGGGAGGCGCCATTTTAGATTTGCAAGATGCCGAAGACTGGCTGTATCACTGCTTTTGATAATACATTAGAGGACTGGACCACGTATGTGGAAAGAGTAGAGGTATATTTCGAGGCAAACGATATAGCGGAGGGGAAAAAGGCATCGATATTGTTAAACTTAATGGGCGCTAGAACGTACGGCCTATTGCGGGATCTGGTTACTCCAGCCAAACCGAAGGCGAAGAGTTTTAACGAAATTGTTGCTGTTCTACAGGAGCACTTAAACCCTGCACTGCTGTTGATAGCAGAAAGATTTAAATTCCACAGGAGAACTCAGCACAAAGATGAGAGCAATGCTGAGTATCTTACGGAACTACGCAAGCTATCAAAGCACTGCCAGTTCGGAGCAGGACTGGCAGATACCCTACGGGACAAATTTGTCTGTGGACTCCTGAGTGAAGGAACACAGAAGAAGTTACTCACAGAAAAAGAGCTGACGCTAGATAAGGCTTTCAGCGTGGCAGTATCATATGAAGCAGCAGCCAGGGGAGCTGCAGAAATTCAACAAAAACCACAGGAATACGGCACCCACGAAATGACACGGGAATTTGCAAAATGTTATCGCTGCGGCAGAACTAACCATGACCAGAAGGACTGCTGGTCCAAAGACAAAATATGCAGACAATGCGGGAAGATTGGACACATTGCATGAGTTTGTAGGTCTGTGAAGAAGACCAGCGACAACAAAAAGGCTACTAAGGAACCGTACAAGAAACTACAAAAGATGACGGACAGTAGTTCCAAAGACCAGATGAGCGATAGTGAATCCGGAAACAGGAGACTAAGCTGTCTCAAACTTCACAATGTAATCGTAAAAGAGGATCACTGAACCATTTGGGTCACTCTCACGATAGCAGGGTCCCAAGTTAAAATGGAATTGGATACAGGATCAGCGCTAACCGTCATGAATCGACGAGACTACGAGCGGCTATTTTCACACATACCCTTGAGAGAGACATCCATCGTCTTGACGACGTATACGGGGCAAAAAGTATACCCCAGAGGAAAAATAAGGGTGCCTGTCGAGTACAATGGCAAGAAAATACGGAAATTGTATCTCTACATACTGCCAAATGGTGGACCACCGTTATTGGGACGGGAATGGATCAGGAAGATAAGTTTAGACTGGCATTCCATTCATGCAATGACGGTGGACGGTAAAAAAGATGAAGACGTCACTCCTGGACGATTGTCAACAATCTTAGCTAATGCCAAAGAAGTAACCGCCTCATTAAAAATAGAAGAGAATGCAGTTCCCAAGTTTTTCAAAGCGAGACCGGTACCATATGCAATTCGCCCAGCCGTCGAGGCAGAGCTGGAGAATCTGGAGAAGGCGGGCGTGTTGTCTAAGGTCGACTGGAGCGAGTGGGCGACACCCATCATTCCTGTCATGAAGAAAACGTTAAGCAATAAGTCCGGAGAGCCAAGGAAGATTCGCATCTGTGGGGATTTCAAGGTGACGGTGAACCCTGTCCTTCACACAGTACAATATCCTCTTCCAAGGATAGAAGACATCTTTGCCTCACTGTCTGGAGGGAAGCGTTTTACAAAAATTGACCTAGCACAAGCATATTTGCAGATGGAGGTTGAAGAGTCCTCTAGGAAGTATCTCACGATAAACACTCACAAAGGTCTTTACCAGTATCATCGATTGGTATTCGGAGTAGCATCGGGTCCGGCGATATGGCAAAGAGCAATGGAACAAGTCCTGCAAGGGATTCCGGGGACTCAGTGTTACTTGGACGACATCCTTGTAACAGGTGAAGATGACAGTGAACACCTTAACAACCTAGAACAGGTGCTCACTAGACTACGGGAACATGGGCTGCGAGCCAACCGCCCCAAGTGCGAATTTTTTAAGAAACAGATATCGTATTGTGGCCACGTGATTGATGAAGAGGGGTTACATAAGTCCCCTGACAAAATTGAAACGGTTGTTAAGGCCCCAGCGCCTGAAAGTGTGTCACAACTGAGGTCATTCCTCGGGTTGGTGAATTACTATCATAAGTTTTTGCTGAATTTGTCGACAATTCTGCACCCACTGAACGCCCTGCCACGAACGGGGGTAGCATGGAAATGGAGCGATGATTGTATACGTGCTTTTCAGAAGAGTAAGGACTTAATCACTTCGAAGGAAGTATTCGCTCACTACAACCCAGCACTGCCAATCAGGCTGGCGTGTGATGCATCTCCCTACGGCATTGGGGCAGTACTGTCACATAAATTCTTGATGGCTTGGAGAGGCCGATAGCTTTTGCGTCACACTCGTTAACTTCTGCCGAGCGTAACTACGCCCAGATTGACAGAGAGGCCCTCAGCCTAGTGTGGGGGGTGAAGAAGTTCAATCACTATCTGCACGGTCAAAAATTTACTCTACTAACCGATCATCAACCTCTTGTCTCCATTTTCAACCCTCAGAAGGGCGTACCGATAATGACAGCACAACGGCTGCAGAGATGGTCCCTTTTCCTAGGGGCACACCAATATGACATCGAGTACAAAGGAACTAAACAGCATGGAAATGCTGATGGATTGTCACGTCTACCGTTGCCGACGGTGGAAGAAGACCTTGCAGTGGATCCAATGGAGTTATTCCACTCGACCATAGTCGAATGTCTCCCTGTGACGAATGCAAACATAGAAAAGGAAACACGGAATGACCCGACACTATCACGGGTCTATGATTTAACGGTGAAGGGATGGCCAGCACATGGCGAACCACTGCTGCCAGCATTCTCGCCGAGAAGAGAACAGCTGTCAGTGTGCAGAGGAACCTTGATGTGTGGATCCAGAGTAGTAATTCCACCTAAGTTGACGGATAGAGTGCTCAATGAGCTTCATGAGGGTCATCTGGGTGGGGTAAAAATGAAGAGCTTAGCCAGAGCGTTTGTGTGATGGCCGGGAATCGATAGAGAAGTCGAAGAGATGACCAAGAGCTGTGCAGGATGCCAGAAGGTCCAAAACGCCCCACCACAAGCTCCTCTGCATCCATGGGAGTAGCCCTCATCTCCATGGCAAAGGGTGCACATTCATTTTGCTGGTCCCTTCATGGACTCGATGTTTTTAATTGCGGTGGATGCACAAAGTGGCCAGAGGTAATAAAAATGTCCTCAACCACCACGGAAAAAACTATCACAGTTTTACGAACCATATTCGACAGGAATGGGCTGCCTGAACAGATTTGCTCTGACAATGGACCACAGTTTGTGTCTGAAGAGTTCCGGAGGTTCTTAAAGAACAATGGTGTTAAGCATTACACATCTGCCCCATATCATCCAGCCACTAATGGATTGGCCGAGAGGTTTGTCCAAACATTCAAGAACGCTATCAAGGCAATGTGTAATGAAGATATACCCCTACAACATAAGGTGGACAACTTCTTGTTTGCCTACCGGAATGCGACACATGCGGTTACCAACCAAACTCCAGCCATGATGTTCTTCAATCGAAGACTACGATGCCGCTTGGATTTGGTTAAGCCAAACGTCCGAAGAGATGTGGAGAACAGGCAGTTTCAGAATATGAATGAAAGGCCAACCAGGAGTTTTAAGATAGGTCAACCAGTTTTGGCCCGGGACTACCGCACTGAGAAGTGGCAGCCAGGAACGATTTGTACACGACAAGGACCTCTCATGTATACCGTGGACGTTGGGGAGAGCATTGTAAGACGCCATGCTGACCAGATTCTAGAGTCACTGGAAAACGTCAACTCCACACCATGATCTGATACACACCTGGTAATGAAATCGACGTTCCAATTGCAGCTACCGCAGAACTGGTAATATTGGAAGCAGATGAACCAAACAACGACATTGATTCCGACTCAACATTGCCAGAAGAACCTGTTCCCCCAAAGAGGCGTTATCCAGACAGAATCAGGAAGCCTCCTCAAAGACTGAACTTATAATTGCTTAAACTTAACCACTGTATCTAGTAACAGTAATTGTGATTGTAATTCGTTATCATTTAGTTGTTAAATGAATGTTATGTACTGTTTATCTAAAAGGGGAGGAATTGTTGTGTATGTACCTTTAAGAGAATAACTGGTCTCAGACTGCAGTACTAGCAGTGACCACCCCTGTATAAAAGGCGCTAGAGAGCCTCGGTTGTTTAGATTCGTTATGGACTTCCACCAGTAAACATCTCTTTGTTTTCTCTCCTGCTAGTCCGTGTATAAATCATTCACGGACTTAACAACCGGAACGCCCTTCTTCGGATTAAAAATGGAGACAAGGTGAATTTCTGCCCGTGCAGATAGTCACATAATCACATCACATAAACCCCACAGTGCAGATAGAGGCCATTTCGGCCCATCGAGCCTGCACCGACACATATCCCACCTGATCCCCGTAACCCCAACACATATCCCACCCTATCCCCGTAACCCCACGTATTTAATCCCCCTAACACTAAGGGTCAATTTATCATAGCCAATCAACCTAACCCGCACATCTTTGGACTGTGGGAGGAAACCGGAGCACCCGGAGGAAACCCACGCAAACACGGGGAGAATGTGCAAACTCCACACAGACAGTCGCCCGAGGCCGGATTCGAACCCGGGTCCCTGACGCTGTGAGGTAATAGTGATTGAACTTTTTCACTCCCCACACTAGGCTGAGGGCCTCCCTGTCAATCTGGGCGTAGTTACGCTCGGCTGAGGTTAGTGATCGTGACCGCAAAGGCTATTGGCCTCTCTGAGCCATCCGAGAATTTGTGCGACAGCACCGCTCCAATGCCGTAGGGTAACACATCACACGCCAACCGAATTGGTAGTGCTGGGTTGAAATGGGCCAATACCTCTTTCGATGTGATTAGTGTTTTGCTCTTCTGGAAAGCTCATTTACATTCGTCACTCCACTTCCATGGCACTCCAGTTTGCAGTAGGGTGTTCAGTGGGTGTAGTATTGTAGACAAATTTGGCAAGAACTTATGGTAGTAATTTACCAGCCCGAGGAACGACCTCAGTTGTGACACGTTTTCCGGTGCTGGAGCCTTGACTACTGCCTCAATCTTTTCTGGGGACTTATGTAACCCCTCTTTATCGATAACGTGGCCACAATACGATATCTGTTTTTTTTTAAACTCGCATTTGGGGCGGTTAGCTCGGAGCCCATATTCCTGCAATCTAGTGAGCACCTGCTCCAGGTTGGCGAGGTGATCACTGTCATTTTCGCCCGTGACCAGGATATCGTCCAAATAACACTGGGTCCCTGGAATCCCTTGCAGGACTTGTTCCATTGCCCTTTGCCAAATAGCCAGAGCTGATGCTACCCCGAATACCAGTCGGTTGTATTGGTAGAGACCTTTATGGGTGTTGATTGTGAGGTATTTTTATTATGCTTCTTCTACCTCCATTTGCAGATACGCCTGGGCCAGATCAATCTTAGTGAAGCATTTCCCTCCAGATAGCGAGGTGAAAATATCTTCAATCCGCGGAAGTGGATATTGCACGGTGAGAAGGACCGGGTTCACTGTTACCTTAAAGTCCGCACAGATGCGAACCTTCCTTGGTTCCCCAGGCGTGCTGCTCAATGACTTTTTCATCACAGGGACGATGGGTGTAGCCCACTCGCTCCAGTCTACCTTGGACAGTACTCCTGAACATTCCAAATTCTCCAGCTCTGCTTCGACGGCTGGGCGGATCGCATAAGGTACCGGTCTGGCCTTAAAAAATTTTGGGCTTGCGTTTTCTTCGATTTTAATTGTTGCTGTCATGCCTTTTAGTGTTCCGAGTCCTTGCTGGAACATTTCTTGCGCGTCGGTTAGGCTCTTTGACAGTCGCCCAGGTGTGACGTCGTCATCCTTTTTGGCAGCCACAGTCAGTGCTTGTATGGAATGCCAATCCAGCTGTATTTTCCGGATCCATTCACGTCCCAGTAATGGTGGTCCTCCATCTTGCAATACATACAGGTGTAGTTTTGGTGTTTCCTTACCGTTATACATAACGGTCACCCTTTTTTTCCTTTGGGGTAGACTTTTCGCCCCGTGTACGTCTTCAAAATAAATTTTGTGTCTCTCAAGGGTATGTGTGAGAATAGCCGCTCGTAGTCCCGTCGGTTTATGACTGTTAGGGCTGATCCTGTGTCCAATTCCATTTTTACCTGGACTCCTGCTATCTTGAGAGTGACCCAAATGGTTCGGTGATCCTCCGTTTTGATCACATTATGTAGTTTCAGACAACTCAGCCCCTGCTTTCGGAGTCGGTATCACTCTTTTGTTCGTCTGAACTATTCTCCATCACCTTATGTACCTTCTTGTACTTTTCTTTTGGAGATTTCTTATTGCTGGTTTTCTTTCCCGACCTGCAGACTCATGCTATGTGTCCTACTTTTCCACACTGTCTGCACACTTTGTCTTTGAACCAGCAATCATTGTGGTCGTGTGTTGTTCTGCCGCAGCGATAGCACTTCTCTGTTCTTTATGACATTTCGTTTGTGCCATATTCTTGCGGCCTCTGTTGTATCTCTGCAGCGCCCCGTGCTGCTGCTTCATATGATACCGCAATGCTGAAAGCCTTGTCCAGCGTAAGGTCCTTTTCAGATAAAAGCCGTTTCTGGGTTCCTTCACTTTGAAGCCCACACACAAACTTGTCCCTTAAGGTATCTGCCAGTCCCGTTCCAAACTGGCAGTGTTTCGATAGTTTGCGCAGTTCTGTTAAATATTCAGCATTGCTTTCATCCTTATGCTGGTTCCGTTTGTGAAACTTGAATCTTTCTGCTATCAGCAGCGGTGTGGGGTTTAAATGTTCCTGTAGTATCGTCACTATGTCTCCAAAACTCTTTTCCACTGGCTTCGCTGGGGTTACTAGATTTCGTAATAAGCCATACGTCTTTGCACCCATTAAATTTAACAATACCGGCGCTTTCTTGTCATCTGACACCTCATTTGCCTTGCAGTATACCTCTATTCGTTCGACATATGTAGTCCAATCTTCGACTTCATTGTCAAATGCGGTGATACTGCCACTCTTCGGCATTTTGGGTGTGGCTTAAAATGGCGTCTCCCGCGCTTTCCTTCCTCCCCTGCTGCTGCCAACGCCGCTCTTGGCGGTCCTCGTGGCAATGGCGGCACCCTGTAGGTTTCGCACGCTTCTCCTGCGCTGCTGCCAACGCCACTCTCGGCGGTCCTCATGGCAATGGCGGCACCCTGTAGGTTTCGCGCGCTTCTCCTGCGCTGCTGCCAATGCCGCTCTCGGTGGTCCTCGTGGCAATGGCGGCGCCTCGCGGGTTTCTGCGCATCTCTCTATCTCTCCTCGACGCTGCTCGGCCCCTGAACACCGGCTGCCCCCTGTGCGCTCTGCCCTCTCTCTCTCTCTCCCGTCGACGCTGCTCGGCCCTTTGCTGTGCTGCTCGGTCGGGCTCTAGCCCGCCGCTGTCCGGGAAGGGTCTGCGCACTACCTGTTGCCAGCCCGTTTCGCTGGACCACCGCGACTGGAAAGCCAAGCCTGGCTCTCAACAGCCTCCCCCACAATTCTCGAGTCTCTGCTGGATGACTGGGCGGTTGCCCGTGGTCGACGCCCGTGTCTCTGGCCTTGACCTCCAATCTACTGGTCTCCAGGAACGAATCCCTGGGAGGTGATGCAGAGTTGCAGGTAGGATCGAATTTGCCTCGTCGCCAATGTTGTGTCCGTCAGTAATAAGACACAGACTGCAGGAGAACGGTACAACAGGTGTTTACTCAACGTGGCTCACTTTGGAACTGAACTGTACAGATTACTACTCAGTGCTATATACAGGTGTGGTCACTCCTGTACATAAGCTGTAAAAAGTAGTTCCCCCCTTAAAGGTATATACATTACAGAGACTCCTCTGAATTTTTCAGTAAATGGTCAACTAATGGGGCCAGCTCGTCTTCCCACCACCCCACTGACTCTGAGTGGACATTGAGACTCAGGACTTTCAGTAGACTCAGTGCCGCAGCTCCTTGGCCTCCTCCCTGATATGGGCAACAAGACACGAGGAGCCAGGTTAGCAGTGCCTGGGCTTTAGGGAGATTGGCATCTTCATTGTAAGTAAGGGAAAAGCTTTCCCTACTGGCTCGCAGTTTCTTTTTCCCAATATGTGCTGAACAACTGCAGATTTCTTCTTCTTCTTCTTAGGCAGTCCCTCAGAACTGAGGATGACTTGCTTCCACATTAAAAATGAGTTCGCAGGTGACTGATGAGTCCAATGCGGGACCTACAGTCTCCGTCACAGGTGGGGCAGACAGTGGTTGAAGGGGCGGGTGGGTGGGGTGCTTGGGTTGACGTGCGCTCCCTGCGCTGCTTGCGCTTGGCTTCCGGCGAAGAGACTCGAGGTGTTCGGCGCCTTCCCGGATGCTTCTCCTCCACTTTGTGCGGTCTTGGGCCAGGGATCCCCAGGTGTCGGTGGGGGTGTTGCACTTTTTCAAGGAGGCTTTGAGGGTGTCCTTGAAGCGTTTCCTCTGCCCACCTGGGGCTCTCTTGCCGTGCCGGAGCTCCGAGTAGAGCGCTTGTTTTGGGAGTCTCGTATTGGGCATGAGGACAATGTGAGCCGCCCATCGGAGCTGATTGAGCGTGGTCAGACTTCGATGCTGGGGATGTTGGCCTGAGCAAGAACACTGACGTTGGTGCGCCTATCCTGCCAATGGATTTGCAGGATCTTGCGGAGGCAGTGTTGGTGGTACCTCTCCAGTGCTTTGAGGTGCCTGCTGTACATGGTCTATGTCTCTCAGGCATACAGCAGGGCAGGTATCACTGCTGCCCTGTAGACCATGCGCTTAGTGCCGGGTTTGAGGTCCTGGTCTTCAAACACTCTCTTCCTCAGGCGACTGAAGGCTGCACTGGCACACTGAAGGCGGTGTTGGACTTCGGCGTCGACGTCTGCCCTTGTTGACAGTAGGCTCCCGAGGTATGGAAAGTGGTCCACGTTGTCCAAGGTCTTGTCGTGGATTTTGATAATCGGGGGGCAGCACTGTGTGGTGGGGGCAGGTTGGTAGAGGACCTTTGTCTTACGGATGTTTAGTGTAAGGCCCATGCTCTCGTATGCTTCGGTGAAGGTGTTTACGATGGTTTGGAGTTCGACTTCTGAGTGAGCGCAGACACAAGCATCATCTGCATACTGTAATTCGACGACAGAGGATGGGATGCCCTTGGATCGGGACTGGAGGCGACGGAGGTTGAACAGTTTCCTGTTTGTTCTGTAAATTAGCTCCACTCCAGTGGGGAGCTTACTGAGGGTGAGATGGAGCATTGCAGCAAGGAAGATTGAGAAGAGCGTTGGTGCAATGACACAGCCTTGCTTGACCCCGGTTCGTACGTGAATTGGGTCTGTGGTGGAACCGTTGGTCGGGATCACGGCTTGCATGTCGTCGTGAAGCAGGCGGAGGATGGTGACAAACTTTTGAGGGCAGCCGAATTTGAGGAGGACATTCCATAATCCCTCATGGTTGACAGTGTCGAAGGCCTTTGTGAGATCAAAGAAGGCCATGTACAGCGGTTGGTGCTGTTCCCTGCATTTCTCTTGTAATTGACGTGCGGTGAAGATCATGTCCATTGTGCCCCTTAGTGGGCAGAATCCGCATTGCGACTCTGGGAGGAGCTCTTCGGCCACTGGGAGAAGGCGATTGAGGGGGATTCTTGCGATGACTTTCCCTGTGGCAGATAGCAGGGAAACTCCTCTGTAATTACCACAATCGGACTTGTCACCTTTCTTGAAGATGGTCACAATTACGGCATCTCTGAGATCCCCTGGCATGCTCTCCTCCTTCCAGATAAGAGAAATGAGTTCATGAATTCGCACCAGTAGTGCTTCTCCGCAATGCTTTAGTACCTCGGCGGGGATTCCATCTGCTCCTGAGGCCTTGTTATTCTTCAGTTGTCGGATGGCCTTTTCAACCTCATGCCGGGCTGGGGTTGTGCTGAGATGGTGGCGGGTAGCATGCTGTGGGATGGAGTTGAGGACACTCGTTTCGAAGGCAGAGTCATGGTTATTGTTACAGCCTTGGTGTACTGGGTCATATTAACAAACTCCAGTAAGGATGGCCAAAGGACATCCTCTAGCTTCACTGCAGTTGTGATCAAACACATCACTCTTTCACACAGTGTGACTAATTCTTCATTTGTTACTGGGTCTGGCTGATGATTGGGTGGTACCAGGGTCCCTGAACCGACGGGTGCCGCACACTGTTGGATGAGGAATTGCACCATTGCCTTTCCTCCCTCGGGCTCAAGGTAACCTTGCTGGGCCATGACACATATTACCTGGGCAATGAGCTTCTTCTCCTGATTGCTGCTCTTGTCGAGAAGGACTGGTTTTATTGCAGCCACAATCTGAGCCTTCTTCCTCTCCAAGTGCAATGAGACCGATGTGATGAGGTGATTTAGTACAGTGAGTGTTCCTACTCTCATTCGTTGGTCAGCATTCTCTAACTGAGATAGGAGAAATTCCACCATTTTGTCTGCATAAGCTGGGGCCAGAACTCTGAAAGAGCAAAGGATCTCAGTCTGGTTCTTCACAGCAAGATCATCAGTAGACTCCAGCGAAACATCAATCCGCTGGTGGAGCTTGTTAAGCAGGTTGTCCATTTGTGATCTTAGCTTGAGACACTTTATCTCTGTCACAACATCCACCTGATGCAGAAATACAGAGTTTGGACCACTTTGCTGTATTTTGTCCAGCCCTGGGCTTCTGTGTTGTCATGGTTTTCATTGTGAGGCCAGGTTACATAAGTCCTTGGTTGTGATGTGGCCCTGGGTCATGTGCCCATATAAGTCCTGCCAGTTCTTTGTGGCAGTTTAAGGTGGGTGCTGGGAGTTAAGGCCCAGACCTGAGATACAGACCATATGGACAAGGCAGCATTCCCAACCCTTGGCAGCCATATTGGATGGAACAGCTGTTTGTTCCTAATAAAGAACCCAACGCACCACAGACACTCAAAGTAATTGTGACAAAAGATGTGGAAATGGGAGTGTCGGACAGATATTTCAAGCAGAATTGCCCCAAATTGGGATCTTCATGTGTCAGGGATTGAAGCTGCAAATTTCACTCTATCTTCCCTCTCAGTTCCCCTTAATATCTTGAAAACTTCAATCAGATCGCCCCTTTTTTAAGTTCCAGGGAATACGACCATAGCTTGCGTAATCTCCCCATGTAATTTAACCCTTGGATTCTGGTAAATCTATGTTGCACTCCCTCCAAGGCCAATATATCCTTCCTAAGGTGTGGTGCCCAGAACTGCTCACAGTACTCCAGGTGTGGTCTAACCAGGGTTTTGTACAGCTTTAGCATATCTTCTACCTCCTTGTATTCTAGTCCTCTAGATATAAAGGCCAGCATCCCATTAGCCTTTTTGATTATTTCTGTACCTGTCCATTTTAATGATCTATGTACATGGATCCCCAAGTCTCTCTGGACCGCCACTGTTTCTAGCTTTTCACCATTTAGAAAGCACTCTGTTCTATCCTTTTTAGGTCCAAAGTGGATGAACTCACATTTGCCTACAACTGAAATCCATTTGCCACAGGTTTGCCCATTCACTTAATCTATTAATATCACTTTGTAATTTTATGCTTCCATCTGTCTTGTTTTGCACACTTTGTACAAAAATAATAAACTGCAGGACAACAGAGTATTACAGTTTAAACTATTTTAATGAAGCATCAGGTCTGTAAGCTTTCTCAATCATCCAGCACCATGTGGACAAGATGGAGTCAGGACCCTGGGTCTTCTAAACAATAGCAGTCCTTACCGATGCCTGCAGGCCAATGACAATTCAGCATGTGATCACATGTGAATATAATAGGTATTCCTTACAGATGCCTGCGGGCCAATGATAATTCAGTATGCAAATGTTACATCCCCTTTCTTTTAAAAGAAAAATGTTATGCATTACTTTTGAACCTTTCTTCTACATAATGTTCTCAGTAGCATCAACATATAAGTAAACTCAACATTTAACTAGCACTGAAAACATCTCAACGTTTCAATAATGATGTACAGTTTTTTTTAGGGCAGCGATCCACTTACACCCTTTGACAGTTCACAAGTCAAGGATAACTCTAGGCTTGACCTCTCGTCCCGACCTTGTGTGGTATGGAACTGAGCATGCTCCTGAATCGGTCAACAAATCAGGTTCAGGTTTAGGTTCAGGTAAGTATGATGTGTTTTGTGTATTGCTCTGTTCATCACACTCTGTTGCACTGATCCTCTCGTCGGAATGGCAATGTTGTTCCTTGGTGTTCAGGAGGTGCCTGCGATTGCGGCGGTACACCTGTCCTTCTGGGGTGCGGACGTGATACGATCGCTCAGTGTCAGCTGGCTGGATGACGACTGCTGGCTTCCAGTAGTCATGCTCCTGGATTCTGACGGATTCTCCATTGTGCAGCGGCAGCAGTAGTCTAGCTGACCTATCATAGTATCTCTTTTGGTGTTGCTGTCTCTGTACATGTTTTGCATGCACTTGCTTGCAGCTGACGACCTCTGGCTGCAGCTGCTGGTTGGTGCTTGGAAGGATTGAGTGAAGTCTGCGGCTCATCAACAGCTGCGCTGGTGACTTGAAGTTGTCAACCGGAGTGTTGCGGTACTCAAGGAGACTGATGTAGGGGTCTCTTTTGTCCGCTTTGGCTTTGTCCATGAGTGTTTTTGCAATCTGGACAGTTTTTTCAGCAAGACCATTACTTTGAGGGTAATGTGGGCTTGATGTGACATGTGTGAAATCCCATGCCTTGGCAAACGACTCAAACTCTTTTGATTTGTATTGGGGCCCATTGTCTGAGACTAAGGTCTCTACAATGCCATGCCTGGCAAAGGCTGCCTTTAGCTTGTGGATCACAGCTGCAGATGTGGTGCTGTGAAGCTTGTCCAATTCAAAAAATCTGCTGTAGTAATCAACAGTCACTATGTAGTCCTCGTTGTTCCATGTGAACAGATCCGTTGCCGCGACCTGCCAGGGCCTGTCTGGGATACGGTGAGGTATCATGGGCTCTTTGACATTTGATGGGCGGCGTTCTAGACAAATGGAACATTTTCCGACAATGTCCTCAATGTGTTTGCACATTCCGAATTGAAAATATAATGTCACGTGCTCTTTGTTTGCATTTTTCCATGCCCATATGTCCAGCATGAATTTTTGTCAACATCTCTTCTCTGAGGCTGGTAGGAATGATGATTGTCTCCCCTTTGAAGATGATTCTGTTGATTTGTGACAGCTCGTCTCTGTGGTTCCAGAATTCAAATATGCTCTGAGGGCATTTCCTCCTTTCCTCAGGCCATCCTTCATGTATGACTTTGCTCAGCAGTGTGAGTTGTGCATCTTTCTCTGTTTCTGCTCGGATCTCCTTCAGTTTTGAGTCACTCACAGGTAAGCTGTTGTACACCATGTGCACCTGCACATCCATGCCTTCACTGAGGCTGCTGTCCTGGTAGCTAAGAGACTTTCTGGAGAGCGTGTCTGTGACAGGAATGTCTTTGCCTGGGCGGTGAATGATTGTGAAGTCATACTTCTGTAGCTGAAGGATCATTCTCTGTAGCCTTGGTGGGGCTGCGGCTAGTGGTTTCCTCATGATTGACTCGAGGGGCTTGTGGTCGGATTCCACAATGACTTGTCAGCCATAGACGTACTGGTGGAAGCGCTTACATCCAAACAGAATTGCATATAGCTCTTTCTCAATTTGAGCATAGTTGATTTCACTGTCAGAGAGATCTGGAAGCGTAGCCGATGGGCTTTCCTTCTTGCAGTAATACTGCACCTAGTCCGTACTTTGATGCATCCACTTGTAGTCTGAACTCTTTGTTGGGGTCAAGGTAGGCAAGAACCGGTCCTGGTTCTCTGGTGATTAGGTCTTTCATTTTCTGAAATGCTGTGTCATGTTGTTTGTCCCACAGGAACTCATTGGATTGTTTGAGCAAGTGACGCATGGGTGCGTTGATTTCGGACAGGCTCGGGGCAAGCTTGGCTAAGTAGTTAACCATGCCTAGTACTGTCTCTAGCTCTGCACGGTTCTTCGGCGGCTCCATCTTCTTGATGGCGGAGATTTTCTCTGGATCCGGCTTAATGCCATCAGTTGAGAGGCGATGCCCGAAATAACTGATCTCGGTGGATCCGATTATGCTTTTCTCGGGGTTGAGCCGGATACCTTTCTCCCGTGATCTTTGTAGCATCGCACAGAGGTTCCTGTCATGTTCCTCTCTATTCTTGCCATAGATGAGGATGTCATCTACGATTGCGACTACTCCGTCGAGGCCTTCATAGGTTTCATCGATCTTCCGCTGGAATTCATCCTGAGCTGAGATAAGACCAAATGGTAAACGCAGAAATCGGTAGCGTCCAAATGGTGTGTTGAACATTGTTAGCTTAGATGACTCTTCCGTGAGCTTGATATTCCAGTATCCTGATCGTGCGTCCATTACACTGAAGTAACGTGCTCCCACTAGCTTGGGTGTGATGTCATCTAGTGTTGGTAGAGGGTAGTGAGGGCGTTTGATAGCCTTGTTCAAATCTCTGGGGTCGAGACAGACTCTGAGCTTGCCTGTACGTGGTTTCTCAACCACTACTAACGCGTTGATCCACTCTGTCGGTTCTGTTTCCCGGACAATGATTTCTGTATTCTCCGTGCTCTGCAGCTCCTCCTTCAGGTGACTATGTAGAGCAAGGGGTATCCTTCTCGGTGGGCAAACCACAGGGGTTGCTGCTGGGTCAAGGTGAATAGTGCATTCACCTGGGAATAGTCCGATCCCTTTGAAAACGTCAACAAACTCCTCCATGACTGTCTGCTTCTCAACTGGTGCTGTCAATGATAGCACTAGCTTGACGAGGTCCATGTCTAAACATGCCTTTAGACCTAGCACTGGAGGTGCTTGAGTGTCAATAATGTAAAAGTTCAACATCATGTTGCTTTCTTTGTACTTGCATTTCATCACGCATGTGCCTTTTACATTGAGCTGCTCACCCCCATAGCCGGTCAGTCTGCATGAGGTGGACTGTAGCTCACACTCATCCTTCAAGCTGTGATACTCACTCAGAGGAATTACATTAACCTGAGATCCAGTGTCTAGTTTAAACTTAAGCTCTTTGCCCTGTTTTCCTATCTCAATATCGGCAAAAGCTTGCTCAGTCTCTGAAATCTGTTTTTTCTGTGACACAGAATCAATAAACAGTTCCTCTGCATTTGACTCTCTATCTGGCATTTGGCTGTCACTCACTGTGTGTACTGTTTTTCCGAAAACAGTCTTGCAAACTTTAGCAAAGTGGTTCCGTTTACCACAGTTAGTACATTGCCTTCCTTTGGCAGGGCAATGCTCCTTTTCCCCATGCACCTTGTTTCCACAATATCCACAGTTTTTGAAGCGTTTTATGTCTGTGTCGCCCATTTTTAGAACTCTCGCTGTTCTTTCTGTTCTGAAACACGCTCTCTGGGCGATGTTCTTTGGTGTGTGTCTATTAACTGCGTGCACTGTCTGTTCACGCGAGCTGCTCGTGGCGCCGGTTATGGTTTTCAATTGTGCTTGGGCTATCTCGTGCGATCTAGCTATGTCTATAGCTTTGTCCAGCGTTAGCCTGGACCCAACATTCAAAAGTTTCTCTCTCACTTTAGCTGAATGTATTCCAAACACGATGCGGTCTCTGACCATCTCATCTTTATCTGCATACACACAGTCTTATACCAGCAGTTTTAACTCAGTCACGAACTGTTCAAATGACTCACTAGCTCCTTGTACTTTCTCCTGAAACTTGTACCTAGCGAATATCGTATTTGTCTTGGGCATCACATATGCTTCAAAACGGTCAAAATAACTTTTCAGTACCTTTGCTTCATCTGCGGTGAGAGACCATGTGTTAAAAATGTCTCTCCCTTTTTCTTCGATCCACAGGAGTAGGTAGCTGCATTTTTCTTCCTCTCCTTTTCTTTTCAACGGACCCGAGAACATCAACTCCACGTGTTGCTTGAACTTGCTCCATTCTCTAGGTAAGTTCAAAGATTCCCAATTCATTCGGGGTAAGGGAGCTCCAACGATGTCCATTTCAAATCCCTGTTCTGACACCATGTCTTGTTTTGCACACTTTGTACAAAAATAATAAATTGCAGGACAACGGAGTATTACAGTTTAAACTATTTTAATGAAGCATCAGGTCTGTAAGCTTTCTCAATCATCCAGCACCGTGTGGACAAGATGGAGTCAGGACCCCGGGTCTTCTAAACAATAGCAGTCCTTACCGATGCCTGCAGGCCAATGACAACTCAGCATGTGATCACATGTGAATATAATAGATATTCCTTACAGATGCCTGCGGGCCAATGATAATTCAATATGCAAATGTTACACCATCTACACTGTTTATATTGCCGCCTATCTTTGTGTCATCGGCAGACTTGCAGTAACAGTGCGTTGTAACTGTTCAAGTTGATTTAAAATAAGACCATGCATCTTTAAACTGCAGGTTTTTTAACTTTTTTTTAACCAGTTAAAACAAAATGTTTTGAAGAGTTCAAATTTATTTTCTACCAGACACCATGGCAACCGTAACTTCAAGGCTGAAGCTTGGGACTGAAACTTATCTTTTATAAATCAAAGATTTTGTTGCTTTTCTCAGTTGCAAAATTAAATGTTAGTCAAAATAAATTAACATTTAGATATATTTCTTAAGGCTAAAGGGATCAAGGGATATGGGGAGAAAGCAGGGACAGGGTACTGAATTTGGATGATCAGCCATGATCTCATTAAATGGCGGAACAGGCTCGAGGGGCCGAATGGCCTATTCCTGCTCCTATCCTCTATGTTTCTATGTCTATATAACACCAACGCTTTGAACTTAAAATGTAATTCAATATTTTTTCCCCAATTCTGGGTGCACAATCTTAAATTAAAATGAACATACCCAATCAGCTACATTTACACTTTCATGCAAATTAGAAATATAATTTCTAACAATTTCTTATCTCTGGCCCTCTCAACGTTGTTTGAGTCCGCCACCCTTAATTCTGTCGCCTTTTGATACAAGTCCACATCTGGACCGCTCGGAAACGACAGTAATTTCTTATCTCTGGCCGTTTCCCCTTTGGATTTGGCCCCTATTGGAGGTGACCAGTCCTATTTTTCCTTCCATTGATCCCTGCAATAGTTTATGAACTCTAAGTGCCAAAATTTATGTGATATTCCCTGGTCGCAAACCAAGAAACATCCACACACACTCTCGGAAACTTTTTCCCTTTTTAAAATAAAAACAAAACATGCTGAAGACATTCCTCACAGCAATCCTATTTCTTCAACTTTGGCGGTGGGCTTTTTAACTTCTTTCTCCTTTTCCTAACCCTTTTGTTCCACATCAATGTGTAATCCAGGGTTTTTATTAGCTGCTATTTACGCCACAAACTTCTCAGGCAATGTCACACCTGGGGGTAAGGCAGCCTGCAACAGTAGAAAAGCACCCTCGTCTGTCGAGGCGTCTGCCTGCTGTAGCAATTGAACTTTACTTGGTAACTGAGTTGGGTCTCCTATTCCCTCATATTTGGGCAATTGGCCTCTGAGTTGGCACAATTCTGAAAGGGTCAGATCACGATTTGCATCTTTATCTTCGTATTCATGCACTACTTGACTTTCCCTGTTTGTCATCTCTCCTGTGTGCAGGGGTTTGGTAACTATGGGGGCATCTTAACAGACCTGTGTACCCCTGTACTATCTCCTGTTTTAGACTGGGTATAATTGTCGACACTCCCTACATTACTACTGATACTGGAAGCATCACTTTCTCTCTGCTCGGCATCAGAGACCTCCACCTTCAGTGGTCTTCTGGACTGCGGGGGCGCTGTTGGGAGGACTGGATCATCCTCGTCATATTCACTGTTGGATTCCTCCTCATAAGTGCCGACAGACAAGGCTGCCACTCTAACTTTTCATTTTTTAATCTTTCTCTTGTCCTCTGCTCTTCCCCGTCTCTCATCACTCCATTGCCTTACCACCTCTCTATCCTTGTTTTCCTGCAACAAATTCCATAGCTCTCAATAAGCTATTTTTGTATCCTTCAATTTTCCCTGAGTCTTAGCTATTGTTTCTGAAGAACTCTGCAGCTGTACGTGTAAATGAGCTATTTCTTGATGCATCTCTAACTGTTGATTGGCGGCTAATCTCTGGTCTGCCTGAACAACACCCAATTTGTTTTCAAATTTCTCAACCTCTGCCTGTAAAGTCTGAGCCTGGTTATTCTGTTTAATGGATTTCTCATTCACACTATTTATTATTTACACCATTGTCATAATGCAGTTGGCCTTTTTTGCTTTCTTCTTTTTTGCAGTGGAGGTGTCGAGAGAAGTGGTGGTGAGGTAGAGCTGGATGTCATCAGCGTACATGTGGAAACTGACGCTGTGTTTTCGGATGATGTCGCCAAGGGGCAGGATGTAGGGGAGAAATAGGAGGAGGCCAAGGATAAATCCTTGACATAGATAGACTGGTGAAATAGGCAGACACATGGCAGATTAAATTTAATGCAGAGAAGTGTGAAGTGATTCATTTTGGTAGGAAGAATGAGGAGAGGCAATTTTATTTTTATTCGTTTATGGGATGCGTCCATCGCTGGCAAAGCCAGCATTTATTGCCCATTACTAATTGCCCTTGAGAAGGTGGTGGTGAGTCGCCTTCTTGAACTGCTGCAGTCCGTGTGGTGAAGGTACTCCCACAGTGCTGTTAGGGAGGGAGTTCCAGGAATTTGACCCAATGACGATGATGGAACAGCGATATACTTCTAAGTCAGGATGGTGTGTGACTTGGAGGGGAACTTAGAGGTGGTGGTGTTCCAATGCGCCTGCTGCCCCTGTCCTTCTAGGTGGAAGAGGTCGCGGCTTTGGGAGGTGCTGCCGAAGAAGTCTTGGCGAGTTGCTGCCTTGCATCTTATAGATGGTACACACTGCAGCCACTGTGCGCCGGTGGTGGAGGGAGTGAATGTTTAAGGTGGTGGATGGGGTGCCAATCAAGCGGGCTGCTTTGTCCTGAATGGTGTCAAGGTCTTGAGTGTTGTTGGAGCAGCACTCATCCAGGCAAGTGGAGAGTATTCCATCACACTCCTTATTTGTGCCTTGTAGATGGTGGATGGTACAATTTTAAAGGGGGTACAGGAACAGAGAGAACGAGTGTATGTACACAAATCTTTGAAGGTGGTAGGACAGGTTGAGAAGACCCCAGCTGGAGTACTGTGGCCAATTCTGGGCACAACACTTTAGGAAGGATGCCAAGGCCTTAGAGAGGGTGCAGAGGAGATTTACTGGAATGGTACCAGGGATGCAGGACTTAGTCATAATGGCACAGAATGAGGCCATTCGGCCCATCAAGTCCATGCCAGCTCTCTGTAGAGCAATCCAGTCAGTCCCATTCCCCCACTCTATCTCTGTAGCCCTGCAAGTTTATTTCCCTTAAGTGCCTATCCAGTCTCCCCTTGAAAACATTGAGTGTCTCCGCCTCCACCACTTCCGTCAGCAGCGAATTCCAGGTCATCACCACTCACTGTGTAAAAAAGCTTTTCCTCGCATCCCCCCTGTATCTGCCCAAAACCTTAAATCTATGTCCCCTAGTCCTTGTACCATAAACTATTGGGAACAGCCTTTCCCCATCTAGTCTATCCAAACCCATCATAATCTTGTACACTTCTATCAAAACACATGACTTCAGCTACGTGGAGAGACTAGAGAAACTGAGATTGTTCTCCTTAGAGCAGAGAAGGTTAAGGGGAGGTTTGATAGAGGTGTTCAAAATCTTGAAGTGTTTTGATAGGATTTTGGTACCCAATAGCTTAGGGCTATGGTAAGCCACCTGAACAAACTTACCCAAAAGGGAGATCCCTCAGTCCACTTCATGGAACCGGAACAGGCAGCAGGCATCAAAGAGTGCAAAGACTCAGAGATGGCCAAAATGCTCCTGTTCTCTCTGGATGGCAAGTTGTACCAGTCCCTCTCTGCAGAGAGCAAGAAAGGGCAGGGCAGGTATGCTGATATCTGGGAGGAAGTTCTGGAGGCCATGGGTATGAACGATGGTAGTCCTTTCTCCCGGGTGGAGAGGACAACACAGCTCGCAGGGGAGACCCCACAGGCTTTCGCAGACAGGCTGTGGTCTGTGTACAGGAGTGCCTGTAATGGAGTTTGTATTGATTTCTTTGTGGGTTCAATGACGAGACATTTATGAAAGAGAATGAGTTTTTATCTAAAGTCTGTTCAACTCTTTATACAACATTTACAGAAGACATCATGCTAGTGATGCATCTAGAACGAAACTGAAACTAAACTGAACTGCCTTGCTTGTCTCTGTCACATGCCCTCTGCTGGTCAGGCACAAGCAATCAATACATGCAATCATGCTGGTAAGGCATCATAATCGAACAGGCAAATACCATCTCTATTTGCTGATATCATTACAGAGTTCTCAACCGGGCTCACCTGAACCAGAATGAGCTGGCCCACTGGCTCCGAAGCCTGGTGGCAAACAGCTTGCCCCGGATCAAAGCTAAGGCTGAGCTTTGGTTTGACCCGAAAGACCCCCGGGTCACCGAGGAGACAGTGGTCAGACAACTGACCCTGGCTTACTGGAACGGTAGAGGGATAGAAGAACACCAACCAAAAGGAGAAGTATATGAAATAAAACCTAGCCAGAGTAAGAAAGAGTGGCACCAGGAAGGGGATAACCCTTCCGATATGAAGTGTAACTGCTTCGGGTGTGGGAAGAATGGACATTGGAGAAGGGACTGTAGGAATCCATGGAAGGATAACATAGGAAAGAACTCGCCAGCTCCTGCCCCAAAAACAGAAACACCGACCTCTCCCCCCACGCTTGATTCGATAGTAGCAGCACTCCGAGTCATCTTTACTGGCCCAGGGAAGGTAGCCACCACCACTGGTGCTTTAACCCCATCTGCCCCATACAACCCAGACCTATGACTAGAACCAGTGCAGCCTGTCGACTTGTGTCCCCTTGAATACGATGAGGGGGGCAGGCCCTGTGTTAAGATGGGGGTGGAGACGGTGCAGGGGAGATATTTGGTGGACACTGGAGCTTCCAGCACGGTGGTCCATTCGGAAGACCCGACCAATTCACCCAGGTCTAACAAGGTCCCATTTAGCCTAATGGGATTCACAGGGAACGAGCAGGCTGGGGAAATGTCCAAACCTTTGGCCATAGATTTAGGATCCCTCCATACCACGTGGGAGGGAAACCAAAAGACCGAGGAGGTGGCCAAGCAGGGCGCCAGGGAAGGAGAGTTCTGGGATCCCTGTAGAGCAGGTCCGGTAGCCGCAATCCAGGACAAGGGAGGCACACAGGGGCTAGCTTTGGCCCCAGACTTAAAGCAGGCCCAAGCCCAGGATTCCATCCTTAAGGCCGTCCTGGTAAAGAGAGAGAACGGGGAGTCCATAGAAGGCCCGTTCGGGGCAGCGGACGGGACTTTAAAACAGGTTCACTGGCAGACTGCTAGTTACATTAACCAGTGTAAACTGTTTAAACCCGAGAAAGGGGAACGGTCAGAAAGGGTGAACCACCCTAAAGATGGAGATCCTCAGTCAGCAGCTGTGGCAGACTCACAGACCGCACTGGTGGGGGCAATGGCTTGTGTTACTGGAGGGACCCTCTCACCAATTATTTTGGACACGCCCCCAGTAACCGGAGCCCTAAGGAGGTCTCCTCTCATACCACAGCCTAAATTACCGTGGTCACCTGTGTATCAGTTCAAAAGGTCCAGCCCCGGGAGGGCCACAACCCAAGAGGGAATGCCCAAGGTAAGGGATCAGCCTAAAAATAGGGATCCCCAGCCTGCCGCCTCCAACGGTGAGGGACTCACAGGAGAGGTAGCATTGGGCAGAGAGAGAGACAAGGGTCCCCAGTCTGCGGCATCAGGCTGTGCGGAACCCACAGGACAGGATAGGGACTCGGTAGCCACACCGAAGGAGGTAGTGTGCTGCAGTACAGGAGGGCACACTCCCCCGATCATCTGGGATTCAGGGAAACTTCCAGTTGTTTTAAGGAGGATTCTTTGGGTTCGGCGGCACAGACCACCTTATGCCCAGGTGTACAAGCTGCCCAGAAGCCACAAAAGACGGAGACCAAACAGGAATTAATCTGGCCGTCCGGAGACGGGCAGCGGATGTACATTGCTTTCTGAAGTATTTTAAGTGTGTTTTACAGTTGGGTCTGTGATAGTAGATTGGCGGTTAGGATCAGATCAGCCATGATCTTATTGAATGGCGGAACAGGCTCGAGGGGCCGATTGGCCTGCCAAAGTGCATAACCTCACACTTTCCAGTATTGTATTCCATCTGCCAAATCTCTGCCCACTTACTTAGCCTGTCTATGTCCCCTTGCAGGTTTTTTATGTCCTCCTCACTCACTACTTTCCCTCCCATCTTAGTATCATCTGCAAACTTTGATATGTTACACTCGGTCCCCTCCTCCAAATCGTTAATATAGATTGTAAAGAGTTGGGGACCCAGCACTGACCCCTGCAGAACACCACTAGTTACTGATTGCCAGTCTGAGAATGAACCATTTATCCCAACTCTCTGCCTTCTGTTAGATAGCCAATCCTCTATCCATGCCAGAATATTACCCCCAATCCTGTGATTTTTTATCTTAAGCAATAATCTTTTGTGTGGCACCTTGTCAAATGCCTTTTGGAAGTCTAAATACACTACGTCCACTGGTTCCCCTTTATCCACCCTATATGTTACTTCCTCAAAGAACTCCAGCAAATTTGTCAAACATGACTTCCCCTTCATAAAACCATGCTGACTTTGTCCTATTAAATTATGATTATCCAAATGTCCTGTTACTGTCTCCTTAATAATGGACTCCAAAATTTTACCTACCACAGATGTTAGGCTAACCGGTCTATAGTTTCCAGCCTTCTGTCTACTGCCCTTTTTAAATAAGGGTGTTACATTAGCAGTTTTCCAGTCTGCCGGGACCATTGCCGAGTCCAGGGAGTTTTGGAAAATTATTACCAATGCATCCACAATCCCTACCGCCACTTCCCTCAAGACCCTAGGATGTAAGCCATCAGGTCCAGGTGATTTATCCGCCTTGAGTCCCATTATTTTACCAAGTACCACTTCCTTAGTGATTTTGATCGTGTTTAGCTCCTCCCCCCCTTTAGCCCCCTGTTTGTCCAGTGTTGGGATATTCTTCGTGTCTTCTACTGTAAAGACTGATATAAAATATTCATTCAGTGTTTTTGCCATCTCCAATTATTGTTGTTTAATTTAGTTTATGAAAGGTTTAAGTTTGAGACTCGATAACTATGTCAAGCCAGAGAACCTTCTCGGGACATGGCTATCTGTTTTGTGTGTCCCTACAGAAAGGAAATCGGCATGGGAAAGTTTCTGCTCCTGCTCGCCCTGGTAGGGGTGAGCATCGGTGACCGAGGTGACGTGGAGGACTCCCACATCTATGGGTGCTCAGGGGAGAGAGAGCACCGACCGTTACCGATGGGGGTGGCGAACGGGGTGTGGAGGAGCTCGCCATGAGGGAAGGTAGCCAGGGTGGCTGGGGTCTAACTCCGCACAATACTGCAGCCAGACCGGGTTCACTTACGGGGAGGACTCCATCCCGTGCCCCAGGGTACAGGTCGTTGCCACAAGGGTCAGCGTCACTGAGGGGAAACGTGTGTGTTTGACATGCAAGGGACAGATTCCCCTGGAAAAGTGGTGGTGGCTGAGAAAGCTGAGCAGGGACATAGGAAACCCCGCAGTCGATTGGGAACGATTGGGGAACAATACCCATCGGACGATTACAGGGACCCGAGGGGGAGTGAGTGTGTGCTGGGACAAGTGGTGGGAGCTGGTGATTTATGTTTGTATGTCTGGGTCAGAGAAAGTCTGCCCCGCAGGCATATCCATCATCTTCCAGACAATGGCAAGATGCCGGGGAGTGGATGGAGTGGGGTTCCAGCCTGTGTGCGTGTGCGATCCCACACTCCCCGATTCCAGTCAACGCCACCGAACTCATAACCCGCCACCGAAAGCTCCTGCCCACAACCACGACATCACGGACTATAGTACAAAGGTGTCCTACCACCACCAAGGGTATAGTTTTCTACTTATTGTGCACAAAGTGCAAGGGGAGGGACAGAATGCTCCAATCTCAACATGAGGGAGCATGGGACAAACATAAAAATAAAATCTACGACCAGGTATAAAACCAACCTTAACCGTTATTAAAAATAAAGTTTGATGAGTGTGTGTGTCGTTATTTTTCCTATGTGTGTGTAATTTTTTCCAAGTGGTGCAGGGGTCTTGGACCCCCTCCGTGCTTGGATGTGAATGTAATCGGATTTTCGTACCTTGTATATATTTTGAACACTACACCTAAAGGGGAACAGGAATGTGTGTTTTGGGGTTTTAGGTAGATATAATACAGGGGAAGGTTGGCTCTCAGGGATTAGAAATTTTGCTCACCCAGTATGATACTCTAGCAAATAAAGCATCACAGGGGGGAGTGTAAGGTTCGCAAAATTCTGCAGATTCCCTCAAACCAAGAAGATTACCCCAAAGAGGAGATTTTGGACTGTTTAAAAGAATGTTGGGCTAAAAAGGGGCTTAAAGTTAAAACCCCAGGATTTTGGTTATTTTAAAAGGGCATGTCCAGGCCTGTGAAAGGCTGCGACAAAGGGGTTGGGATGGGCCTCTGTAAAAACAAGCAGTTTGGGTATTGGCATAGGCCAAACTGTCTGGGAATATTCTGGACTGTCTCAGTCATTTTTACATAATGACAATAGGCCTACAGAAGAGCAGTTCCCACCAAAATTACAGAGCCATCAAGAGTATGCATAATGCAGTACATGCCATTGATCAACAAAAGGGACCTTGACCCCAGCAGGAGAAGACAATCGAACTACAGTTTAACCACTCAGAGAGACATCCAAAACCACTTCACACACTTAAAGCCAATTTAGGTTTCGAAGCAATCCTGAAACCAGTTAAATAAATGGGACCAATCAATGTTAACGAGCCCGCCCAAAATTTAACAATGAACCGAGACTGATTTGGCGGGCAGATAAGCAGGCCTCAATTAGTATAAACTAAAGACCTGTCTCCACAAGAAATCAGTTCGATGGGTTCGAACAGTTCGAGAAGTACAGTTCAGCAGAAGGAGTTCAACAGAAACAGTTCAACCAGTTCGAGAAGAAAGGAGAGACCCATCGTTCAAGTTTAAAACACCATCGAAACGCGGCGGTTTCAGAAGCAAGTATCTGGAAGCAGTTCTCTCTCTCTCTCTCGAAGTAACACATCATCGGACACCTCGCGGCACCAAGGGCCCCGCGAAACCAACAACCAAATATTACCAGAAGCCAACCAGGTAATACTGGGCCACCGCGACCAACAAGAAACCAACCTGGAAGAAACCGAAGATCTGCAAGTTTTTCCACTCTACAAACTATTCCTGCGTTTGGTGAGCATTATCCCTGGTCCTTTAGAGTCCAACTTAGCTAATAAGGTGGGATTGGGAGGGGTGAGGTATTTGTCTACTGTAATTTTTCCCTCGTGTATGTCGAAGTGTTTCCCCATTTTATTAGAGTGTTAAGATTATTGTGTTGTATTTTTCCTTCTCAAATAAAAACCAAAGTTCTTGTATCAAACTCAGTTGTCTGCTGCAATTTCATTACAACCCCCAAATAAGTCCAGGTCTAGAACTAAGGGAGTGGGAGCGATTCGAACCGCTCAGGAGTCAGAGGCAAAGCTGACCCACACACCACCCCTTACAGCGCAGCGTGGAGGGCTCAGGACAGAGGGCAGCTCAGAGGGCCCAGGACGGAGGGTGCAGTGTGGAGGACCCAGGACGGATGGCCCAGCACGGTGCGAATGCTCATTTGGTGACACACTATACAGTATGTAGTTTGTGCCGCACTTCCGATGGAATTACTGCAGCAGAGCAGGACGCCACAGGACAGCCAGAGCCCGCATCCAAGTCATGCGATTAGACCCTTTTAATTTGCAAATCGGGGACCCGTGATGTACAGAGGAGCCCGATCACCACTTCAGGACAGTACTGGGTGTAATGTGACCCTCCACTCCCGACCTTCATCCTCCCAGCCCAGAGGCTGGTTGGGCTTCCCCAGAGCCTCCATAGCCCGCCTGCCCTGCATAGACGAGGTTAGAAACACGCCTGCAAGCAAATCTCAGGATAGTTTGGAAGAGAGTGGGAACTGTGTCAATAAATCAAGTAGCAGCGTGATCCAGCGAAGAACTGCATGGAGTGAGGGGCAGGAACTGTCTCTAATGTCAAGGTTATGTGTGAGTGTGGGTGCATATGAGAGTATGAGTGTGGGGCTGTGTGGGTGTATGAGAGTGAGAGTGTGGGGTGTGTGAGTGAGGGTGTGTCTGTGTGAGAGTGTGGGGCTGTGTGGGTGTATGAGAGTGAGAGTGTGGGGCTGTGTGGGTGTGTATGAGTATGAGTGTGTGTGAGAGAGAGTGTGTGTGAAGCTGTGTATGAGTATGAGGGTGTGTGAGAGAGTGAGGCTGTGTGATGGTGTTTATTAGGGTGTGTGTGTGAGGGTGAGTGCGAGTGAGGGTCTGTCTGTGTGTGCGCGAGTGTGAGACTGTGTGATGGTGTTTATTAGAGTGTGTGTGTGAGAGTGTGTGTGTGTGTGTGTGTGAGGGTGTATGAGACTTTGTGATGGTGTTTATTAGTGTGTGTGTGAGGGTGAGTGCGTGTGTGAGTGAGTGAGACTGTGATGGTGTTTATTAGGGTGTGTGTGTGTGTGTGTGTGTGTGTGTGTGTGTGTGAGAGAGAGAGAGAGAGAGAGTGAGAGTGTGTGAGAGTGAGGGTGTGTGAGAGAGATGGTGTTTATGAGGGTGTGTGTGTGAGGGTGAGTGCGAGTGAGGGTCTGTGTGTGTGAGTGTGTGTGAGTGAGAGGGTGTACGAGTGTGTGAGACTGTGTGATGGTGTTTATTAGAGTGTGTGTGTGAGGGTGTGTGAGTGAGAGTGTGTGTGTGAAGCGGTGTATGAGTATGAGGGTGTGTGAGTGTGTGTGAGGGTCAGGGTGTGAGTGTGAGGGTGTATGAGACTGTGTGATGGTGTTTATTGGGTGTGTGTGTGTGAGGGTGTGTGAGCGAGAGTGTGTGTGTGAAGCTGTGTATGAGTATGAGGGTGTGTGAGTGTGTGTGAGTGAGAGGGTGTGTGAGTGTGTGAGACTGTGTGATGGTGTTTATTAGAGTGTGTGTGTGAGTGAGTGTGTGTGTGTGAAGCTGTGTATGAGTATGAGGGTGTGTGAGTGTGTGTGTGAGGGTCAGGGTGTGAGTGTGAGGGTGTGTGAGACTGTGTGATGGTGTTTATTAGAGTGTGTGTGTGAGGGTGTGTGAGTGAGAGTGTGTGTGTGAAGCTGTGTATGAGTATGAGGGTGTGTGAGTGAGAGGGTGTGCGAGTGTGTGAGACTGTGTGATGGTGTTTATTAGAGTGGGTGTGTGAGTGAGTGTGTGTGTGTGAAGCTGTGTATGAGTATGAGGGTGTGTGTGTGTGTGTGAGGGTCAGGGTGTAAGTGTGAGGGTGTGTGAGACTGTGTGATGGTGTTTATTGGGTGTGTGTGTGTACCTGCACAGTTTGAAGATCGACCGAGAGTTACAATGGCACAACAGGACTTCTGTTTATTTACAATTCAAAAATGTATACATTTGCAGATCATGTTGAAAGAATGATCAGTTTGCTGCTAAGAGTAGGTGGAGGGGGATCGGGGCCTGTGTGTTTAGGCTTCAGCAACGGCAACAGCAGCAGTTCATTACATAGCTGTTCCACCAGGTGAGCCTTCGGGCGGGTCTTGCTGTGTTTGTGTGAGGCCAGAATGGCGATGCTACACAGAACCGAACGTTTCACCTCCTCGTAAAGAACTGACTGCAATTGAAACCTCAGCACTTCAAGTATCTCCAAGACCTGGTCACGAAATGGTGGTTTCCACGAGCACAGCTGGGGTGTTGGTTGGACAGTCCCTTGGAGACCATGAAGAGCAAATTGCCCAGCTGCTCATGGGGCCAACACTTGGCTATGACCTCTGTGATCTGAGAGCATGTTTGAAAGAGGACTGAAGTGTCAGGGTTAACTAGCTGTTCTCTGGCTGTTTTCAGTCCCTCTAACTGCTCTGTTTGCTGATTCAGATTGGTGCCTTCACACGATAACTTAATGGACAGGATTATGTACAGAGAGTCCAGGGCCACCTGACAAATGGGAAACGATGGGTCTGCATCAGTCATCCAATCAGGCACTACCTTACTAACATTGAGCTTCCTCCAGTAAAGTTTCAGAAGCTCTAATGTCATGTCCATGGCTCTCTCTCATTCAGTCTTTCGTTGAAATGATCCAACATGATTGAAAATGGCCTCCAGTCCTTCAGGGGGCAGGTCCTTAAGTAATACTTGCTTCAGAAGCTTTTGCAGGGAATCTGTGGTTTGGGTATAAAGCATAGCCGTCTCTTTTGTATTATCATTTGTGCTTTTGTCATTGTCCAGTTCTGGAGGTCCCAAGCTGAAAGTACTGATCAGGCAGCTTGAATCAATTGGCAGGTGTCAGCTGGGATTGATTCAGTGTGTAGTTTCATGAGATGCGTGCAGGCGTCCGTGGCTAACTGTCGAACAGGGCTCTGCAGCAGCTCTGGTGGCTCGGCCTCGATAGGATCCTGCATGTTTGTCAGCAGCACCCTGTTTCTAATGAAGTTGGTGGGAAGTCTCCAGCAATTTATATATAGGGATCTGGCTATCTGAGTCACGATCTGTATTAGGTTCAGCTTTAATGTGAGATCCTTGGATTCAGCCTTTATCCCCTGCCCACTTGTAATGAAATGACTAACAGCTGGCAGAATGTGGCTCTCGATTGTGAAGAGCAGTTCCTCAGGTGCGCAGACTGCCATGTTCCCATAGCACAGAACCAGCGTGCTCTTGACTTTATCCAAATCCACATTAGGTTTGAACCTAAATCTGTTCAAGTTAGCAAACTCCTCCAGGCTACTGAGGGTATCATCAAAGTGTGCAATGGCACAGAAACCAATGGCGAGGGCCGCTCCCTCTCTCTCCGTGCTCTCACTGTGTTGCACACTCAGTAGCATTTGGTGAAGCTCCTCCTTTATGACTAATGATCAAGTAAAGACTGTCTTTACTCACTGACAGTCTGAAATCAGATCTCTGGTTGGATGACTCTTTCTTCTCTGATTTCTTTCTCTCCAATAAGTAACACTGTTCCTATGTAAGAAGTCACACAACACCAGGTTATAGTCCAACAGCTTTATTTGAAATCACAAGCTTTTGGAGCGCTGCTCCTTCTTCAGGTGAAGTGGAGAAATGCATAAAGACACAGCTTATATAGTCAGAGAATCATGTCAGATGTTTACAGGTAACCTTTCCAACTGCCATTTATCACACCTCGGCAGAGAGATAATCACAGCAGTCAAAGGTGTGAATGGTGTCCAAACAGGTCAGTCAGGGAAACATTACATCAAAGAACAATGAGGTGGGGGCACAAGGGGTCAAATATTGCAGATGCTGGGGTCTGTATGAAAAACAAAAAAAGACAAAAAACATTTTTTTTGGCTGGAAATCACAGCAGGTCCGGCCGCATCTGTGTAGAGAGAACAAGCCAATGTCGACTCGAGTCTAGATGACCCTGCATCAGGTGGGGTTACATGTAGCGTGACATGAACCCAAGATCTCGGTTGAGGCCGTCCTCATGGGTGCGGAACTTGGCTATCAGTTTCTGCTCGACGATTTTGCGTTGTCGTGTGTCTCGAAGGCCACCTTGGAGAATGCTTACCCGAAGATCGGAGGCTGAATGTCCTTGACTGCTGAAGTGTTCCCCGACTGGGAGGGAACACTCCTGCCTGGTGATTGTTGCGCGGTGTCCGTTCATCCGTTGTCGCAGTGTCTGCATGGTCTCACCTGAAGAAGGAGCAGCGCTCCGAAAGCTTGTGATTTCAAATAAAGCTGTTGGACTATAACCTGGTGTTGTGTGACTTCTTACATTTGTCCACCCCAGTCCAACTCCGGCATCTCCACACCACTGTTCCTATGGACAGTGTTTGTGATCTGCTCTCGGTGATCTTCTAAGATTTGAATAGATTTGAAGAACGCACTTGTCTTTGAGCTCTCCCCTCATTGCTCTCGTGCAGAAATGCAGTTTGTGCCACTTTGCTGTATTTTGTCCACCCCTGCGGTTTCTGTGTTGTCATGGTTTCCATCGTGAGGCCAGATTATAGACCACCAGTTGTGATGTGGCCCTGGGTCATGTGCCCATATAAGTCCTGCTAGCTGTTCGTGGCATTTTAAGGTGGGTGGTGGGGGTTAAGGTCCAGACCGGAGATACAGACCATATGGACAAGGCAACATTCGCAATCTTTGGATTCGAGCAGCTGTTTGTTCCTAATAAAGAACCCACCGCACCACAGACACTCAAAAGTACTTGTGACAAAAGATGTAGAAATGGGAGTGTCCGACAGACATTTCTAGTTGAATTACCCTCATTTTGTGATCTTCATGTGTCAGGGATTGAAGCTGCTGAATGATGGCATGAGGAAGTTGCTTTGAAATCAAGGTTTTGCTGGACCACGAGCCAATGTAGGTCAATGAGCACAGGGGTGATGGGTGAATGGGACTTGCTGCGTGTCAGGATACGTGCAGCAGAGTTTATGGATGCGCTCAAGTTCATTAAGGGTGGAAGATGGGAGGCTGGCCAGGAGAACATTGGAATAGTCGAGTCTGGCAAATAACACATAAATGTAATGTTATGCATGTTGTAGGATCAACGCAGAATAGGCCTCACTTAAAATTTTTTATTTATTAATTACCCATCCCACATTGCCCTCGAGAGGGTGGCAGTGAGTTGCCTTCTTGAATCCCTCTGCTCTGTAGGGGGAAGAGAGGGAGAGCGTGGTGCAGGCGTAAAAGGAGTGGGGGTGGAAGAACAACACCCAGGCCTATCAGAGGCAGGAGAATGTGATCCATCTTTCCATTTGGGTCACATTCTTGCTCTCATTCCCCTCACCCCTGCTTTAGACCTGGATCACATTCTTCCCCCCCCCCCCCCACCCCTCTGCAAACAAATTCCTGACCATCACTGAATCCCCCACCATCAACATCCTGGGGGTCACCATTGACCAGAAACTAAACTGGACCAGCCACATAAATACTGTGGCTACAAGAGCAGGTCAGAGGCTGGGTATTCTGCAGCGAGTGACTCACCTCCTGACTCCTTTCCACCAACTACAAGGCACAAGTCAGGAGTGTGATGGAATACTGTTCACTTGCCTGGATGAGTGCAGCTCCAACAACACTCAAGAAGCTCGACACCATCCAGGACAAAGCAGCCCGCTTGATTGACACCCCCTCCACCACCGGCGTACTGTGGCTGCAGTGTGTACTATCTGCCAGCGATGCCCACATCCAGTGAATGAATTTAAAAAAAACTCCACTTTCCTGCCTGATCCCCATATCCCTTGATTCCCTTAGAGTTCAAAAATCTATCGATCTCAGCCTTGAATATACTCAATGTCTGAGCAGCCACAGCCCTCAGGGGTAGAAAACTCAAAAGATTCACAACCCACTGATTGAAGAAATTTCTCCTCATCTCAGTCCTAAATGGCCAATCCCTTATCCTGAGACTAGTTCTAGACTCTCCAGCCAGGGGAAACAGCCTCTCAGCATCTACCCTGTCAATGCCCCTCAGAATCTTATCTCAAAATCTCTTCAATATGATCACCCCTCATTCTTCTGAACTCTAGAGTATAGGCCCAATCTACACAATCTATCATAGGACAACCTTCTCATCCCAGGGATCAATCTAGTGAACCTTTGTTGCACCGCCTCCAAAGCAAGTTTATCCTTCCTTAGGCAAGGAGACCAAAACTGTACACAATACTCCAGGTGTGGTCTCACCAAGGCCCTGTACAATTGCAGCAAGACTTCCTTACTTTTGTACTCCAACCCCCTTGCAATAAAGGCCAACATGCCATTTGCCTTCCTAATTGCTGTACCTGTGTGTTAACTTTGTGTTTCATGTAAAAGGACACCCAAATCCCTCTGAACACCAACATTTAATAGTTTCTCATGCTTCCTACCATTTCCCCACATTATATTCCATCTGCCACTTCTTGCCCACTCACTTAACCTGCCTATGTTCCTTTGCAGACTCTGTGTTCTCCTCACAGCTTACTTTCCCACCTATTTTTGTATCATCAGCAAACTGGGGTACATTACACCCGGTCCCTTCATCTAAGTCATTGATATAGATTGTAAGTAGCTGAGGCCCCAGCACTGATCCTTGCGACACTCCACTAGTAACAGCCTGCTAACCTGAAAATGACCCATTTATTCACTTTTTCTGTCCTTTAATCAATACTCTATCTATGCTAATATATTAACCCCAACCCCAAGAACCCCTGTTTTGTGTAACAACTTTATCAAATGCCTTTTGAAAATCCAAGTATACTACATCCACTGGTTCCCCTTTATCTACCCTGCTAGTTACATTCTCAAAAATCTCTAATAGATTTCTCAAACACGATTTCCCTTTCATAAAACCATGTTGACTCTGCCTAATCATATTATGATTTTCTAAGTGCCCTGATACCACATCCTTAACAATAGATTTCAGCATTCCCCCGATGACTGTTGTTAGGCTAACTGGCCTGTAGTTCCCTGTTTTCTCTCTGTCCTTTCTTGAATAGCGGGGTTACATTTGCTACCTTCCAATCCATTGGGACCTTTCCAGAATCTAGGGCATTTTGGAAGATCACAACCAATGCATCCACTATCTCTGCAGTCACTTCTTTTAGAACCCAAGGATGTAGGCCATCAGGTCCAGGGGATTTGTCAGCTTTTAGTCCCATTAATTTCTCCAGTACTTTTTTCTTTACTAATATTAATTACTTTAAGCTCCTCACTCTCATTAGACCCTTCGTTCCCCACTATATCTGGTATGTTTCTTGTGTCTTCTACTGTGAAGACAGATACAAAATATTTGTTTAAAGTCTCTGCCATTTCCTTATTCCCCATTATAATTTCTCCTGTCTCAGCCTCTAAGGGACCAACACTTACTTTTGCTACTTTCTTCCTTTTTACATACTTGTAGAAGCTCTTACAATCTGTTTTTATATTTCTTGTTAGTTTACTCTCATATTCTATTTTCTCCCTGCATCAATGTTTAGGTCATCCTTTGCTGGTTTCTAAAACTCTCCCAACCCTCCGGCTTACTACTACTCTTGGCAACATTATAATCCTCTTATTTTAATCCAATACTATCCTTAATTTCTTTAGTTAGCCACAGATGGATCACTTTTCCTGTGGCATTTTTGTTTCTCAATGGAATGTATATTCGTTGAGAATTTTGGAATATTTCTTTAAATGTTCACAATTGCTTATCTACCATAGTACCTTTTAATCTAATTTTCCAATCTACCTTAGCCAACTTGCCCCTCATACCTATGTAATTGGCTTTATTTAAGTTTCATAGTCTAGTTTTGGATTTAAGTACATCACTCACAAACTCAATGAGAAATTCTATCATATTATGATCACTCTTCCCCAGAGGATCCCTTACTATGAGATTACTAATTAACCCTGTCTCATTATACATAAGATCTAAAATAGCCTCTTCCCTGGTTGGTTCCACAACGTATTGTTCTAGGAAACTGTCTTGAATGCATTCCATGAACTTGTCCTCCAAACTACTTTCGCCAATTTGATTTGTCCAGTCTATATGAAGACTATCCTAGTGCGAGCAAGCACTGAGTGCGAGTCATCAAAGAGTGCTGTGAGTTTGGGTAAGTGTGAGAGTTCTTTAATTGTTATTTCTCTTTAAACCATTCTTGATAAGATTACTTAAGCAGTTTAAGTAAAGGGGAAAAGTTAAATATTTGGGATTCTGTTGGTTTAAGAGTAAAACAAGGTTACACTGCATTCGGAGTAAATTGGCACAGCAGGCAGTGGAAACCAGTTTTCTAACCAATCAGCAGGGTTGACTCATTTGGCTTTAAACAAACAAACAGTATAAAAAGACCAGTCCTAGTGCGAGTCATCAAAGAGTGCTGAGTTTGGGTAAGTGGGATGTGAGGTGCTCTTTTCAAACTTTAACTCTGTGGGTTGTAGTTAATAAGGCCTTTCCGGTGCAGAGTGACTGTTGGTAAACCATTTAACTGGTGTAACTAGAGGGATTGATTTAATTTAAATCCAATTAATTAAAAGGGATACTAGCATCTAAAATCGGGCAGAGGGTGTCCATAACTAACAATAAAAAATTTAATTAATTACATAGAATGGAGCAGGTGATGTGTTACTGTTGCGAGATGTGGGAGCCGGTGAACCCCATTGAGGCTCACGGTGATTACGTGTTGATGAGCTGGAGTCTGAGCTTCAGACACTGCGACACATCAGGGAGGGGGGAGAAGTACCTGGACTCTGTATCAGGAGGTGGTCACACCTATGAAGTTAATTAATTCAGATGTAGCACATGGTCAGGGACAGGACAGTGTGACTACAAGTGAGGCAGGTACGGGGATCCAGGAGGGAGAGCTGGAGGAGCCGCAGCCCTTGCTCTTGTCCAACAGGTTCGAGGTTCTTACTCCCTGTAGGGACAGGAGCAGGGACTGCAGGGAGGATGAGCAACCTGGCCACAGCACCGTGGAACAGGGGGCCATTCAAGAGGGGGGAGTAAATAGAAATGTTGTAGTGGTAGGGGATAGTATTATTAGGGGGATAGATAAGAGTTCTCTGCAGCCGAGAGCGAGAGTCCCGAAGGCTGTGTTGCCTACCCGGTGCCAGGGTTAAGGACATCTCCTCTGGGCTGGAAAGAAACTTGCAGTGGGAGGGGGTGGATCCAGTTGTCGTGGTCCATGTTGGTACAAACGACGTAGATAGGACTAGGAAGCCAGTTCTGTTAAAGGAGTATGAGCAGCTAGGGGTCAAATTAAAAAACAGAACCTCAAGGGTAATAATCTTTGGATTATTACCTGAGCCACGAGCGAATTTGGCTAGGACAAATAAAATTAGAGAGTTAAATGCATGGCTCAAAGACTGGTGTGGGAAAAATGGGTTCTGCTTCCTGGGACACTGGCACCAGTACTGGGGCAGGAGGGAGCTGTTCCGTTGGGACGGGCTTCACTTGGCCAGTGCTGGAACTAGAGTCCTGGCGGATCATATAACTAGGGCTGTAGAGAGGGCTTTAAACTAACTAGTGGGGGGGGGAGGTTCCTAGAGAGCAAATAATAAAAATGACAACAGAGAAGGTCATAGACTTAGGTAGCAGTGGGGAAATTAAAAACCAGAGCATGTCAGGAAGGGGCAGAAGGTATGGAGTAAAAGGTAAAGTAATAAAAAGGGCAAAAGCAGGAACTAAGTGTCACAAAACATATTTGAAAGTTCTCTATCTGAATGCACGTAGCATTCGTAACAAAATAGACGAGTTAATGGCACAAATAACTACATATGGGTATGATCTTGTGGCCATTACAGAAACATGGCTGCAGGGTGACAATGCCTGGGAATTAAACATACCAGGTTATTTAACGATCAGGAAGGACAGGCAGGAAGGGGAGGTGGGGTGGCTATGTTAATAAAGGAAGGAATCACTGTAATACAGAGAAATTATATTGGGTCAAAAGATCAGGATAATGAAACAGTTTTGGTGGAGGTAAGGAATAATAAGGGGAAAAAAACACTAGTGGGCATAGTCTATAGGCCTCCGAACAGTTGCAACTCTGTTGGACAGAGTATCAATCAGGAAATAGTTGAGGCTTGTAATAAGGGAACATCTATAATTATGGGGGATTTTAACTATCATATTAATTGGACAAATCAAATTGGGCAGGGCTGCCTTGAGGATGAGTTCATTGAGTGTATTAGGGATGGGTTTCTTGAGCAGTATGTAACTGAACCGACCAGGGGGCAAGCAGCCTTAGATCTGGTCCTGTGTAACGAGACAGGATTAATATAAAATGTCCTAGTAAAGGATCCCCTTGGAATGAGTGACCATAACATGGTTGAATTCCATATTCAATTAGAGGGTAAGAAGGTTGGATCTCAAACAAGCGTGCTAAGCTTGAATAAAGGAGACTATGAAGGTATGAGAGAGGAATTGAGTAGAGAGGATTGGGAAAATAGATTAAAGGGTAAGACGATACATGATCAGTGGTGTACATTTAAGGAGCTATTTTAAAACTTCCAAAAAATATATATTCCACTGAGAAGAAAAGGGTGTCAAAGAAAAGACAGCCATCCGTGGCTAAGTAAAGAAATTAAGGATAGTATTCGACTAAAAACAAGGGCATATAAGGTAGCCAAATCTAGTGGGAGGATAGAGGATTGGGAAAACTTTAAAAGACAGCAAAAATAACAAAAAGATTGATTAAGAAAGGGAAGATAGATTATGAAAGTAAATTAGCAAAAAATATAAAAACAGATAGTAAGAGTTTTTATAGTTATATAAAAAGAAAAAGGGTGGCTAAAGTAAATGTTGGTCCCTTAGAGGATGAGACCGGGAAATTAATGGTGGGAAATATGGAGATGGCAAAAACACTGAATGAATATTTTGTATCAGTCTTTACAGTAGAGGACACTAAGAGTATCCCAACACTGGACAAACAGGGGGCTAAAGGGGGGGAGGAGCTAAACACGATCAAAATCACGAAGGAAGTGGTACTCGGTAAAAATAATGGGACTCAAGGCGGATAAATCACCTGGACCTGATGGCTTACATCCTAGGGTCTTGAGGGAAGTGGCGGTAGGGATTGTGGATGCATTGGTAATAATTTTCCAAAACTCCCTGGACTCAGCAAAGGTCCTGGCAGACTGGAAAACTGCTAATGTAACACCCTTATTTAAAAAGGGCAGTAGACAGAAGGCTGGAAACTATAGACCGGTTAGCCTAACATCTGTGGTAGGTAAAATTTTGGAGTTCATTATTAAGGAGACAGTAACAGGACATTTGGATAATCATAATTTAATAGGACAAAGTCAGCATGGTTTTATGAAGGGGAAGTCATGTTTGACAAATTTGCTGGAGTTCTTTGAGGAAGTAACATATAGGGTGGATAAAGGGGAACCAGTGGACGTAGTGTATTTAGACTTCCAAAAAGGCATTTGACAAGGTGCCACACAAAAGATTACTGCTTAAGATAAAAAATCACGGGATTGGGGGTAATATTCTGGCATGGATAGAGGATTGGCTATCTAACAGATGGCAGAGAGTTGGGATAAATGGTTCATTCTCAGACTGGCAATCAGTAACTAGTGGTGTTCTGCAGGGGTCAGTGCTGGGTCCCCAACTCTTTACAATCTATATTAACGATTTGGAGGAGGGGACCGAGTGTAACATATCAAAGTTTGCAGATGATACTAAGATGGGAGGGAAAGTAGTGAGTGAGGAGGACATAAAAAACCTGCATGGGGACATAGACAGGCTAAGTAAGTGGGCAGAGATTTGGCAGATGGAATACAATACTGGAAAGTGTGAGGTTATGCACTTTGGCAGGAAAAATCGTAGAGCAAGTTATTATCTTAATGGCAAGAAACTGGAAAGTACTGAAGTACAAAGGGATCTGGGGGTCCTGGTGCACGAAACTCAAAAGGTTAGTATGCAGGTGCAGCAAGTGATTAAGGCGGCCAATGGAATGTTGGCTTTCATTGCTAGGGGGATAGAATATAAAAATAGGGAGGTATTGCTTCAGTTGTACAAGGTATTGGTGAGACCGCACCTGGAATACTGCATACAGTTTTGGTGTCCATACTTAAGAAAAGACATACTTGCTCTCGAGTCAGTACAAAGAAAGTTCACTCGGTTAATCCCGGGGATGAGGGGATGGACATATGAGGAGAGGTTGAGTAGATTGGGACTCTACTCATTGGAGTTCAGAAGAATGAGAGGCGATCTTATTGAAACATATAAGATTGTGAAGGGGTTGGATCGGGTGGATGCGGGGAGGATGTTCCCGATGGGTGAAACTAGAACTAGGGGGCATAGTCTTAGAATAAGGGGCTGCTCTTTCAAAGCTGAGATGAGGAGGAACTACTTCACTCAGAGGGTGGTAGGTCCATGGAATATGCTGCCCCAAAAAGCTGTAGAAGCTACATCATTACATAAATTTAAAACAGAAATAGACAGTTTCCTAGAAGTAAAGGGAATTAAGGGTTACGGGGAGCGGGCAGGAATTTGGACATGAGTCTAGGTTCGGATCGGACATGGCCCTGTGGGTAGCGGAGCGGGCCCAGGGGCCGTGTAGCCTGATCCTGCTTCTATTTCGTGTGTCTAATTCTGTTAGATTCAGGAGATGGTTCTGTGATAGTGGATTGGCGGTCAGGATCAGATCAGCCATGATCTTATTGAATGGTGGAGCAGGCTCGAGGGGCCGATTGGCCTACTCCTGCTCCTATGTTCTTATTAAAGTCCCCCACAATTATTGCATTACCTTTGTTACAAGCTCCTATTATTTCTTGATTAATATCTGTCCAACAGTATAGCTACTGTTAGGGGGCCTATAAGCTACTCCTACCAGTGTTTTCTGCCCCTTGTTATTTCTTATCTCCACCCATACTGATTCTATTTCCTGATTTTCTGAGCTAAGATCTTTCCTCGTTACTGTCCTTATGTCATCCTTTATTATTCGGGCTAACCTCCCTCCTTTTCCATTTTGTCTGTCTTTTCAAAATGTCAAGTATTCTGGAATATTTAGTTCCCAACATTGGTCACCTTGCAACCACGGCTCTGTAATGGCTGTTAGATCAAACCCATTCATCTCTATTTGTGCCATTAATTCATCTATTTTGTTACAAATGCTTCATGCATTCAGATACAGCGCCTTTAATTCTAACTTTTTACCATTTTTCCCTGATTTGACCTTATTCAGTGGTGCACTATTACCGTTAAACTCTGTCCCTTCCATATGGTCAGATGCGGTGGATAAGGACCTGCTCTTAAACAGAGTGGCGATGGGAATTTGGAGAGAGTGGGAATTCGGTGCAGAGGGGAAAGGAGGTGCTGAGTAATTATAACCAAGGGGCAACAGTAAGTAAGTAAATAATCGCACCGGAGGAAATAGAAAAAGTGACGTCATAATCAACAGAGAGAGGAGCGACAGAACCCGAGGAAATTAAAGTATATAGACAAGTATCTAGATATCGCTTTGTGTGTTTAATATCTTCAGTAGTTAGTGTAAGCTTGAGTTAGTAAGGATTTAATAGTGCAAGTAGGTGCAAGTCAAAGGAAAACAAGCTCAGTGATTAAATTCTAACTGCACTTAAAGATGTTACTAACTGATAAATAGCTAAGTAATTAATCACAATAACTAATTTATTTAACATCCAGCTAAATCCACCTATTTCATAAATGTAGACCTCAAGCGACCAATTAATTCAAGAAATAAACTATAGATAACTAACAAATTAATAAATTAACTAATTAATAAAGACATGGCAGTGCAGGCAGTGCGTCGGGATTGTAATATGTGGGAGTTTGTGGACAATGAGACTGTTCCAGACTGTCACACCTGCAAGAAATGTTGCTGCCTTGAGACACTCCAGTTCAAAATCGTTGAGCTCGAGTTCGAGCTAGAAACACTCCGACACAAAAGGGAGGAGCAGGAATTACAGGATATTTTACTTCAGAGTACAGTCACACACCAGAGGAAAGCACAGGTGCAGGAAGGGGAGAGTCTGACCGTCAAGTCAGGCAGGTTAGGGGAACGTAGGAGAGGTAGTGAAGGAGGTCCAGTAGACACTGCTCCTATCCAACAGGTACAAAGTACTCGATATCTGAGCGGATTAGAAGACTGTGGGAAGGACAGCCAGAATGACGGCCAAGGCACCATAGAAACATGGAAGATAGGAGCAGGAGTAGGCCATTCGGCCCTTCGAGCCTGCTCCGCCATTCAACGAGATCATGGCTGATCATCCAAACCCTAACACCCGGTCCCTACACCGACAGCCATCCCACCCAAGCCCTATCCCCGTAACCCCACGTATTTAATCCCCCTAACACTAAGGGTCAATTTTTATCATGGCCAATCAACCTAACCCGCACATCTTTGGACTGTGGGAGGAAACCGGAGCACCCGGAGGAAACCCACGCAAACACAGGGAGAATGTGCAAACTCTACAGAGTCACCCGAGGCCGGATTTGAACCCGGGTCCCTGGTGCTGTGAGGCAACAGTGCTAACCACTATGCCACCATGGAGCAGGAGGCTGTCCAAGGGGAGGAGGTGCAGAGTAGAAAGGTTGTAGTTATAGAGGATTCTATAATTAGGGGGATAGATAGTATTCTTTGCAGTCAGGATCGAGAGTCCTGAAGGGCGTGTTGCCAGGGTAAGGGACATCTCAAAACGGCTGGAAGAATCTGGAAAGAGAGGGGGAGGAACCAGTTGTTGTGCTCCATGTCAGAACCAACGACGTAGGAAAGATTAGGGAAGAGGTCTTGCTAAGGGGGTATCAGGAGTTAGGAGCTAAACTGAAAAGCAGGACCTCACAGGTAATAATCTCGGTATTATTACCCGAGCCATGTGAAAATTTGGATAGGGCCAAACCGATTGGGAAAGTCAACACATGGCTAAAGGAGTGATTTCATTTCATGGGACACTGGCACCAGTACTGGGACAGAAAGGAGCTGTACCTGAACCGGGCTGAGATCATGGTCCTAACAGAAAGGATAACTGGGGCTGCAAATAAGATTTTAAACTAATAACATGGGGGAGGGAACAGCTGGAAATTACAGAAACCGAACAATAACAGGAAGAGAGTAAAGGACAAACTAAACAAAGGAAACGGATAACACCAATGGCCAGAGATCAGATAAAGTCATAGAGCATAAAGGTAAAATACTAAAAACAAAGAGGGAGGAATAATAAATAAAAATCAATTTAAACAGTTGGTACAGCCTGTAGTTGTTCATGTGGCGTTACTTCATTCTATGCCTGTAGTTGTTTAAATGGTGTAGTTTGGCTACCTTGGGGTAACCGCCTGGGCAGAGAGGAAAGCCAGTTACATCACCTGCCCGATTCCCCTCTCTACGCTCCACCCAGGTAAGGGTTAATGGCCAGGCGGCAGGGACAAACATTGAGCTGGCTGTGTGGAGTTTGAGCTGCCCGCTGGTTTCTGGTGCCACCTGGTGGCTCAGCAAAGCAGCGTCTTTTAAAATGATGAAATAAAAACAGAAAATGCTGGAAATACTCAGCAGGTCAGGCAGCACCTGTGGAGAGAGAAACAGAGTTAACGGTTCAGGTCGATGATCTTTTGTCAGAACTGGAAAAATTGGAGATGGAACAGGTTTTTAAGCAAGTGCAGGGGCAGGGAAAGTGGGTAGGGGAGAAAAGAACAAAAGGGAAGGTCTGTGATAGGATGGAAGGCAGGAGAGATTAAGAGACAAAAGGGATGATGGTGCAAGGCAAAAGGAGATGGTAATGGGACAAGTAAAGGAACAAAGGATGGCTCCAGATGAAGTGTAAATGGCACTGGCAGAATGATTGACAGCTGCCATGTGAGAGAGAAAAACAAAATGGAAAAAAAAGATAGGGGCAGAGGTCATGGTCTGAAATTGTTGAACTCGATGTCGAGTCCGGAAGGCTGTAAAGTGCCTAACCGAAAGATGAGGTGCTGTTCCTCCAGCTTACATTGAGCTTCATTGGAACAATGTACTAGGCCGAGGACGGTGAGGTCAGAGTGAGAGTGGAGCAGAGAATTAAAGTGACAGGCAACCGGAAGCTCAGGGTGACCCTAAATGATTATGTTTCCTACACAATCTCCAGGATTTGCTTGATGCGTTGTTTTTCCTCCTTAGTGCGAGGCCCTTTCTCCACCGTTACAGGGTGTACTTCTGCTCGACGGTATTGCCACTCTGGTAAACACGTCAAAAGTAATTCATTGGCTGGGGGCCCTGAGGGTGTGACAGGGTACGATGTACATGCAAGTCGTTTCCTTCGGCTGCCTTACACCAGCGGCGTGTTGCTCTCAGCCACAGATTGACTTGCATCACTGGTTTGATGTTCAGTTCTGAAGCTTGGAATGTGAACGTTTCAAAGGTGCAGTCACAGAGGGCTCACGTAGAGCCTATCTACTGTAGGCATAGGACATGGAGTCCTAGATAATCTGAGGGTAAATGTTCCCTCATGCAATTGGCAAATTAATTTCAATATAGATAAGTGTGAGGTGCTGCATTTTGGTAGGAAGAGTAAGGGGGCCACCATCTGAGCAAAGGGATCTAGGGATACAGGTACACAAATCACTAAAATTGGCGATGGAGTATAATAAGGCCATATCATCTATTCACTATGTCAGTCACACATTTTTCATGGTGGAGCAGAACACATTACGAAAAGCTCCAATGTCACCATGTTCCAGCTGGTGGCGATGGTGAGCTATTTCAGATTTGTTGTCGGGAGCACCACCTACAGGTGTTCATTGGTACTACAGGCCATTAGACAGTGATTGAAACCTGTTATTGAGGATTCCCTTCAGTCAGAAATTACAATGTCAGCAATTTTAAGCTGCTCACCTGTCATTTGATAGCTCTCACCCACTGAATATTCAAAGCCGTGTAAATATGTTAGGGAAAAAAGGTTCAAATTCCATATCTGAATCTCTCCCATTAGGTTTCCAACCTGTTTGTCCGACATCCAGGCCTGGATAAACAGCAATTTCCTTCAGCTAAAATTAGACTGAAGCCATTGGCCTAGAAATTCGTTGCCACAGTGCCAGAAAATAGGGTGCCTAAAAATGTAATTTGGTAGGCGGTGTGCGCGCGTTCGTTGCGCAACAGAAGCGTGCCACCCACCATATTGGTAAAGGCTCCTGAAACTGGCATTAGTCCCTTTGCATACCCACCGGCATCCTCCTCCTCCCCGCACCGGCATCCTCCTCCTCCCCCCACCGGCATCCTCCTCCTCCCCCCACCGGCATCCTCCTCCTCCCCCCACCGGCATCCTCCTCCTCCCCCCACCGGCATCCTCCTCCTCCCCCCACCGGCATCCTCCTCCTCCTCCCCCCACCGGCATCCTCCTCCTCCTCCCCCCACCGGCATCCTCCTCCTCCTCCCCCCACCGGCATCCTCCTCCTCCTCCCCCCACCGGCATCCTCCTCCTCCTCCCCCCACCGGCATCCTCCTCCTCCTCCCCCCACCGGCATCCTCCTCCTCCTCCCCCCACCGGCATCCTCCTCCTCCTCCCCCCACCGGCATCCTCCTCCTCCTCCCCCCACCGGCATCCTCCTCCTCCTCCCCCCACCGGCATCCTCCTCCTCCTCCCCCCACCGGCATCCTCCTCCTCCTCCCCCCACCGGCATCCTCCTCCTCCTCCCCCCACCGGCATCCTCCTCCTCCTCCCCCCACCGGCATCCTCCTCCTCCTCCCCCCACCGGCATCCTCCTCCTCCTCCCCCCACCGGCATCCTCCTCCTCCTCCCCCCACCGGCATCCTCCTCCTCCTCCCCCCACCGGCATCCTCCTCCTCCTCCCCCCACCGGCATCCTCCTCCTCCTCCCCCCACCGGCATCCTCCTCCTCCTCCCCCCACCGGCATCCTCCTCCTCCTCCCCCCACCGGCATCCTCCTCCTCCTCCCCCCACCGGCATCCTCCTCCTCCTCCCCCCACCGGCATCCTCCTCCTCCTCCCCCCACCGGCATCCTCCTCCTCCTCCCCCCACCGGCATCCTCCTCCTCCTCCCCCCACCGGCATCCTCCTCCTCCTCCCCCCACCGGCATCCTCCTCCTCCCCCCACCGGCATCCTCCTCCTCCCCCCACCGGCATCCTCCTCCTCCCCCCACCGGCATCCTCCTCCTCCCCCCACCGGCATCCTCCTCCTCCCCCCACCGGCATCCTCCTCCTCCCCCCACCGGCATCCTCCTCCTCCCCCCACCGGCATCCTCCTCCTCCCCCCACCGGCATCCTCCTCCTCCCCCCACCGGCATCCTCCTCCTCCCCCCACCGGCATCCTCCTCCTCCCCCCACCGGCATCCTCCTCCTCCCCCCACCGGCATCCTCCTCCTCCCCCCACCGGCATCCTCCTCCTCCCCCCACCGGCATCCTCCTCCTCCCCCCACCGGCATCCTCCTCCTCCCCCCACCGGCATCCTCCTCCTCCCCCCACCGGCATCCTCCTCCTCCCCCCACCGGCATCCTCCTCCTCCCCCCACCGGCATCCTCCTCCTCCCCCCACCGGCATCCTCCTCCTCCCCCCACCGGCATCCTCCTCCTCCCCCCCCCACCGGCATCCTCCTCCTCCTCCCCCCACCGGCATCCTCCTCCTCCTCCCCCCACCGGCATCCTCCTCCTCCTCCCCCCACCGGCATCCTCCTCCTCCTCCCCCCACCGGCATCCTCCTCCTCCTCCCCCCACCGGCATCCTCCTCCTCCTCCCCCCCACCGGCATCCTCCTCCTCCTCCCCCCACCGGCATCCTCCTCCTCCCCCCACCGGCATCCTCCTCCTCCAACCGGCATCTCCACCACCGGCATCCTCCTCCTCCAACCGGCATCTCCACCACCCACCAACATCTCCTCCTCCAACCAACATCTCCTCCTCCAACCAGCATCTCCCCACCCACCACCATCTCCTCCTCCAACCAGCATCTCCCCACCCACCACCATCTCCTCCTCCAACCAGCATCTCCCCACCCACCACCATCTCCTCCTCCAACCAGCATCTCCCCACCCACCACCATCTCCTCCTCCAACCAGCATCTCAATAAAATCTCCAAACTCATCTCTAAACAACCATCTGACCTCCAACAATCTCATCTTCAACCACCCGCTCACTCCTTCATTTACCGGTTTTCTCATCGTATATTTTCAACCTGCACAAAGGGCACAAAGATTTACAATGAAAAGACATGGAAAGATTTTCTCCTGGTTATACAGAGCTGTAGTGATGACTATTACAGAAACGGTGTAACAAGCCGTTGTTGATTAATTGGATGAAGACAGTGCATCGAGAGATAGAAACCACCCTCACCTACTTTAAAGATACATTCCAGTCAGCAGTTACTAGGCAACAGCAAAGACTCATCATGCACGCATTAAGAAAATATTCCAACGAGCAAGGAAAAAGCACCACTGGTTGTCATGACAGCTGCGGAAAGGTGGTCTACGCTCAACGCTCGATGTTGGTATAATAGCACTGGACGCACAGGCGCTCCACCAGCCCACCGAACACAAATCATGGACTAGGAGCTCTGTCTCTGTCACATCCTGCACCAACATGTGGAACCGCCCACTCAGTGCGAGTCCAAGGGTCACATTTTCCAATCCATCCTTTTACCACTTCAGCCTGTAACTCACCCCTGGGTATCTGTTATTCTATATATAAACCTCCTGAACCCTTCGATTACATTCCAGCCTACAACTTACTCTCGGGTATCTGTTATTCTATATATAAACCTCCTCTATCTCACTCTCTCGTATCTGTTATTTCTATATATAAACCACCCAATGCCCTCGATTAGATTCCAGCTTGTAACTCACTCCCAGGTATGTTATTCTATTTTTAAACCTCCAAACACCCTCGATTAGCTTCCAGGCTGTAACTCACTCTAGGGTATCACATAAACCCCCCGAACACCCACGATTAGATTCCAGCCTGTAACTCACTCTCGGGCATCTGTTATTCTACATATAAATCCCCTCGATTAGATTCCAGCCTGTAACTCATTCCCGGGTATCTGTTATTCTGTATATAAATCCCCTCGATTAGATTCCAGCCTGTAACTCACTCTCGGGT